>NW_009258891.1:1086424-1088445 GCF_000687185.1 Egretta garzetta
AAGGATGTGTCCATTCTGCAGGGCAGGAGCAGCTTTTATTACTCACCATCCCTGACCAACGCCACGCTGAAGTGGATTCAAATCGCTGCAGCGCTGATGCGAAGGCGGCCTTTGACCCGAGGTCTCCTGTCTCTCCAGGAAGCGTTCTACCGGCTGGGAAAAGACGTCACCACCACCTCAGCTCCGTGCCAGTGCCACCCACCGACTACTCCCCAATATCAGGAATCCACAGGTGCCATTTTTTTGAGAAGTGTCATTTACTCAGCATTAATCAAGCTGATATCCACAAGCCTGTTCTGCACAATGGTGTCTTCAAAATGAAACTCTTGTGCAGCGTGCTTTATATTTTAGTAGTGGACTATAATCTAGGTATTACAGGTCAAAACACATTCCCTACTAGACAGCAATCTAAGTGAAAGTGTGAAATTAAAGTCACATGACCCCATGACTTCACCGTGCCTGTGCAGAACCCAAACGAAGCTCTCCTGCCCTTCTAGGTACACTTCCTTGATGAATCCGTTTTGTTTCTGGGCTTAGGGCTAAAAGACAAAGGGCGGGAGGAAAAAAGAAGTTTTCACGTCAAATGTGCATCTGACACATTTAGCAAGGACGTAGAGCAAGACTCAACTCCTACCCAAGTGAGAGCCTTAACCTACAGAGTTGTGCCTCGCTCCCTCCCATTAATGCATCTCGGCTGCCCACGGCAGAGGTTTGACAGAGCAGCCCCAGGACAGCCAACGGCTTGGTTGTTCTGCTTCTACATTACGGCAGAGCGTCCGTATCTTAAAAGCGCAGGTGCTCAAGCACTGGAAGAAGAATTCACCCGCTGTCAGGATGCCTTTCTGGAAAATCTGCCCGAGGCTGTGCCTGCCTTACAGGCTCCTGTCAGCAAAACTGTTTTAGTGTAGAAGCGAGGAAAATGTCTCTCCCACAGCCTTGTGCCAGCAACACTGCTAATCCCCAAGTACAACCGATCTCGATTTTGGTGGCAAATACAACTTCATCATCCCAGGGCAATGACAGTTGTGCCTTCACACAGCTGCATTGGTACCAAAAGTGTTTATTAGCATAGCACACCGACATGCCTCCTGCCATAAGGCATGTCCTCTGTGACCCAAGACCATCGCTAAAACTTGTCATTCATACAGGGGTTTGCAAACAGGGAATGCAAACTGGAGCACAATTACCAAAAGATAAATACAGTGAGAACCACGGGTTTTCACGGGTGCTTCAATTTTCAATCAGCTTTGTGACCATTTTTTAAAAGGCAGAGACCAAAACCGGATGCAAAATCCCAGCATTGCTCCTACCAGCTCATTTCACAGAAGACAAATTCCTTCCCAGCTTCTCTGTTTAAGACACACACGGCTGTTTTGACATTCTTCAGCACTGAGACATGCAGTCACTGGGCACTGCTTATCCAATGATTAAATCCTTTTTAGGTTGGAATCTCTTCATTCTTGCTGCCTGGCAATACTATGATCTTGCACATTTTCTTTATCAGCCTATGCTGTCTGCAAACTCTACCTGTATCTTACTTTATTTCCAAGTACTCAATTAATAGAACTGTATATGATGTTAGTTAAAATGCCTTACACACACTTGAGGTGCCATATACTCTTACAGGTTACAGCTGTCAAGTAGGATGAGGTTTTAGAGAACCTAAATGTTAGGGTTTGGGACAGGGAATGTTTCTGCTGAAAATCAACAGAAGATACAGCCTTAAACCCTGCAACTGCTTTGGCTGTGGTTCAGTTAGAGCTGCCAGGATGATTCAGTGCAGCAGCCCCGTCCTCCCCTCGCCCTTGTGCCAGCACCCATGTTGCCATGGCTGCATCACAAACCCATCAGCCTGAAGGACATCCTAGCGCGTCTGAAAACCAGCAGCCACCCAGGGAAGAGGCAGAGAGCAGCCCGGAAGGCCCGGGCCGCTTCTAGCAACAGCGGCAGATCAAGCTGTTTGGCAAAATCGTCACGGCGAGCTGTCCCTGCAGGTGGCCAGCGGCCCTGCCACCACCGAC
>NW_009258891.1:1089533-1092990 GCF_000687185.1 Egretta garzetta
GCACAGGGAAGCCGCTTCCCTGCGAGGCTGCTGCGCGTACCTGGCGCGTAGCAATTGCGCCAGCGTCTCCAGCAGCCCGGACCGCGCTCCCCCCGCTGCCCCAGCAGCTCCCTGAGCTGCGTGGCACAGAGACCCCCCCAGAGATGGGGAAGGAGCGGGGAAGAGCGCACTGGGGGGGGGCCAGGGGCTGACACTCGGAACAAAGTATTTTCCAGGAGAGGAAGCCAGAGTTCAGCCAGACCCTGAAGAGCCTGGGAGAAGCCGGAGGCTGTGTCGGTGCCTCAGGCAGCGGTGCTGGAGATGGGGTCTGGGGCCCAAGTGACTTGTGGGCTCGTTCTTCACTGAGCATCTTTGAGGCACCGAGGCTTTGTGCTGATCGCAGGACCTGCTGCTAGCGGCCCGCTGGTAGCGCTCTTGGAAAGGTGGAAGCAGGCCTGTTGGTTGGAGCCACTGCCTCTTTAGGCTTTCCTCTGCCGCTGTGAAATGCCAGGCGCAGGCAGCAGGTTTATCTGTAGAGGAGGTGGTGCTGTCAAGTTTCTGCATCCTCCTGCCTGCTTGTGGCACCAGAGAGAGGGTTTCCTGCAGCTCAGCAGTTCCCCACTGCCACAGCGCAGGAGTTTCCTGCAGAAACAGATGGTGCCCAACAGTGGCTGGTAATAAGGATCCGGATCTGCTCTGCAGCCAGAGCAGCTCAGGGGCTCAGAGGAGTCACCCTCCCTGCTTGGAGATACTCTGAACGCAATGGAACAAGGTCCCAAGAAACCTGATCCAAACCGGATCTCCTCCAAGTGGGATTGCAGACATCAGATTGCCTCTCCCGACTGCAATTATTCTTTGATTCTGTGATTTCTTTTCTTCTTGTGTAACTGCAAACACTACTTTTGCAAAAGTGACCCAGAGTGAACATGCCGGGGAGCCCTGGCCGCATCCCTGCTCAGGCAGCGTGCGGTGTCCTGACAGCCAGGCAGCCCCTGCTGCCTTGAGGGCACCTGGGCAGTGACAGCCTGGTGTCACTTACCCCTTCTGGAACTTTGGAGCCTCCCAACAGGTCACTTCTGCCTCCTGTCACCAGTTGCAAAAGTGACCCAGAGTGAACATGCCGGGGAGCCCTGGCCACATCTTGCCTCCCTGGTCTGCTTGTAGCCTGCCATGAAGTAACACGTTTGTAGGGCTTCAGCTTGACTGTATTAAGTGTGCAGAGACTAATTTAGACGGTAACACGGTAATGAGGGAGTGAGATCCTGGTCAGAGTGGGGGAGAGGAAAACAAGCCCTCTGCCTGGCCCCCTGGGGGAAGTCCATGCAGGTCGCAAGTCAAAAGCTAACAGCGTTGTATCGTCACTCACCTCAACACCACCTGCTACTCAAGTTAACTTGAGATGAAGCTTTCTTGGCAAGATCCAGGGCCCATAAAACGCTGTTGAGTGGCACACCCCTATGCTGCCACCCCCAGCCCGTGGGCTGTGGCTGCTGCCGGGCAGCGCTGTGTGAGCTGGGCAAGTTGTCCAGGGCTGGTTGCTGGTGTGGGGCTCCTCTTTGTTACAGCCCTCCGGAGCTTCTCAAGAAAGAAAGAAAAACCTACCAACCCACAGGGGTCTTTAGACAATTCTTACCATTCTTGGGTGGGAGCTGTCTGGTGTCAAAAATTCTGTATTTTAGCATTTCCTCCTGGATTGTTCATGGAGCAGAGCTTCACTGTTACTGGGCTGTGAGAATCAATACCGGCTTCTTTCCAAGCAGAACGTTTTGACCCTTTGTTTCACCTTCAACAGTAGCCTGTGAGGTTTCTCAGCTCCAGCTATGCGCAGATGCAGACTGTTTTGAAGGTCGATATTGTTCATTATCCAGCTGGGAATGCCAGTTCCTCTTCAAACCCTTCAGCACATCTTGTCCCAGAAGGGCAGCGATGGGTCTGCTGGCCACTGTCATGGGGCAATGAACTGCTGTGACCCTGTGCCAATGCTGGCGCTTCAGTCTGCTGAGCTTCAGCGGAACCACACACCGGACACCTTTTTTTTTAGCAGCAGTCACTTCTGGAGCTGAATCCCCCCAGAGGCCTTTGCAGGAGAGCAGGGCTGGTTTGCAAAGGGGAAGAGGAGCTGCTGACAGCTCCAGGTTGGGTGCCAGAGCCCGGGCCCCCTCCACGTGCCCATCTCCCTGCAGGTGTCAGGGGTGCACAGGGTAAGGCAGATCCAGGTATGAAATTAAGAAGTGCTTCCTCACGAATACTGCACTCTCCCAAATGGGTCCTTTTACCTTTTTGGTTCCCCACAAACTTCTTGCTGGCTACAGACTGGCTGAGAAGTTCATCCCAAGGGAGATGTGTCAGGAGGGGCTAATTAAAATCTAGAATTACGGGTGAGGTGTTTACTAGGGAACCAGGCAGTGGGGAGAGCATTCAGCGTCATCGGAGGCTGCTGGGGCAGGATGCTGCAATTTGCCTTGAAAGCAACAGAAGGTTTTGGAGAGGTGTTTTGTAGCTACACCATCGACAGACGAATTAATACTGGGCTCCATTCATCCCACACTCCCATGGTGGACAAAGAAGCCGTTATTTTTTGCAGCCCCGGGCTCTATTATAACAGTATTATCACAGTCTTTTCCTCCTCTCTGCTGCCATGCTCTTCTCAAGCAGATCTTGCGACAAATTCACCCCCAGTTAGCAAGTCCTCCAGGCCTGATAGGTTTTTGTGCTGTGGAGCTCAACAGACAGAGCAGTTGGGTTTTTATTACCACACTGAAGCTGCAGGGCAGGGGCACAGCTGAAGGCGGCTGCCTGGTCTAACACGGGGTTCGTACGTACCCTCCACAGAGTCAGACAAATCCCGAAGGTAGAGAACAGAAGCTAAATTCCCACCGGCTCAGGAAATATTTTATTCTTTATATTTTCATTAAAAAATAAACATAGGAAACAAAACCACAGAACACTTGTGTGATAGAAACAAACGCAGAAGGTCAGAGCGTTGGCTGAAAGTGCATAATTAAGTCATGCTACCACGTCCCTGATCCCACCCTGTCCCCCAAGCAAGGAGTCAGCAGTAAGCTCAACGAGCAGCACTACACGGGGCCCAGGCACTGCGGGGGCCAAGCTGACGGCAGAGGAGAGCCCGCGCTCCCAGAAACGCAGCGAGGCAGGAGACATGCTGAGGAGAGGGCTCCAGCGAGCCAGTGATGAAGCTCTCACTTGGGGTTTTGTGGGGCAGGCGAAGGACAGCTCATGTAAGAGGATGTGGAGTTACGAGGCAGGGGAACAAACAGCTGAGAACAAAGGGCAAAACAGAATCCTGGATGTCACTCCAAAACAGCCCCGGAAGCAGAAAAATCTTAGATAAAAGGAAAATCAACACAATGAACTTGACTGAAAGGCTGACGTCGGTGCGCTGGACAGAGGTCTGTCCAGGGACGAACGCCAGTCACTCACCAGCAAGGTCTACTGGGATAGTAGCGATTCTTTCCCT
>NW_009258891.1:1093272-1096471 GCF_000687185.1 Egretta garzetta
CCTACTTTCAGGGCCACAGCCTCTGCACGGTGACCTCCCCACAGGGGTAGGAGCAAAGGCACTGCTGCATCACAGCAAGGCTCTTCCTGCCAGAAAATGCAGCGCTTTGCAGCCGGGTCTGTCAAGATTTTTGAGGGAAATACGATGTGATGAACCTTGCTGAGCCCCCCGATCAGAGCACAAATGCTGCAGACCGGCTTCTACACCAGGCAGTGAGCTTTTCCCCCTGCCCTCTGCCCCCTGCAGCCTCAGGCTTTTGGGTGTCAGTAGTTGACAGCTTTAATCTGCGACTCCTTTTGTGTGCAGACCTGTGAGGAACCTGCAGACGCAGCTACAGTGCAGGACCCCCTTACACATGCTCACTCAATTTGGCTCTGCACCGACGTGCGCTTGAGGAGCATGTTTAAACATTCAGTATGTACAAGATGATTTGAAGCTGGAACATAAGAGCAGCTGGATTCACCCTCACACATCCACATGGCTGAGAGCAACCAGAGGGACCTGCGTGGTCCCGCAGTGGCTGAGGAGACCACCTGGGTGTATGTACATGTCCTCGGAAACATTCACCAGGCTGGCTGGGGGCGTCTCTGCTCTGCCAAT
This sequence comes from Egretta garzetta, assembly GCF_000687185.1. NCBI lineage: Eukaryota > Metazoa > Chordata > Aves > Pelecaniformes > Ardeidae > Egretta > Egretta garzetta. The sequence goes on from NW_009258891.1 coordinate 1,093,873, forward strand.
AGACTGAGCCACAAGAACAGCAGAGAATGCAGCTTCTCCCGACCTACTTCACCACCTTTCTCCAGCTTCACACAGAGCCCCTGATTTCAAATGACTGCTGAGATAACACGTTTATGCACATGCTCTAGTCAAAAGCAGCACAGAAAGCTGCTGTTCTGGTGCCTATTTCCACAGCATCCACAACTCTCAAGAACAGTCACTGCAAATCACTTGGGACTCTTCCTCCAGCCGAGACATTTCAGGATGTTCTTCTTTGTAAGTTCCCTCCAGATCACTTCTCCCGAAGGACGCAGACTCCAGCGTCACAGCGCTGCATCCCCAGGGAGGTTACCACTTCCCAGTTGTCAATGATGGGATCGTAGCACTCAATGCTGCTCAGCAGTGAGTTGCCATCATATCTGCAACGACAGAAAGTTACAGGTGAGGAAGAGGTTGAGGCGTTCAGAGCCCTTCCTAGGAGGCTGGACCACTGTGTATAGTAGGAGTGGCCTGAAATAAAACCACTGCATTAGGCTCCCTGTTGCTCTCTGCTGCTGCTCTCCTGCCCGTCTTGGCCCTGGACCATCACGCTGCCTATCCAGGTTGGGCACGGTGGCTCCGTGAGCTGTCTCCTCTCATAAAGCTTGAAACATAAATGTGAGAAGAGGCCACCTGAAACAAGGCAGCAGGCTGCGTCACCTTAAATCCCTTGTTCCAGCAGACAGACACGCAGGGCATCTCCCGCTCCAGCCCGGGGCAGCCGCTTACCCAGCGATTGCGTACAGCCTTCCCCGCAGCACGGTGGCCCCCACGTAGCAGCGGGGGGTTGTCATGCTCGTTACAGTTGTCCAGGAATCAGTGCGAATATTATAGGCTTCCACGGAGGAGAGGTGTGCTGTCCCATCGAAGCCACCAACCACATAAATATGGTCATTCAGCAGAGCCACTCCAGCCCCTGCAGAGGGAGAAGGCGGCACAGTTACACCCATGAGCGACACCGACAGCACCGTGCCCGGGCTCACTCTTCCAAGGCTGAACTAGGTCAGTTGCTCCCCCCTCAGAGGGCATTTTCTTAGGCCTGTATCTCCCAGAAAAGAGCTGCCATAACCCCGTGTCTGCGGTTGTTGTTGTCTCCAATACCATACATGAAACCCTGTAACTCCACCGAATGCTGCTCAACCTCTGGCACAAGGGGCACTGAGCAGCCCTGCAGCCAGGGCGGCAGCAGCAACGCGAGACATCGACCTTGGCTGAAAGACAGCCCGACCCCCTGAGCAGACCAGCCCAAGGCTCGCTCTGCGGGCCGGTAGCCGGCTGGGACTCTGTCACCACACGGACCGGCTTCTCTGGTGCTTCTGGCTCCCCGGTGTCACCCAGCCCCTGGCTGTTACAAGGAGAATGATGCTGCTCCAAGTGAAGCTGGAGGAGGGATTTCTTTGACATTGCTCCTCTGGGAGGCAGGGAAATAAAAACTCGTGTCCACTGCACAGTCACAGAGGCACGAGTGGCCGAAGTGTCCGTCTGAACAGCTTGTTCTCACCTGCCCCAGTAAAAGCCATCAATAACACACTTGGCCAACTGGGAATTTATGACAACAGCAGAAAATAAACCTCTGCCAGCCTGTGTTCTCACCTGCAGCCCCCTTCAGGTAAAGCACCAAAGAATGCAGTAAGGTAACAACGCACTTCGTGGCCTTAGGTGCTCTTGCCAACAGCCGCTGCTGTTTCGAGCTGCATCTCGAAAGCAGAATAAACCCTGTCAGGCTGTTAACATCAACACATTGCACTGATCAATGTCTCAAAGGAATCAAGCCAGCTATCCCGCAGCTCTTGGGCACAGATCTGTTTCTTCTACAAACATGGTGTAAGGGACTTTCTGTTCCACTAAAACGCAACCCACGTGCACCATCTGTCCTTGCTGGGTGCACCAAAACAGCTGGGAATGGTCAGGCTGCCCCTAAGGCCTCTCTGATAGCTTCAGTGAGGAAGATTTTGGCTGAGAAGAGAGACCAGACCAAGGCCTAATCAGGGAGGTTGGGTCTAGCAATGCAATATGGCCATGGTTTCTGAGGGGGGGCTACCTCCAGAATCTGTCCTAAGAGATGAAGAGAAACAAGGAGGAGGCAATCTCTGTGAATAAAGGCAAGACTACTTTTAGTCCTCGTCTTTCTTAGAATTCAAAGAGTTGTAAGCTGACAGCTCCAGAAAGTGTCAAAGCCTCGGGGCAAAAGAATTCCTACAGGGTCCAACGTCACCAGGATGGATGGACTGGAGCTGATACCAGGATGGAGGCTGCAAGTGCAACTGGTATCTAAGCTACCAGTAGGTCAGGGTGTTAGCATCACAGAGCGGCAGCACAAAAATGTAAGTGTCAGGAATAAATATCAGTATAATCGGGAATATACCAGGAATAAATATCAATATAAGTAACAGGAATAGTGTGGCCAGCAGGAGCAGGGCAGGGACCGTGCCCCTGTGCTGGGCACTGGGGGGGCCGCCCCTCGAATGCTGGGGTCAGGGTTGGGCCCCTCCCTTCCCAAAGGACCTGGCGGGGCTGGAGCATGTCCAGAGAAGGGCAGCGGAGCTGGGGAGGGGGCTGGAGCCCCAGGCGGCGGGGGAAG
>NW_009258891.1:1096487-1097365 GCF_000687185.1 Egretta garzetta
TGTCAGGGGCTGGAAGGGGCTGCCCAGGGAAGGGGTCGAGTCCCCAGCCCTGGAAGTGTTCAAAAAATGTGTAGACGTGGCACTTCAGGACACGGTTTAGTGGGCACGGTGGTGTTGGGTTGACGGTTGGACTTAACAATCTTGGAGGTCTTTTCCAACCTTAATGAGTCTATGATTCTATAAACACCTGGGCCAAAAAATGCTCTTGGGCACATCCCCATTTCAGACCTCGGTGCTCCAGGTCACAGCACTGAAGAAGGGATCTGGCTGAGTCACTGCCAGGTTTGAGAGCCTCACAATGTTCCTGCTCGCTTGTGGCACTGAGGAGCCGGCCCCGTGCCTGAGGCACTGCTACCAAAAGCCTCCAAGTCTTGTGGAAACTAGCATGGACCTGGGAAACGCTGCTTATAGAAGGGTCTCCCCTTCAACTCTTTGCTTTTGGTCTTGCCAGAAGCAGTCTTGGTGCATACCACAGACCCCTGGGGAAAGGGGTCTCATCCCTAAGCATTCTAGAGATCCGTGGATGGGTCTCGCGTGTTGCCTCTGACATAGGAAAACCCACAGAATTTATCACATGTTTGTATGTGGGGTCTTCCTGGATGTGGAAAGCGACCAACTTCTAAATCAAATCCATTCCTGGCATATGGGAAATACTTTCCAACCCACACTTAACAGGAATAGCCCTGTCACAGGAGTAAATATTTAAAGCTTGGGGTTTTGGTGAATGCTGCTGCAGGCACAAGAAAGCTTGAATGTTTTTAGAACAGAGATCAGTTTTAATTGAGTAACCAGCACTTGTCCCTAAACAAGAACACTGCAGCAGAGAACAAACAGAAACAATGCTGTCTAGGCTAATTGTAACAGACATTTAGGGAAAG
>NW_009258891.1:1097381-1110461 GCF_000687185.1 Egretta garzetta
ACTTCAAAAGGGTTTGAAAGGGCCTGTGAGCAGAGCAGAGCTACTCCACTGAGAACCACAAAGCTGTGGAGGCACCGAGCATCCTGCCCGTCCACACGCAGCTGAGCAAGGCCACGGCTGCTCCCTAAGGTCTGGGGCCGGCGGCCTGAGGCGCAGTGCAATGGCAGAGGCCCAGCGCTTGAGCACACAGGAGCTGCACAAGCCCCACAAGAACTCCTTTGAGAAATGAAGGTGAGCCGAGACATAAAGTTACTCCAGAAGCAGGATTTGAACTATATTCTGCTGCTAGATACAGCTGTCAGCCTTACAGCTCAGATAGGGCACCAAGCAGGAAAGACAAACCAGGAGTTGGTGGGGGATAACTGATGGGTAAGTGCCTGAGGGGCTGTGGAGTCTCCTCTGGAGATATCCAACCCCTGCCTGGACGCTGTCCTGTGCCCCCTGCTCTGGGTGAGCCTGCTTGGGCAGGGGGGTGGCACTGGGTGATCCCCGGAAGGCCCTGCCAACCCCTGCCAGTCTGGGATTCTGGGATTCTGTGAGTGCACCATGTTTCAAGTCATTGGTGTACGACTTGCAGCGTGACACTGCTGTGGCAGTGCTGCTCCCTGTGTTACCGCCGGCCGTGGAGCCCAGGCCCAGCGTTTCACAAAGCGGAGTGCGTGTGAAGGAGCAGCGGCCAGAGCGCCCCTGCCTTTGCCGCAGCCCGTGCAGCTGACAAGCACCAACTTAGCAAACTGTCCCATTACCTTGCACTACGGTCTGTGGTTTGTTGCTTGCTAGCTCTTCTCCAAGCCGTGCACCGTTCCGAGTTGTGGAAGTCACACAAGACTTCCTCTCCCTCCCTGTAACCTATAACCACCCCCCCCATTCCTCTATACACATCTTAGCATGGGATGGAGAAATCAGGCATGTGAAAATTGATCTTTTTCTTGGGGAATTAAGTCAGCATGTCCTAAAATCATCCCTTCTCAAAGTCAAACCACCCACTGGGGCCAGTCAACATCCTCCAGGGCCGCAGGACAAGCCAGCAGTGACTGCTTCCTCAGTGCAGCACAGAACTTTTTGACCTCAAGGCACTGCGGGCTCTTACCTGAGCGCTTAGTGGCCATCGGGGTGACGTTTGTCCAGTGTCCAGTGTGGGGATCGTAACGCTCTACAGAATTCAGTATGTTCAGCCCATCATAGCCACCTGAAACAAAATACAGGAGCAAGCCATGGGTCTGACTTCTAGAAAATGTTTTCTGTGTAGAGAGCAGTAACATGCCTGGTTCGTCCTTCGTACGGCGCGGCGCTGCAATCAGCACAGCCCACAGCACGCCGGGGCTGGCAGAACAAAGAGGATCTCTGCAGCTTGCAGTGTCAGGCTGGAGCCAGCTCAGAGCGAGCGCTGCCCCTGCACTGCACAGGGCCGTGCTGGGAGAAAGCGTCACCTTTCCAAACCAGTACAACCCAGTTAGCACCGCACTGCCCAGAGCTGCCCCTGAGCATGCTGATGCCAGTGTTGATGCCGTCCTGCTAAAGCAGATGCACAGCTTCCAGACCCGGCACTGGCTGAGGGTCCGTGTGCTGCAGCCGCCAGCTGACACTATGAGGCTGCACAGTGTAGGCTGGGGTGTCTCCGAGAGCTGTTTCACAAGAGGACTCCAAGAAATCTCATTGTGCAGTTCAGTAGAGGAGCAGCGTGCTGGCACCTGACTCTGGGGACAGCGTGAGGAAGAGGAATTTGGGAGAGGGAAGTGAAACCCATAACCCAGTGTCCAGTATCCGTGACTTCCCAGGACTTCCACGGTGCTGGGCCTGCCTTTTCCAGGGCCTAGAAGGTGCATCAACAGAACAAGCTTACTGAAGTCGTCAAGAGTGACTTGCCCTCTAGCACGCTCACCGTATTCACAGCTGGCGTGGGTCTCTGAAAATAAAATGAGGGCTACAGAACGGAGCCGGAACACACAGCTCAGGATACGTTTCTGGAGCACTACAGCCAACACTGCCTTGTGTGGAGCAGTTGCACCCTCTGCCCCGTGGCTCTCTGCTTCATCTCTAGGGCATCTTAGCCACTGCTAGTCCCTGCAAGCCTCAGCTGGCACTGCTCACCCCCCGTGCTTCCGCCATCCCTCAAATGTAGGCTAATTGTGCCCAATTTGCTTCTGATAGGTTTCTGTAGTTACCTGGCAGCTCCAGTCTCAGCCATTGCAATGGTAGCGGTGAGAACAGCCTGCGCTCGCTGACAGAGCTGTGCAGTGCCCAGGGCAGTGCAGTCACATCTGCTGTTCTAACCTGGCCATGACACAGTTCGTGCTCCCCAGAGACAGCGCTGCACTGCCATCTCTGTGAACAGCAAGTATTTGCAGGATGCCTAGAGGTCCTAAGGGTACCTACCGAGGCAGTAGATAACTCCATTAGCTACGACAAGCCCCGCTCCTTCCCGTGCTGTCTGCATGTCCCCCAGCATACTCCACTGATCAATGTTCGGGTCGTATCGTTCCATACTGGTGTGACGTCGGCTTCCATCAAACCCACCGGAAACATAGATCATGTCTGCAACGTGAGACAGAGGTTGGCCTCAGCAAGTCAAGTATCAAGCATGCACATGGAGCAAGAAGGCCCTCACAGATGGAGCAAGCCTACAAAATGGACTGCAAAATACAGGGACAGCTACAGATCTTGGCACATTCGAAGCCAAGACAAAGCCAGCCTCCTCACCCTGGCTCACTGCATTAGCCTGCTCACAGACCCAACAAACTAAACAAACACAAATCCCATCTGGCCCTTAAATCTGCTTCTTGCTGATGGATGAAAGAGAATATGAACATCCCAATTATTTTTTTCATGCTGCAGAACCTACCAAACCCCTGCCTATCGCTAGCATCCTGTCAGCGCCTCCCCAGAGCAAATGCTTACAAGGTAGGAAACACACAGGCGGCAAAAGGGAGGAAGAGCCTAAGACATGTCTGGATCATCAAGATCAGTCCCTTATAGTGGATAACCTAATTCATGCAACGCTTTCACAAATCTGTCATCTTCAAAGCAGCTGCATTTTTAAGAGAATTTTCATTAGAACAATCTAAATGAATATTTAATCAGTATTATTAAGAAGATATTCTAATATAAGCATGAACGCACAGCATATTCATTAGAGTAGCTGCTGTTTTAATGGCTAGAGAACTCCCTCTCATTTCCACACCAGTGTTTCCTTGGCCTGTTTATAACCATTTGTTCAATTCAAGTCTTATATTCCCATTTCCTTCTCATGGCAAGTTACACCCCTAGAGACCAATCGTATCCCCTCTTGGCCTTTGCTTTGTCAGCAAAAGCAAGCTGAAGCGTTCTGGTTTGCTCAGTAGTTTGCTTCTTCCAAGTCTGTCCTAAGAATCCTCCTCGGCACGTGCTCCGGGTTCAGCCTCTCTCCAGCGCTGGGTGGGTATTGCTGTCCTTGTCCTGTCCTTGTCCTTGCCTTGTCCTGCGCTCAGGAACAGGCAACACTGTCACCACCCCGAGAGCTTCCCACTCCATAATCCCTCACAGAGCTCCTTTCCCTCGATGCACAGACACATGCTGTAAGAATGAAGCGGAGGCAGAGCTCCACTCAGGATACGTGGGCAACTTTTCCATTTCTACATCCAAATGATGAGAAGCCAGAATTTCAGCCTCACCTCCTCCCTCGGAGCCATCCCACTCTGCACATACCAGCTCAGGGCATTTCAGGACGAGAACTGAACAGAGCTGTGCTGCCCTGTCAGTGTGGTGAGCAGGACATACCTCCAAGGGTCGTGGCTCCTGCCAGGCCCCGCCGTACGTTCATCGGAGCCACGGAATACCAGATACCATCCTCATCAGATGTGTAATCCAAGCACTCCACCGAGCTGAGACGAGAGCGACCATCGTACCCCCCAATCACATAGATCCGATCATGCAGGGACACTGTAGCAACGTAGCGCCTCTTACGGGTGATGCTCTGAAACAGTAAAAAGAATAAAAAGGTCAAGGAGAGGAAATAATACTGATGCATGGAGACCAACCGCTGTTCTTCCATCCTCTTTTGCTGCTCTTTTGACCCACTACCACAGAGGCCAAAAGCACTCTGGGTTTAAAGGATACAGCCCTGGCCCAAGTGCTGCCTTCCTCTGCCTGCATTCCACCTCTGCCATGCTCTCTTCTTGTGGCCAGGCCTCCTTGCACTAAAATATTTTCCATTAAGTGTCATTTATCTTACGCCACTACTGAATCTTTGATGCATCCTGGGGGGTTGTGTGCCTCTCATTGGCTCCCTGCAGAGACTGTTAATGGGAAAATGTGGAGATTTGGAATATTTGATGAATACCTGAAGCTTTTATCCTCCAAAAAAGAACAGAATTTTGGGACACACAGGGTCTTCTGTGATTATCGACATTAAAGAAGAGGCAGTTCTCCACCACTTCACCCAGATAAAGGTGATTTAAAATTTGGGTAGAAGTAGCCTCAGTGCAGGAATTCTCTCTTCCTTACTATCTCCTGTTATGCTCAGAAACAACGAAACCAGAGGGATCACGCAGCCTGCCTGAAAGCAGGACTGATTGTACTGTTCCTATTGACATTTCAATTATCATCACTAACCTTAAAGCTTAACACCCCTTCAATAAGAAACGTGATAGCTCTCACTCCCACCACAAAGATGTGGGTCTCTGTAGGCTCATGTGATTAGAGATATGACAGCCACCTCTTACACAAAGCTTACTTCGCAAATCTGCAAATGTGAAGGGGTTTCAGCGTTCGCTATGTAAACCTCAGCAACTCCAAAGAATTTATGGCAGAAATTCTAAGCAGAACACAAAGGACAGCCCAAAGAGGAAGGTTATACAGCTGATGCTATGGGACCAGTGTTTGATCATAGCCTGTTCCACCCAGTGGTGGCCAAAAATGGTCCCTTACTGGCAAGAAACTCCACTCCTGAGTCTTCGGGTCGTATTTCTCCACGACATCAATAGGTGACTGCTGGCTGCCAAAGCCGCCGATCACGAGCAGGACTTCGTTAGCTCCTAGAGCAAAGAGGGAGAGCAAAGTCAAGTCAATCCCTTCACAACCACGGGGTCACCTCAAGGGAATCTCTGAGCCTTCCTTGGTGCAACAAGTCACCTCTAAATCCCTGTTTTCATCACTACTCTGAGCTGGCACCTAACCTGGGTGCAGTCTCCTGGACTCCCTCTATCCTCAGCAGGGAGGAAGAGAGAGAAACTCTTCCAGGGTGCCTGGCAGTGAGACTAACTGGGAAGGATTCACAAAAGAGCTCCAACAACAACTTGGAAGGCCTGCTGTACAATGACAGCTAAAAGTGCAATTGTTTCAGTTCATCCCATAGAAACCAGATCACGGTTTATGAGAGACACATGACAGAATCACACAGAATCACAGAATCACAGAATCGTAATGACAAGAGCGTTGCTGATAGCAGATGGTATTGGATCAATTAAAAAGGGTAGGGCTGAATCTAGAAGATGCAACAAGGTGCACAGTTCTTGCCTGTGTAATTAAACAATAAACCAGTTTTATTATGTCTCCTTTATCAGGTGAAGCATTTCAACTACGAACAAAACGAAATGTGTCTTTCTAAAATGACAGGGTGAGCTGAATGCACGTCGCTGACACCGATGTGGGATGTTCCCAGAAAAACAGGAGACGTGCTGTGGCCTGGACTGCACTGGGTGTCAAATCACACCATAACAACACTCCCTTCAAGGCCAAAAAGAAACCAGATCACGGTTTATGAGAGACACATGACAAGAGCGTTGCTGATAGCAGATGGTATTGGATCAATTAAAAAGGGTAGGGCTGAATCTAGAAGATGCAACAAGGTGCACAGTTCTTGCCTGTGTAATTAAACAATAAACCAGTTTTATTATGTCTCCTTTATCAGGTGAAGCATTTCAACTACGAACAAAACGAAATGTGTCTTTCTAAAATGACAGGGTGAGCTGAATGCACGTCGCTGACACCGATGTGGGATGTTCCCAGAAAAACAGGAGACGTGCTGTGGCCTGGACTGCACTGGGTGTCAAATCACACCATAACAACACTCCCTTCAAGGCCAAAACAACGGATCAATGTGTCTCCCTCAACCTAGTTTGTCCTCCTCCTTTAGTGGATATAAGCTGCTTTTGGTCCCTTAAAATAGTGTTAATAACAGGACATGGCCATGAAGGGTTTTTCAGGGTCCCTCTCCCCTCCACAAGCAGCAGCACTGGAGAACGCACAGGAGGGAAAGTAAGAAGAAGAAACCAGTAAAATACTTTTCCTCCTTCTGTGGGCCATTCCTACTGTTTATGCTGCTCTCAAGTGCTTACAGCCCTAAGCCAAGAGTTTTCTCAGCAATTCAGCAACTGCTTTGTAGGACTCACTGACACAGAGGAAGAAATCATCTCCTATTTGCCTTAACAAGCCTGGGGGAGGGGAAGGAAAAAACTACCTCTGAGAGGGAAGAGGAACCTCTCCATCTCCCTCCTTGTGCCTTCCCCTCTGAGATTCCCTGCTGAAAACTCGTCTTCACTGCAACACCGCTGTCTCTCACCTCACAGCTCTTTTTGTTTCTGACACCGATACCTGCCTTTGAGCCAGGAGGAAACTCTTCCCATGCTTGTTGGGCAGCTGCATGCAGAGACAAACGTATCTGGAGGCACCAACAACTCAGGAAACTGCTTTTAGGGTTACAGCAGAGGCCAGGGATTAAAGGCAACCACCTAGTCCCCACACTGCCACTAAGCAACTGTGCACTGAAAAAAAAGGTTCCTCTGTCTTCTGCTCCAGTCCCCTTTCTGTACCACTGGGGACTGTGGGTCGGCAGGTTACGGCTGTGAAGCACTTCAGCGCAGTTACAAGGCACTAGACGTGGTGTATAATCCAATACCTGCCAATGCCCCAGACCTTCTCAGTGTCCTTTCCTTTGCTGCTCACCTAGACGTGCTCTTGTCCTGGGTCCTTGCATTTGACTCCGGAGCTCGGGTCGAAGATGAAATTTCTTAGCTTCATCTACGAGGTCTCTGCACTGCAGACTGCATCGTATAAAAGGCTGAGGGAAAACATGAGTCACTGGTATATGCAATGTATTTTAAGATCCCTCATAAGTACTGTCCTAAAGCCAACTCTCGTCAGTTCAGACAGCATTAAAATGACTTGTGCGCAGGCTGTGGCTGGTCGTGTCATGGTGCAAATACGGCACGCGGGGAAATGCAAGGACAACGTCAGACTGGACCGCAGCTGAAAAGATACGGCTCAGTTCTCACGCAAAGTCTGGCACTGCAGGCTCCATAACGAAAATAACTATATCGGAAAACTAAGGAAAAGCTACTTCTGCCACATTTAAGCCAGTGGAGGCGTGCCTGAGATGGGGGACTGGCAGCGAAACTACACCTGAAATCAGTTTGGCTGGATCTGCCCCACGTAATCAGCTCTCAGCACACACCTGCCATCAAAGAATAAACAAGGAGCACAACACAACGGAGCAGTTTTGCTGGATCTATTAGCTTGATCCCAGTGCACATGGGATGTGGAGCTATGAAAAGACTACAGAAGCAGAAAGGTCTTTAAAAGAAGCGGGGGACACTGCAGCCCAAGCACAGTCTCATCTCCTTGCATAACGCCACGTAATCACCCTGCCTGGCTGAGGGCCTGGGCAGCCTCCCTCAACTGCTCAGCCTTTGGTTCCCTTTGGGTGCTTGGTGCTAGTTGCTGCTGCCCTAAGTTAAGATTTATTTTTACAAGTTCTTGGTGCTTGTGCAAGAAGGCCAGGGTGTTCAGAGCAGATGATGCCACAGAGGGCCAACACTCTCCACGCTGTCCCAGGATGATGGTATCCCACCAGTGTGTGTCACCTCCAGTCCGGAGAGGCCATCCTGTGCAGTAAGAAAGCTGAGGCCCTGTATACAACTATCTTAGGCTGGTTTGGGAACAGACCTCATTGTTTTGGTACCAGTCCCGTTCACATTAGCTTCAGTTTCAGTTTCAAGTGGACCACAACAATCTGCCTAAACACATTATAGCTCTGGCACAACTTACTGCCTGTCAGCTGCCCTTATTCAAGAACATCCGTAAAAGGCAGCTGTATCACATTAGAGATGAACATTGCCAAATCAGCCATTTCTCTGCGCAGAGGAGTCTGTGATTCAACATCCAGCACCTGCCAGGTGACAAGGGCTAGGAACCACCGATTACCAGAATTCTGGTTTGAACTCCTCTGTGCCTTCCTGTCAAACCTTGCATGGGGTCAGCATCACTTTCTGTTTGGAATTAAACTTCCATTGCAAAAGCTTCATTATCTCTTATCATCATCCACATTCTGGTTTGCCTCTGTGACACCCCAGCCCCACAAAGAAGTGGCGTGAAGTACGGCTCTGACTGGCGAATGAAAGGCAGAAAGCACTTGTTAGAAAACAGTAAGAGATGACAACAGGAAGGTGCTGCATATACCAGGAGACAACTGACTGGGTCTGGATGGGGCGCCCTCCCCGCTGAGAGGCAGGATGCTGTAACTGCCAGCACAGCAAACTACTAGCAAGTAAAACAGGGGGCACTCCAGCTGAACAGGGACAACTCCATAGTGTCACCATCAAAAAGCATCAGCAGAGAAAGCAGCTTTTAACATGTTCTGTTAGGACAGCAGGCGTTTAACCAGGGAACACGGCAATCACACGCAGCCCCCGGCTGTTCTGTGTCCAGGGACCCGGGTCGCCAATACCTCGGTGTCGATGACGTCCGTGATGTAGCGGGGGGTGAGCAGCGGCATGCGCACGTACTGCAGCAGCTCTGGCAGCGATGCTTCCCGTTCTTTTTTTGAGTGCTTCACCCAGTTTATAACTGCCTCAAAAACCGGCTCTTCAGAGTCCACCTGGGAAGAGGAGACACGCACCGATCAGACGGCAGGGTAACATTTCATGCTGCGGAACAGACAACTTCCCGGCTGTTGACACTGCTTCACAGCTAGCAAGGGAGCAGGACATTTCACGTAAAAGTGTGTTACAGAAATTCCCATGGGCTGTATTTACAAGCACTAAGAAATTCCCTCGTTTTCTTTTCCTTAAAACTACGTTTGTTCCTTACAGCCGAGATCAACAGCTGGCAGTATGAGAGCTTGACGGCAGGCAGCGGAGCCAGAAGCTGGGAGCCACCACTTCTGAGCCCAGTGACAGGCTGGAACTCGCAGGGCAGCTCCCCCGACTTCTCAGCAGAGCAGGAGTTATGGTCCTGCAAAATGCAAAGTACCACCATAGAGATGATCAGAATCACATTTCCTTTTTAGGGAGCAGCGTCTCACTTAACCCCCTGCAGCCCTGTGCCCACGCACTGTCCCTCTAGCACCTGAGCCACACCAGGTACATTTAAGTTTTTTTTTTATTTCAATCCACATTTAAGAAACTATAAAGAACTGGATTTCAGAGTGGAGAAGCCCAGGGCATGAACGTTCCTGTTCTGACTAGTTTATTTCTCTCTCCATTTAGGACCGGCACGTGATGGCGCTTACACCACTTCCAGGGATTAGTCCACCAACTAAACCATCAACATTTGATACTTTTAGAGAACCTCAGGTGCTTTGGACATCTATGATTACCAAAAGGGAAAGAATTGTAAAAAGTTCTACAATATATTATTTAGGTTTGGTTTTCTTTTGGCACGTAAAAGCAAATCAGACATGAATTTATTATTATGAGGTCTGTTAAGTGTCATTAAATATGGAGGTAAAAGGTAATAAGCTGATTGAGCCTTCCCACCGATGTATGGCTGGTAGACTTTGAAGTTCAGTTTGAAGCCGTCTGTTGCAGCATGTTCTGAAGCAGGGACCCGCAGAGGTTCCTTATGTAAGGTAATTCTTCCAACCCACTGATCTGTATTTGTTACAGTGTAATTTGAAATGGCCTCTTTCTATTTGAATTACAGGGGAAGGACAATCAGAGCTCACAAAAGGAGAGCAGAGTACTTTATTGTTTCCAGTTTTCCCCACCTCCTCCTCAAGTGCAGTGGTCCCACATGGTTTCATCCCTTCCCTGGCTGTCCTCTGACATACTCAACAGTTCTGTTGTTTGTGAAATCATTTCTGTTTTCTGATAAACGATGAGTAACACTGAACACAGCATCCCAGTGAGGACCTGCCATTATTCTCCTCGAAGAGCTGGGGGATTTTCCGAGGGTGCTCCTCAGTACCCTCTGACATAGGACATCACTTCTGCACTGGCACAGCAACAGCTACGTTTGCTTCATTCACCTTAAGGTGCTACAATGAACGCTCACCTCGCTGTGTGTCTGTAGGGCCTGCATCAGTCCTTCCAACCCACAATGAATTCTACTTCGCCTGTGCGGATCATCTGATTAGTTTGGCTGGGTTGTTCTCAGGTTCCTCATTATTTCCTCTTCAGTGTCCAGAAGCGTTGTGTCAGTACTCACTACAACCCACATGAGCTCAAACCCTCACAGCATTAAAGCTGTGGCTTTCTAAACACCAGACACACTCAGTCTTTCTCCACTGCTGATCTCAGCCTGTGCCAGGGTCTTTCACTGCTACCTTAGAATCACAGAATGGTTTGGGTTGGAAAAGCCCTTTAAGATTATCAAGCCCAACCATTCCCCTACCCCTGCCATCCCACCCCCAAACCCTGGCCCTCAGCACCGCCTCTGCCCGGCTGTTAAATCCCCCCAGGGCTGGGGACTCGACCCCTTCCCTGGGCAGCCCCTTCCAGTGCCTGACAGCCCTTTGGGGAAGGAATTGTTTCCAATGTCCAACCTAACCCTGCCCTGGCACAACTTCAGACCGTTTCCCCTCATCCCATTGCCCGTTACCAAGGAGAAGAGGCCGACCCCCACCTTGCTACACCCTCCTTTCTTCTTGCGTGCTCTTTGGCAAGCAGACTTTATTAAGAAGAAGACATCAGCTTGGCTGAAGGCCACTTTCATGGCAGACTTGCAAGGCATACATCAAGAATTCTCCTGTGGCTACCCCTGTATTGACTTTTCAGGAATTCCACCAGACATACTGGAACCTTACACTGGTTTGCTTCTAAGAGTTCATGTTACTGTGAACTCTGAATAGTGATTGCTTCAGTCACTTCTTTTAGAACAGAAGCAAATATCAGCTCTTGATGAAGTCCATCTCAATAAAAAACCCAAGTCCGCTCCCCATTATCAAGGAATGTTCAACTTATTTCAATTCTCAAGAACATACTTATGCATAGAAAATTTGGGAAAAAGTATTTGACAGGTTCCAGCCAAATAGTAAATCCTCCAGAAACCAACCTTAAGGGAACAAAATCTGCATATAACTGAAGAGCCAGCTACCCTGCACCATCATGCATCCTGCTGCCTGTAAAAGTAGAGGACACCCAAATGCCTGGGATGACACACGCATTCCTTGTGCTGCTGAGCTGCACGCAAGGGTCTACAAATAGAAGTTAAAGTCTTGGGGGTATTTCTGAAATGCAGGCATTGAGACAACTTGTCTTTGTAGTCTCTGAAAGTTTCTCCAGAGAAAGGAGGAGACAAAGGATCAAGAACTCTGCAGAGGTAATGAACTGTGCTTGCCTTACTTGCAAGAAACACTTGTGTGACAACAAAATCTTACATAGAAGCTACATGTTACTGCTCAATTCCAGATGATATGCCTAAAAAATCAGAAGAAGCTGCTTGAAAATTAAACTTCAAATTCAGGAATGGTGTGAGAACTCTACCCTAGGAGTATGGACGAATTTCTGACTGGTTTCAATGTTTTACTTCAATGCTTTGCACAGTAACGGTACGTTTCAGGTTTTACCTGAATTTCATCACACTTGATGAGCTTTTCAACCTCTTCTTGATTTAAGAGGATAAACTCTTCATGCTGAACCACCTCTGGAAAATGTTTCTGGCTGAAGACCTCTGCAGCTTGCATTAGATCAACACAATTGTGTGTCTCAGCAAAATCCCGAATGCCCAAACAATTTGATGGATCCAGCTGGCTTTCTAGAAACTCACAGCAAGCTTGTTTCACACCTACGGAAAATTGGAGGGGTGAATGAGCACTGCATGCTTACTATCAATCCACTGCTTTGGAAAGGGCTTCAGAAAAGAAAATTCTAAACAATAATGAAAATCCAACTCAAATAACAAGCTTAAGAACACTACAGAAACACACACATGCAAATATTTGTTTGGAGGGACGTGAAAACACTAAGCACTAGACCACGTGTTTGGGCTGGTTTGATCTCTGGCTATTCTATTTAAAAAAATTAAATAACTGTGATAGTAGGAAAAGAGTCAAATGTGAGTTGTACTCAGCTTCATGGATTATAAACAAAAAATGTGTATGCTAGTGGATATGGCTACCAGATTTCTAGGTTTTCTCCAATGTAATTTTGATAGTTGCCTGGGATTTGGGATAATTGCCTGGGATAGCTGCATAGCTGCACGTGCAATGACATCAACCAGTTTGTTACGACCCAGACATACTATGATGGCAGGTCAAATGACATCAAGGATTTGCTTATTATTCTAAGTTGACTGAGCTTTAACATTTACGTGCTATACAGCCCACAATTCCTCCTGGGAATTCTCACACAGAAATACAGTAGCCCAAAGCATGGACCAGTAACCTGTTTTATCATCTTTTCTTCCCACCCAAGGCAGTTCCTCTACCGACGAGACCACAGTGCACAAGGCAAAAGAAGTTTGACAGAAGTACTGATAAATATCATGCCTCCCACAGTCTGTCTCCCATTTACAGCAGGTCAGACAACACAAATCTCCGAACAACAGCAACTGTGCAATTTGTGCTGATACTTGGCAATTACCTTTCAGCTGAAGCAGACACGCCGCTGGGAGCAATTCTTGGACATTTTCTACTGTCACGTGAACAGTTTCTGTATATACAAAGTCTAGCAGGATTTCCATGGTGGAGGCCGTGAGTCCCTGGATATCTACGTAGGGTTTATCTTTTTCCGAGAGCTGTAAATTGGAAGGGAGACAAAGGTTTATTTGTCAGTAAGGTGATCAAAAAGCCAGCACTCAGCAGTTTTTAAAAATGTGATCTGTCAGAAAGGTTTCAACAGATTTGTCCTTTCTCTGCTTGTGCTCACTGCAAGAATGAGGGGAAGG
>NW_009258891.1:1110489-1111355 GCF_000687185.1 Egretta garzetta
CCCTACAGAATTCACTTATGGGATGAGGAAAAGAGGCAAAGTTCATTACGGATTGGGAGGACAGGCAAACTGCATTGTAAAATGAGCAAGCGGAGATCAGGGATGGCAGAAATTACGAGCGTCATTTGTGCAAGGCAGCTGAACTCTCTCCTCTGTGCAGTAGCTCCAAGCTTTACTACAAGGACCAGTCCAGGGGGATCCCTCCTGGGGCTGGATGAGTATGACATGCTGCAGTTTACATGGAGTCCTCACCTCACCACTCCACTCTAAAATCAAACCAAATAAAAATCCTTCCCAACTGTTCAATTCCTGATCCATTCTGCAAGCTTATGGTGAAGGTTCCTAAAAGAAAGACTATTTATAGGCCAGAGAGTTCGGAGTTAAAGGTTAAATGTAGGTTTAGCTTAAATATTTGAAAGTAAAATGATAGTACATACAGGGGTGGTACTTACACAATCCTGAGTGTGTCCCCTGACCGTTTTAGCACCTCTAAGATATATAATTTTGGAATAGTTACTTTTTTCCAAGGAATGTTACCCTCTCAACAGTCAATCTTTGGGAACAGTAAATTCTGCGAATCCACCAAATTTGCACTTCTGTAGCTACAAAACTGAGATTGTATTTCACAAAGCATCAGCTTTGTGGTTTGGCGCATCCGTCACAGAGCTGCTGGCACAGCACCTGATGGTTTCTGAACGATGGGCTGGCAGGTGGACTCGCTAATCACACCCTGCACGGAGCTGCAGGCTCCTCAGCATGGATGGGCCTCAACAGAATCATAGAATCACAGAATCGTTTGGGTTGGCAAAGCCCTTTAAGATCATCAAGCCCAACCGTTCCCCTACCCCTGCCATCCCACCCCCAAA
>NW_009258891.1:1111421-1114127 GCF_000687185.1 Egretta garzetta
GATGAGGGCTCCCCTCAGCCTCCTCTGCTCCAGGCTGAACCCCCCCAGCTCCCTCAGCTGCTCCTCGTAGGACTTGTGCTCCAGACCCCTCACCACAGCATACTGCAAACCCAACCTTTTTTTCCCATGACTTTTGAAGAAGCAGTCAGTGTCGGTGCAAGCACGATTCAGATGAAAGCCCATGACTTTTCTTGCCAAAAACGAGCCTGAAGTTGGTTACAGACAGATTAAGCAGAGACTCAGTGAACAGAAAGCATGATCAAAGCACCATCACTTGGCTTAGAATCTGCCACAGTTGGGGAAAAAGGAGGTAATACAGAAGTAGAGAAAATAACAGCAGTCAAGGATATTCCTGCAGAGGCATTCGATGACACAGCAGCAGAAGGGAAGCAACGTCTCAGCTGAGACCGAGCCATTTCTATGATACACTTCACCACAGAGAAACATGGGAGGTAATGCTGACACTGGAAGTAATTTGAGGGAAGAGGCCTTTCAAGTCTGTTGACACAGTGAACAAACTTTATGGCATCCAGAGTCGGAAAGGAACAGAAAATTACCGTGTCTGACCGTAGGCTGTATGACAGGCCATGCCTTGCCTTGAGAAGCTAGAATGAGTTCCTCCCTTGGGCTAGACAAAGCATTCCCAAAACAAGAGTAAGCTGTTTGATACAACAGGTAAAGGACACAGATGTCACCAAAGGCCAGAACTGATCAGACAAGAGGTTCCTATCATTTCAACAAGCAAATGGAGATGTAGACCATAGATATTTAGAAGAAAGAGGATGAGCAGTTACAAACATCTATTGACATGAGATTACAAGAGCACCAGCCCCCCTGCTAATGTATTACACTGCATCAGGTAGAAGCTGTAGACATCATCATCATCGTCAGATTCTTCACAGATCAGCCTGGAGCTGGTAAAGAAGCTCCTGCCCCCACAACCAATATTCAATAATCAATAATCAGCCATGCACATACTCTCTTTATACTGTTGACCAAACACAAACCACGGGGACAACACTAATACTATAGAGATGATCGCCTCTTGTTCCCCTTCTGCTACGCTCCACTACTTGGTTATTATTTGGCTCACAGTTTACTCACGTGCTACGATTGCTTGGAGGAAGGAAACATTCTGAATAACTTCACACAATTTATATGATGCAGAGTAACGTGGGATCCTAGCATCATACCTTAAAGAAGGGTCTCAGAGCGGAGCCAACTTGATTCTGAACATCCCATGACGGCTCCGAGCTGTAGCTCCAGACTGCACACGCAGTGTTAGAGAACTGTACCCCGTGCTTAGTGCCGTGCTGCTGGCACAGGGAGTCCCTCTTTCATCAATACATTCGCATATTTGGACTCAGAAGCAAAGCACAACTCTGGTCACGCAATGCTCATCAGAACACAGTACAAGCAGCTTTCCTTTCACAGGTGCCTAGCGGTACAAGACAGATCTCTGCAGCTCTGCTCCCAGAATTTCAGGTTATTTTTCCCCTTTGTTGTTTAATATCAGAGTTCTGCTAACCAGCAGGAAGTTAAACAGTAAGGGATTGATGCTCCCTGATACAAGAACATTTCTAACAAGTCATAAAAGCATGCAGTACAGATCCAGAAATCAACTGGAGCATCCGGGAAAACACATTCCCATAGTTCAGGAGAGTCAGTTGGAGACATCAGGAGTTTTACCCCAGGGCGCTTAAGCGGCTGAAAGCCTTTAAGCAGGGGTTGCAGGTCACAGCTCTGTTGTGAAACATAATGTTGCTGTCTCCCATTCTACCCAGAAATCATGCAACTCATTCTGCAGGAGAATGGGCCTGAAATTTTGGAATCACATTCTTACCCCAGGCCACTTCTTGGTTTTGCTTTCACTAACACAGATACACAAGTGTACTACAATAAACCCCTCCAATTTCTTCTCACAGAGGAAAAGAAATTCCAGCATGAGAGTGCTGATGTGCAGCTACTGCGTTCTGGAAGGCGTTCGCAGCACAGTGAGGATAACCATATAAGAACCTGGAAACAGAAATTGTTTATTTCAGAATAAGAAGAATATTTCTCCATATTCTAGGGGAAAAATCCTTCAATTTTTAGAACATACCCTCCAAGAGGGGACAGACTGGTTTCTTTCTGAGGTGGAGCCAATGGTCAGCTCCTAACACAACCCGAGTTGGCCTAACTTGTCCACACAAAGACAGAAAGGCCAGTGCAAAACTGGGATGCAGGGGAGCATTTGCTAAAACGGATTTTCAGTTTTCACTACAAGGAAGAGCCCTGTAGGTAAAACTGATGAGCATTTCCCACACTACTCAGCACAGGGGCAGAGAAAAGTGTTGCCAAAAGCCAGGGGTTC
This sequence comes from Egretta garzetta, assembly GCF_000687185.1. Classification (NCBI taxonomy): domain Eukaryota; kingdom Metazoa; phylum Chordata; class Aves; order Pelecaniformes; family Ardeidae; genus Egretta; species Egretta garzetta. The sequence goes on from NW_009258891.1 coordinate 1,113,775, forward strand.
AACAGGTGATCAGTGGCTTCTCCTCATTCTGGAAAATGGGAACAGAAAATGGGAAGAAATTTATACTAAGATAGAGAACTTTTTAAAGTAAATGTTAAAGTCGGAAGTGAGAGAAGGAAGGAAACTGGAGACACAGGGACTGGCAAATGCAGTTCTTTAGGACGATAATCTCTGATGAGTCTTGGTGCTACACTGGCCATGCACGGATAGAATCACAGAATCGTTTGGGTTGGCAAAGCCCTTTAAGCTCCCCCAGCCCAACCCCTCCCCTACCCCTGCCATCCCACCCCCAAACCCTGGCCCTCAGCACCGCCTCTGCCCGGCTGTTAAATCCCCCCAGGGCTGGGGACTCG
>NW_009258891.1:1114196-1116859 GCF_000687185.1 Egretta garzetta
CCCCCCCAGCTCCCCCAGCCGCTCCCCAGCAGCCTGGGGCTCCAGACCCCTCCCCAGCTCCGCTGCCCTTCTCTGGACACGCTCCAGCCCCCCCAGGTCCTTCGGGGAGGGAGGGGCCCAACCCTGACCCCAGCAGTCGAGGGGCGGCCCCCCCAGTGCCCAGCACAGGGGCACGGTCCCTGCCCTGCTCCTGCTGGCCACACCACTCCTGATACAAGCCAGGATGCCGCTGGCCCTCTTGGCCACCTGGGCACCCTGCTGGCTCATATTCAGCCACCTGGTAACCAACACCCCCAGGTCTTTTTTCCACCGGGCAGCTTTCCAGCCCCTCTGCCCCAAGCCTGTAGCGCTGCATGGGGTTGTTGTGACCAAAGTGCAGGGCCCGTCACTTGGCCTTGTTGAACCTCATACAGTTGGCCTCGGCCCATTGACCCATCCTGTCCAAGTCCCTTTACAGAACCCTCCTCCCCTCGAGCAGATCAACACTTCCACCCAGTTTGGGTCATCTGCAAACTGACTGAGGGTGCCCTGAATCCCCTCGTCCAGGTTGTTGATAAAGATATTAAACAAGACCTAATGTCATAGACGACAGTGGGCATAACCCAGGGATCAGTTCTGAACAAAGCCTTGTGTAGCCCAAGACTGACAAAAGCCAAGCATTACAGGTAGCCCAGTAGTCCCCAAATTTGCAGGTGGCGAGCAATGAAACGCAAAGGAAGCCCTCGCAGAGACCGCTCGTCCATTACGCAATCTGGCATTTTGAGTTCCCTCAAGTTACAGCCACGGCCAATGCACTCTGTACCCACAAGTGTTTGGAAAGCAACCAAATGCTGTCCCTTTATGCTCACCAACATACTTGTCGCTGACAGACATAGGAAGCAGGTCCACTTTGAGGCTTACCAAGCTGTCATTTCCTGGAAAGAACGCTCTCCCACAAACACTCGGTAATTGTGTGTGCCAGTTGGCCAGTTTGTCATTTTGGGGTTTCCACACGAAAAAGCAAATTTGGAAGAAATACAAACTAAGCAAAGTAAAACCCTTAAAGCAGCGGCAATTTTGGACCGTGAGAGATCGAGCAGTCATGCCCCCTGGGCACCGGACATGCTTATTTTTCTAGGAAGAATTACATCTATGAATTATGGTCACTACAACATTACAGATAAAATGAGAGCATAAAGAAGGAAGGAGAGACCATCTCAGCTTAGATCCAAAGCAAACCAATCCTCAGCCTTTGTTAGCAGCCACAAAGACCGTTCTGTAGCACACAGCGCGACTGGATCTCTGCAGACTGCCTAGATAAAGCCCAGGAAGTCAAAAGCAGTGACAGGAACATAGAGGCAAACACAAAGGAACAGAGGCAGTCTGCTATACTGCTGTGTATGTTGAAGCTATTGGTAAACAGAGAACTTCAGCCTCCAGGGACTGAATACGCTTTGTGGATTTTTTTTTTTTTTTAATTACATTTCCTTGATGCAGAGGAAGAACATAAACCTGACAAATTTACAAATTTCATGAAGAAACATGAAAACATACGGACAGAAAATATATATTGGTGTGTGGTCAGTCCACATATGCCTTTTTTTTGGTTGCTTTGCACAGGACTATAAAAACTAAGACACCAGCTCACCCGACGCAGCATTGAAAGAAAGAGAAGTAGGCACAAGAGACCGCTCTGCCAGCAGCGTTCATTGCTGGGTAAAACAAAGAAGAAAATGATTCTCTCCTGCAAGGACTACTGGGCTAGCAGGGAGGTCTTTAGGACCTTTGGGCTACTTAGTCCTTTTTCTCCCTGCTAATGGGGAAGTTGCTAGGATAAGGAAAGGATCTTCCGTAAGAAAAAGCCACAAAGATTGATTCAAACTTATAAAAGACAAAGCTAGGCAAAGCATCTCCTATTTAACAATACGAATGAGCGCTAGCTTTAGCTCAGATATTACCTTTCAGTGATTTTGGAAAAAATAGCAGGCAGGCAGTGGGAGTCAATGCAGCAAGTGCTGTGAGAGCAAAGGTCCTCACAAGCGAGATTTGCCGAGTACAGCAGCTGGGACGCACAGCCTCCCCCCAGCCCCAGTGCTAGAGGTTACATCCCCTCCACAAGAGCACCAGCACAACCCAACACGTACCAGCTGATCAGCCAGTGCGAAACAGAGACCAGAACCTGACTTAAACACCCGCCATTTCAGTTTTAAAGGGCTGCCTTAATTAACCACCCGGTCTGAGGCGCACACCACGGCTCGCACGGCTTTGCGCTAGGACTGGTACCCTCGGCCAGAAAGATGCCCACCAGCGTGAAGACCATAAACCATCACTAGAAAAATCAGTAAATGTGTCAGAGCCTTCTGGTTTGCCAGCTCAGCCTGGCAGCCCGCTGGTGCACAGGTTGGTCACACAGCAGACGATGATTCAGGACCAAGGTCCCAAGTGCTGCCTCCAACTCCCACCACGCCACGATAAAGGGCTCTGGGGCCACCAGGAGGAGACCTAGAATCACCGCCAGGGGATCCTGGACCACTGGGAGAGGATCCAGAGGGTTCCAGACCCACCATGAGGGGATCCTGGGCCACCCCGAGGGGCTCCAGAGAAACCCAGGGACACCATGAGGATCCTCGGGGGGGATCCAGGATCACCATGGGGGGATCCTTGGCCGCCACGGGGGGATCCTT
>NW_009258891.1:1117711-1135548 GCF_000687185.1 Egretta garzetta
TTGGAGTTTCATTGAGCGGTGTCTTGGTAGGGATGGCCCTGGAGCACGGATCCCTCACAAAGTGCCGGACAAGCACCACGCTCTGCCTTCCCATTTCGTTGCTCCTCGAGGGTGAACACCCTGGAGTTGGCCCTGCCGCAGCCAAACCAGGAGTGAGGCCCCAGAAGACTGCTTTAAAATCCCAGGATTTTTAAACGAGTGCTATTTTTGAGCTCTTCCCACACAGACAACTCAACATCTCCTGCAGATCGCCTCCAGCTGACAACCCTGAGCTCATGGCGGCTGCCGCCTCCGCTCTCCCCCTGCCCTCGAGCTCGTTTCCATCCTGCCAGGTGGCTGGGGATGCATTTTAAAACCCGAAACTATACATACTGTCAGGTAGTCGGTACAGAGTCACTGTTAGTGACCTGAGATAAATTCTCAGCTAAATGTAGAACAAATTTTGAGTTAAGAAATCTGTACATGGAGGCTAAGACATTATCCTGGCCTGGAGGCTGATCATGAATTCATAAACTTCCTCCTCAGAGAGGTAGGATCAGTCTGTCTGAGGCTGCGCGTGGAACAAGAGCTTGGGGGATTTGTTAGACTTTAGTCGTACTAATCCAGCAAGCAAAGGATTGGCAAGATCCAGCAGCTGGAGATGAGAAATCAGAGTTTAGCCAGGAGGGCAGTTAACCACTGCCTTCAGAGCGAGCAGACGCTCTGCCACGTAGGATCTTTAAATCAGCATGCAGTGCTTCTTTCTCTAGATCCAGCCCAAGCAGAAATTATTGTGCTGGAGGCAGGCACCAGTAAGTGAAACTTCGTGTCAGATTACATCATCATACGGTCCTCTTGGAGCTTAAAATCGAGAGGGATGTTTGACCAGAGTGGCAGAACAGGCTGTCAGTCCACGAGAGGTGCAGCCTGGAGTAATGGGGATAAAAAGTCAGCATGTGCCTGCACGGTGCTTACTTTCAGGCTACACGCTCTTCATTTCCCAACAGACACATCAAATCAAGCTCTGCATCCACCTCCTGTTGATTTTCCAAGGATACGTGTGAAATCTCTGACAGTATTGAAGACCTGTTTAAAAAAATCCATGATTCCCTTTATTTTTTTCAAGATGTTTTTTTACATCCGGGGAAAACAAATGTAGCCACAGTAAACATTTCATATTGCAATTAAATTTTGTATCACAAAGGATAAAAAATATTGCACAGGAAGTGCTGTTATACTGTGTGTTTATGAAATAGGTACACATTCTGAGGTTTTGAATGTTGGCATATGTATTGAGTTGCTCTCCACGTTCATGTTCTTCATATATTTTTTCCTTTAAGTATTTTAAAATAGGAAAAAGGAATTAAAACAGGGAAAATAAAACCCGTCAACTCTGTGTAAACAAGAACAAGGTACATCATAGGGCTCAGAAATAATGGACAAATAAACTTACCACAGTAACACTCTTCCAGCATAAGCTGGTATTCGTAGAGCGGAGGCTCAGAAAATGAACACACGTCATCCCTGCGTGTGAGGCTGTGGTTCCATCACACAATGGTGATGCTGTCTCAAACACGCTGGAAAAATGCACCGTGCTTTCCAAGATACCCTTGGTGTACCTGGACAAGGCCCTGAGCAACCTAATGTAACATTGGAGTTGCCTCTTGTCCTGGTTTCAGCTGGGGCAGAGTTAATTTTCCTCCCAGCAGCTGGCACAGTGCTCTGGTTTGGGTTTCAGATGAGCAGAATGTTGGTAACACCCTGATGGCTCAGTTGGTGCTGAGCCGGGCTCACACCAGGCAAGGGCTTTTCAGCTCCCCCTGCTCTGCCGGGGGCACGGGGAGCTGGGAGGGGGCACAGCCGGGACAGCCCACCCCGACTGGCCCCAGGGCTGCTCCCGCCCATGGGGCATCATGCTCGGGGCGGGGAGTTAGCCTGGGGGAGACGGATCGCTGCTGGGCATCCGTCAGCGGGTGGTGAGCAATTGCATGAGCATCACTTGGTTTGTTTATTCTGTATATTTTATCACCATTATTATTATTGTTATTCTTTTGTTAAACTCTCTTTATCTCAACCCACGGGTTTAATTTTTTTTCTCCAATTCTCTCCCCAATACCACTGAGGGAGGGGGGGTATGAGCAAGTGGCTCGGGGGTGTTCAGCTGCCTGCTGGGTGGAACCACACCTCTGCTTTGGGTGGGGTGGGACAAGGGACCTCCAGAGGTCTGTAGACCTCTGATCAAAATTGTGCTTTGAGTCTGTGTTGATGTCCCCAGAGCTAAACTCCTTGACTGGACTTGACGGGACTTGTCCTATCCTTGGTGTGTCCTCTGGGATTGCATGAAAAGGTCTCAGCTCTTCCCCAGTATGGGAAGAAACCTGGAAAAATCTTATCCATAGGCTTCCTTTTGGGTTGCTCCCTCCAGGTGGCTCAGACTTGGGGGCCTCTTGCCGCTGGGACAGTGCCAGCCCAGTAAGCGGGAGGAGACGCCTGTGCTGTGGTATACGTGGAGGCCGCTGGGATGAGCTGGGAGGGCGCCTGACACAGCTGAAGCAGTGTTGGTGGTCTGTGTGGTGTGACTTTTGGGGTAGGTGGCACTGAATCTCACATCCAGAAGACCTGTTCAGGCTAGCCACGTCCTGGCTCCACGTGCCCCCAGGACTACCCTGCAGAATGGCCTGAAACACAGCACTCACGGTGGCTGAGGTGTCTCCCATCCCTGTGCTGGGGTATTGGGGAAGCAGTTACCCAGTGGATGCACTGGCTTGGCTCACCAGGGCTGCAGCAGGTCCCAGCTCAGCATCTGCTGCACCAGCCACTTGTGCCGCAAATCAAATCTGGTTTGCCTCAGAATTAATATATAGAGACTGCCTCTCCAGGTCACGCAGGCTAAGCACACTGAGACGAGATCCCCATGAAGCCCAGCATCTCAGGCTCTACTCCAGCCCTTCTTCTCTCAAATGCCCTCAGTCTTTCTCCTTAGAGAGGCATTTCACTTGGGACCAACAGTGCAGAGCTCAAATTCCCAGCCTGAGACACTTTACATTTACTGTTTCTTGTGGGTCGTGGTTGAAATCTCTCCCGTCCTTTCCTTACTGTCACGTACATCACAGTGACCAAAGTTTTCAGAGCTGTCGTTGGTCAGCTGACTTCTCAGCGTAATCTGAGAAACGCAATACTTCCACAACTGTGCTTTGGGAAATGACTGGTGTGGCTGAGTTGAGGATAAGACTATCACAGGGGGTCCAAGGATTTCAGGGAACAGATAAATGGATTTTGAAAGAGCTGAGAGTGCATCACAGACAGACAGGAGAGCCACGCCAGACTTGTCTGCCTTCATGCACCCCAAGAGCTCATGGTGTCAGCGTGAGCCACGGGCACCAGCCTGTGGTGTCAGAGGAGTAACGATGTGCAAGAACTCTAGAGAGACAAAATAGATGTGCCCAGGACAGGTCAACAAGCATGGGCAAAAGCGTGACAAATCAATTTTGATTTGTGAACAAACTGACTGTATTTGAAATGCGACTTGTTATAAAAAGTCTTTTGGAGGCTTAAACGCAACAGTGCTAATGCACTGTTAAACATTAGACTGATGTCTTCCATTGTTTATTCTCTGAGAAAATATTGTATTGTAAACAGTCTTTTGATTCCCCATGACCTCTCCGATTTTGCATATCAGATCTTAAAAAAAAAAAAAAATCAAAACCAAAATGCAGAATTTTTGTCCTTAAGAGCGTCCACTTTTTTCTGGACCCTCATACCTTTGGTCCCACACTGGAGAAATTCATCGTGCTTGCTGGGCACATAGAATTGTTTTGTTGTTATGGGAGGAGGAATGGTTTGGGGAAGGCAGAGGAAGAAAGGCTGGGAACTGGGTTGACTGTGAGTCACTTAGGTCAAAACCGACAAAAGCCACCACCAGGTTCGGGAACATCCAGCTAGAGGCACCCAAAGGCTACAGCGCTCCAAGTGCCTACTGGCTTCAGCTAGGCGTTGCACTGAGCTGCTCATCTGAGGACATGGGAGTCCGATTTCAATTCTTGTGCTGGAGTTTCTAGGAGAAAAAAGTCAGTTGCTGGATTACAGCTCTCGTTACAAGCCCTGGGTTAAGAAATATCTTTATTCTTTTCCAGTCCAGCTGCCTGATGGATGTTCTCCAGTTGAAAACAAGGCAAGGTTTGCAGGAAGAGGTGATTTCTTATGTCAGAGCAATGACATCCTTGGAGAAACAGGCCAGTGTTTGGACACTCAAGCTCTCCTTCAAGCCTGGAGCAGAAGCAGGCTGCTCCAGATTCTTCAGCAGTGATTTACCAGTTTGGGATGGGCAAGATTATTGTGGCTGTGATCGTGGAAGAACCCAGGCTCTTTCATCCTCCACTTCTTACATGTTGATTTACAATCTGGCTTTGCTGTGGAGCAAGTGGACTGGATCCCTGGCTGAGGAGCTCATGCTCGCTGTCAGGGGAGTGGTGGAAAAGGGAAGCAGTCTGGGCTCCATCCTCAAGAGGTAGCAGGGTTGTGAGTGTCACTGTTGTGGTCCATGTTCACCCATAGCTCTTGCGAAATATTCCACAATAAAAAAATGCTCTCTCTGTTTCAATATCCCTCTGCAAATTTCTGTGAAGAAAACACGACAACCCCCCCTCTGCTTTTCTTCTTTGCAGGGAAGCAATTTTGTCACTGTTCCTCATGGCTGGAAGAGTCTTTCTGGAGCTGTGAAGAGAGCTGGGAGCCATCCGGCTGGTAACATATCAGTACAGCAGCACAAGGTCACTTCCTTGGATATTGGCCAGGCTGGATACACCTGAGGGCAATGTAAATATAAGTAATAATAACAAAAAAACAACTCAGAGAGGTTAGTAAAAGACTGCAACTGTCCTTCTGGGGCTGCATGTCTTTTCATGACTTCTATGTGAAATCTGTGGAAGGGAGACTCCCAGTGAGCCTCTGGTGATATTTCATAAATGTAGAGCCAGGACAGACTGAGAGGGGTGATAAAGGAAGGAGTTAATTTTGCTTTTGCTGAAGTTTCATTAATCATTTTGTGGATATTGTATGAAGGTATTGACTTCTGAATGCAACCAAGATGCAGGTGTGCCGGCGGAAATTCAACAGCCCATGGTCTACTGCTCACTGTGTCCCTTGTATAGCCCCCCTCCACAGTTGGACTAATCACCAGCTGAGTTAATCAGTAAATAAAGAAAGATGAAGGTAAGACTTTAAGACAATCAGGTAAGTTGGTCTTGAACCAAGATGTAGACAGCATAATTAAAGCAGGCCCAGACGAATAGAGGAGAGGTTAGAGGTTAAGTTTTTATGCTTTTGCCCTGCATTCACGGTGGCTGCTGAGAGACGACTTTTGACGGATGAGCCAATGGACTTCGTGATCGAGAAGCAGAACTGAGACAGAACGATACAAGTATGCTAACCTGTGGGAAGCAATGGACTTTCGGCTGGTCAGACAAATGAGGAATTGTGAACAGCATGGAAACTCTCTATGCAATTATTATAGAAAGATATAAAAGTATTATGCTTGTGATTTTCATTTGCCACTCACTGAGGTGATGGCCCAACTCTGAGTTGTGAATAAATGCAAACCTAGAGTAACCCAGAGACTCGTGAAATTCTTTAACAGGTGGTAAGGAAGAACCTCAGGGATGGGCCTTAAATGTCATTGGTGCTTTAGGTTTGGGAGTCAAACAGGAGCCCTCCTCCTAGCCAGACATAAGGCCTTTGTCAAGGCTGGGATGGTTTCCACCATCTGAACATTTCAAACGTCCATAAGGACGTGCTCAGGTCTGAGAGGAGAGACCGTGGAGGGGCGGTCGGGAAAAGCATGAATGGGGGCGCAGAGGGCAAAGCAACCGAGGGCAGATACGCCGCTGGAGGTGACGGTCACAGTCTGCAGCCCAGAGAAGGGGTCAGAAGGATGCACATGCCCTGACTGAGCAGAGATCCCCATGCTGTCATCTCAGAGCTTCGCCCTCTCTGGTCAGAGAAGCAACAATTCTGGGCAAGGCTTATGTTGGGGAGACTTCTCCTTTTAGAAGAAGCAACCACTCAAGACTGGCTGGAGTTTCAGTTTAGCAGCAAGATGCATCACATGCAGGGCCTTGGCTGCTTTACTGGGTCATGATCAGGTGCATCTCCAAGAGGAGCTGCACTTGGCCCACCATGACTCTCTGTCTTCTGGGGCTACCCCACACATCTTCCTTTGCTGACATTTTTTCTGTAGGGGACTGATAGCCGGCAGGGAGTCAATGTTGGCCTGGCTCACTGATGGACCACGGCAGATGATCAGTTTGGGATTGCTGCAGCCTGCAAGTGTGGAAGGATTCATAGCAGGTTCAGGTTTTATCCTCTGTGAACTGCAGGGTGGTGTTACCTTCAGCTGCCTGCGATAAGGCTGCTCTGGCCCTTCCCCTGCGACTGGAGTGAGCACTGGAAATCCTGCGATCATGATCATCTTCTCTTTGCTCTTCATGGCATAAAGTGGGGGCTGTGGTCCAATGAATGGAGACTTAACAGGGAAAATACTCACAATCACTCAATTTAAATCAAATCTCTGATCCTCCCCCAAGACACCATTACATAACCATTATGTAAACTGTCTCAAAAAATCTATGAAATGCCTCTTGTAAAAATACCCCACCTCCATCGTGGAGCTATTGTGAAAACAGACTGAAGAGACCAAAAATACTGCCAAGGAGCTAGCAAGAGTAAGCCCAAATCCCCACAAAGGAGCCATTGTAAATAGGACCATAAAAAATGGAGGGATCATTGTACAAATCCCTTCAAAAGGCCCCCATGAGAATGCTTCCAAAAATCACACAAAAGAGTTTTAATACTAGATGCTTTGTGGGATTTTTTAGTTGGTTTTTTTTTATGGTCCTTTTAATGGGGTGTTTATGGCTATGCTTTGACATTACAGATCACTTCCAAAATGGCTTCTAAGTGGTGTTATTTGGGGCAATTTTAGAATCACCAAGATGCTCGCAGGGAATCCATATGGTTTGACTCTAGGGCAGCTTCACAACTGCCTTGACAATTTCCACAATTGTTTCATCAGTGATGCCCTATGGGCATTTTCTAAATGTCCCTTCCATGTGATCACTGAGACATTTGATAAATTGCTTTGGTGGGGCCTTAGATCTATATATTTTCAAAACTGCCTTTGGCTGTGGTTTCTGGTGTGCTGGATCTGTAGTTCAGAATTTTTTCCATCTTTCAGAGGAGTCACAGAATGGTTCCTGGGCTGGAGCTTTGGATGATTTTTCAAATTCTTCTTGGCTCTGTCTCTTAGGTGAAGTCTTTGGGACAATTTAAAAGGACTTTTGGATGTCAAGGTTCCAGCGTTGGGGAGTGTCTATGGGAATGTTGTAAGAAATGTCTCACCGGTGTGGTCTGGGAAGCGCTTTAAAAAGGATCCAGTGACATCTTACTCATCTTCAAAACGGCACGTCTCTGGGGTGTGACATGTGTTGGGTGTGATCTGTCAGGTACTTCCAGAACGGTCCGTGAGCCCATGCGCAAAGGAGTAGAGGATCTTCTACAGACATTGATGAGGATGATAACAGTGACAAGGATGTGATACAGTGGTAGCTATAAAGATGCAGCGAGATGTGTTACTGCAGAAATGTCCACGCACCACGCGAGGGCAGAGTAGCTCCAAGTCTGCTCGAGCAGCTCTATGAAGAAAGGATCTTTCCAGCATCAGCGCTGTAAGAGCTGTATAAACTCTGTGTGTGTGTGACAGCGGCTGGAAAGACCCCTGGCATTTCTTCTGAAGCACCCAACTAGGAGCTATGGTGCCTCCTAGCTTACCAGCCAGGGTTTTTTGAGTTTGAGTGTTGTCATAGGATCATAGAATCCCTGGTTGGAAGGGACCTCAAGGATCATCTGGCCCAACCTTTCTGGGCAAGAGCCCAGTCTAGACAAGATGGTCCAGCACCCTGTCCAGCTGCATCTTCAAAGTGTCCAGTGTGCTGGAGTCAACCCCTCCCCTGGGGAGATTATTCCAATGGGTGACTGTTCCCATGGGGAAAAATTTCCCTCTTGTGTCCAGTCAGAATCTCCCCAAGAGCAACTTGTGTCCATCTCCCCTTGTCCTTTCCATGGGACTCCTTGTGAAAAGGGAGTCTCCATCTTCCCTGTAGCTCCCCCTTAGGTACTGGGACGTGGTGATGAGATCCCCTCTGAGCCTCCTTTGCTCAAGGCTGAACAAACCCAGCTCTCCCAGCCCATCCCCATACGGCTGAGAGAGGCTTCCCAGCCCTTGGATCCCCTTGGTGGCCCTGCTCTGGACCCCCCCAGCCTGCCCACAGCTTTTTTGTACAGCGGGGACCAGAACTGCACACAGGATCTCAGGTGTGGCCTGGCCAGCGCTGAGCAGAGTGGGGTGATGGCTCCTTTATCCCTGCTGGTGATGCCCTTGGTGATGCCTCCCAGCACCCTGTTGGCCACCTTGGCCGCAGCAGCACCCTGCTCGCTCCTATGGAGCTTGTTGGCCACCAGGACCTCCAGGTCCCTTTCCACAGAGCTGCTCTCCAGCCAGGTGGATCCCAGCCTGTGCTGCACTCCTGGATTGTGTTTTCCCAGGTGTCACGTTGTGTCCAATACAAGGCTACTCAGCACTTTATCCAGGCTGGATCTGAAACATCAAAGGAAGCATCGCTGTTTTGACATCTGTACAGGGGAGCATGTATGGCACACGAGCGGTGCCATCTGCTAAGTGGGGTGGCCCTGGAAGTGAGTCCTTTCTGCTGTATAGCAGGGTGTGCTGTGAGGGTCCTGCGACCCTGACCTGTTCCCCAAAGTTGAATTCCCAGGCATCAGCACCAGAAAGTCTGCACATCATGAGGGAGTGGTGGTCCCCAAACAGCACCAAGCCATGCTGTGGGCACAGGGTCAGGAAACTGTTCCTGTGCCTAAGGCTTGATGTGGTGCTCTTGCCGCTCACTGGGGAACCCTCCTGCTGGCTGCCATAGCATGCACTGGAGTTGCTGCCACTGGGACCAGTCCCTCTTCGCCTTCTGCCACACATTTAACCCTCGTTCCTGTTTCATAACCCATTTTATCTGACTTTGTTCCCAATGTCCATGCATTGGTTCCTTAGGGGGCATCTACTCACATCTACACTACTGCTGGTCGGGCATGGAGTGGAGAGCATGCCCTTGATGGCTGGTAAGGAAGTGACTGTGAGACCCAACGCGTCTCTGCCTCTCTCTTGCCTTCATCTTTATAGAGTGTTTTTTCACCCAAATCAAGGTGCTCCGTTTCACACACAACCTTCTGTCTTTACCTCTTCCCTAGAACACCATGACATGTGTAATCTGTGCTCTTCCCCTTGCATGTCCCTTGCTGGTGGGGGGGGCTGGAGTGCCAGACTCAGGAGTCCAAGTGATTACATGGGACAAGTAATGAAAAGAGAAGTGTGGTGGTGTACCTAAAGGGCTAAAACAAGAGGACCAGAGTGGGGGTAGTACACAGAACATCCCCAGCTTGCCCAGCACTTCTTGAAGGGGTCTGGTGCATGCTGCCCAGGAGGCCTCTGGCCCCAAACGGGAGGACACACAGACAAGAATTAGATCCTGCACTTATGGGGAGCTTTTTAACCCCCTTTCCCTGCAGCTGAGTTTCATTCTTCTGGTATTAGGGTTAGCCAGTATGATGAGGGCCCTGGTGCAGTTGATGCAGACGTCTCATGATTTTGTGAGGCTTCAGACAGGGATTTTGTAGGCCAGAAGATGAGGGGAAGAAAGCAGAAATAGCCTCACCATGAGGTCTAAAGGTCATTTCATTTTTGATGAAAGTGCCGGGCAGGCCAGCTAGGGGATATGAAGGATCTGCTAGTTATGCATAAGGAAGAGTTGTTTGGGGATGTGATGGTGGTGGGTGGCAGCTTTGGCTGCTGGAATCATGACTTGGTGGATTTGAGAGAAGTGAGGAAGGCAAGCAGCAGAGTAACAACTCTGGCACCAGGAAATCAGACTTCGGCATATTCAGGGGTTAGCTGAGCTTGCAATGGAGCCTGCCCTCAGAGGGCAAAGCCGCCCAGGAAAACTGCTACATTTTTGAGGATGACCTCCACAAACAGAAGAAGGGCCCAGCGTGATCTGTAGGAAGTCAAGCAAGCATGGCAGGAGGCCAGCATGGATGAACAGGGAACTCATGACTAAGCTCAAATAAAAAAAAAATAAAAATGAAGTGCACAGAAAGCGAAAGCAGGGTTGCGCTGCCCAGAGGAACACAGAAACATTCCTTGAATGGGCAGAGGTGGAGTCAGGAAACATTGGTCCACTGCTGGATGGGTTGGGTGTCCTATTGACAGAGGACATAGAAAAGGCCCCAGGCTTCACTAGCACGGCCTCCCTGGTCTCCATGCCTAGTAACAGAGTCCAGGAGAGAGAGGTACATTAGAAGAAGATTCTATTATGTTATATTATAAAATTATAGGTCATTTACAGAAACTGGACATACATGACCCTGTGAGACCAGACGGGATCTACCTGAGGGCACTGAGGGAGCTGGCTGATGTCATTGCAAGGCAACCTGCATTAGTTAAAGTGCAGCTAGCACGGGGAGGGAAGTGTTTGTTCATCTCTGTTTGGTACTTAGGAGGTCACACCTGCAGTACTGTGTCCATTTTGGGGTCCCCCAGCATAAGAAAGACATAGACATTTTGGCGATGAGGCGGTCGGGGGCTGAAGCACAGGATGCATGAGGAGAGGCTGACAGAGATGGGTTTCAGCTTGGAGGAGAGAAGGCAAAGGGGAGATCTTGCTGTCTGCAACTACCTAACGTGTGGCCATGTCAGACGTGCACATTGGAAAGGCAAGAGGCCGTGGACACAGGTTTCAGCAAAGAAAATTCTGCTGCAAAATTTTTCCCCATTTGAGTGGTGCAGCCCTGGGAAAGCCCACAGGGAGCTGGTGGGATCCTCATCCTTGATGGGTTTCAGAACTTGACTCGAGAAGGTGCTGAGCAACCTGACCTTGCTTTGGGGTTGGTCCTGCTTTGTGTGGGGAGTTAAACCGGAGCCTTCCAGAGGGCTGGTCTGACCAAAATTATTTCAGGTTTCTTTCATCTCTCTGCAAACAGGGCTGCATTCTAGTTTAATCTAAACATCCTATTGAAGATCATAAAAGCTCCAGCATTTATTTTTAATTTTTGTATGTTATATCATAAGGGTTTTTTTAATATTTAAGTTTTCTCTGTCTAGAAACTCTCCAAGATTTTGTGGACAGGTTGGTTGCTGTTATAATGTACCTGGAATAGTATAAATTATTTCAAAATCATAAATTGACATGAAGAGATTTTGTGTTTGGTGTGGTTGTGTTTACTAACATGTCTCTGTGTTTTGCTTACAGGCTTTTTTGTGTAGGGTTGGGGCTCCAGAATCTTTAGGTTTTTCACCAGACCGAGGTGAAACTTCCTTTAGTTGTGTTTTGCAACTCAGAATGCTTTACACTGTTGTTTCCAAACCAGTCTGTGTTTGTTGTTGGATAACAGGTCCGGGGCATATGGAGCTATGTCAGTTCACATTTTATTTGTTCATTAACCAAACGGCCTAGATGAAAGTGAAGGAAAACTGAAAAGGCAGGCGTCTCCATGCCTGTGCACTGGTGAAAAAGCTGATGCTTTGAGAATCTTCCCTAGATTTCTCTAGAGACTTCTTTGTTGATATGGCATTCTGGACCCCTGTTTCCTCTAGAATAAAAAGGTGATGCCCACCTATCTCTAGTATAGGTTTAAATGTGACAGCCATAAGGTTTCTTTTTACTGTAATAGTGCAATGGGGCTGTTGATATGCTTTGAGTGGTGTGGTTGTCGGGGTGGGAAATGGATAGGAGGCCTTTTATGCAGGGAAGATTGCTGCCATAATGTGCTTTGAAGTTTTATGGAGCTGTTTCTGTAAGCCATAATTCGTGTCCCTGAAGTTCTGGTAAATAAGAGATCATGCTGAAGAGACTGGACTCACCAGAAAGTGAAAGTTCCCCAATATTATGGACTCCCAGAAATGTAATGGAATTTTTTTTTTTTTTTTTTTTTTTTAATTCCTCAGGGCCCAGAGGCCCCACGAAGCTTTGCCAGACAGGTTGGACATGCCTGTCCTTAATGACTGTCTTGCTTGTGGGGTTGGCCTGCAGGTCTGAACCTCTCCTGTCTGATGCAAGGTAGTGAGAAAAGCTGCAGGAGGCTCAGACTCCTTCCAGAAAGGTTATCATCACCTTGAAAGTCACCTGTGCTCATGGGTATCACTGTGGCTCTAAGCTTCGAAGACATCCGTAAAAGATGGCAGTGTAATCTGGGAAGGGTTATGCAATGCGCTTTGCCATCATATCAGCTGGGCTGGATGCAAGATGGGATGGACATTGTGGGGCACAGGACTCGACCAGCAGTGGCCCTGTGGTGCAATTTGAGGGTTTTCTGGTTGGGGAGAGGCAGAACCACACTGGGGAGGACAGGGAGTAGATGCACCAAGCTTGCTGGGCAGAGTGGGCACCCAGCAGGAGCTACCTGGGTGCCCTGAGTTAGCTGAGGTCCAATTTTTCTTTTTCCTCTTTCAAATCTGGAAACTCCCCAGCCTGGACTGAAATGGCCCAGACTCATGGCCCAGACTCACTAAGTCTGGTGAGATGAATCTCATCCAGTCAGCAGCCATTATTTAACCTCTTCTTTCCCTGTTTCTGACAGGGATCCCTCTGGTAGGATCTTTTTTTTTTTTCCCCTTTAAGAAACTTTCTCTGGAGGAAAAATGTCATGTGAAAAAGGGCTTTTTCAGCTTGGAAGGATTTGTTTCTGGAAGGTGAGTTGCATCTCGCCCTACAGTATGCGCATGGTGAGACAGCTGTAATTTCCGCCTGCCTTTAAGCATGTGGAAGGCATTGGGAGGTGTGGGCTGGTTCCCTGGGCACAGTGCTTGGAGCACAAACCATCAGTTTAGGATGAAGAACTTTATATGCTGATTTTTTCCTCTTTTTCACTTGGTTGATACAATTCACTTCACTGTAAACTCCCCAAGGCTTTGTTAGCAGCAGTCATTAAGGACTGTCGTGAAGGTGCAAAAGGGGCTTTGGGGATGTATTTTTACTCCTGATCACAGCTGAGACAGTGGCACAGCAGATATTTCAGGTGGAGGAAGCTGCTGCTTTGTACTGGCAAAAAGATGCCTGACGATGTGGAATCTCAGAAGCCGACTGCAGGCATTTGGGGGAGGTAGGTCAGAGGCTTTAGTTAAGCGGGAGATGGAAATGCCCCCTGCCAGAGCTGCTGTGTAGAGGTAGGTAAGATTCTGTGGGACAGGATTTGGTACCTGGAGCTTGTGATCTGGAACACGGACCTCACGAGCTCTGCTTCTCAAACACTGCTTCCTACGAGGTACCTCTCCAGGCTCCCGCGGCTCTGCTCTCCCCCCTCTCCTGATGCTGACTGCTAAAGATACCTGGAGGCTGTCTGCAGATAAGGGAGATTGGGAGATATGGAGTTGCCAACTGTCTGCGCAATACAACTTCTCTGATGCAAAATATTCCTACTGTTCCTTGCTCATGTGGGAGCGTGAAGAAAGCGGTGGTGCAGCATGTGCCGACGTCTGACTGTGGCTTCTCACCTTTGTGTTTCGATGTTCTTTGAAGACTGGGGTTGTCAGATAAACCTGAGGGAGAAGGGGCTCTCCAAAAATGCCAACCTCAACGCCCTTGCTCAGCGGAGGTCTGGCGGATGGATGAGGGCTCCTGCTGTGCATTATGTGTTGGGAGTAAAAGCCAAAGGACCATCGCTCGGCTTCAGCCGCAGGAAGAGTCCACACTGGAAGTGACGGGGCCATCTCAGCCTCTGCTCGACATCCGTGCGCCCCCCCGGGAATTGCAGGTTCTCTTCCTGTTGGCCAAGGCACAGCTTTGTCAGCATTTCCCCATCCTTGCTCGTGCTCTTTGCAAAGCACGCAGGGCCTCAGCCCGTCTGCCCTTGCGGCACGGATCTCCTCAGCCTGCTCCACTCCTGCTTCTGTCTCAGACAGGCTCTGGCAGGACAGACCTCACAGTCAGATCAAGGCCCTTGTCCCCCGCAAGCCTCAGGGGCTCTGGGATGTTCCTTATTCACCAGCATTTGTCAAAAGGGAGTATTGGACTCTTCAAAGCTTTGCTTGCTTGACTTACACCTGGCAGCTTCAGATCTGCAGCACAGTTTTATTTCTGTTTTGTTATAATTTATTTTATTTTGCATGGGGTGATGAGGAGGGATCAGTTAACAGAGACAAGGCTGAGATGAAACGGGAGGAGAAGAAGAGGTGCAGTGAAGTGGAGGTAGGGAGATGGAGGTGGGTTAAGGGTTTGCACAACCAGTCAGTCACCGCCAGCCAGGCCGTACAAACTGGGCTGGAAATGGCTTTGCCTTCTTGTCTTTTTTCCCTTTGCCCCTAACGTAACTGAACACGCGTGTTTCCAGGGTGAAATTCGCTTCACTGTGTCCCTTCAAATGCCTTCGATGTGGTGGCAAAATGAAATGTGATACCCCAGCTATGGAACTTTCCCAAACCAGAAGTTTAAAAAAAAATAATTAGGGAGAGGAAAAATAAAAATTCAAATGTGAGAGTGGGAGAAGGAAGAGAAGAGGTAGGCTGGAGGCAGTGGGAGAGGAAAATAATCCAGTCATTTAAATTGATTGATTCAATTGGACAAAAATGCAGAAGCAAAACAAAAAATTAAAAGCATAAAAGGTTTTTTCCTGCAGGCTTGGAGCTAAAACAACTGCAGAAGTTTTGGTGCAATTGTTTTTCTATTTAACTGGCTCCATTATTGTGGGGCAGCAAAGCAAAGGAGAGGAAGAGCCCGGCTGTGAAGCTCTGTGTAGGAGCAAGGACTCCTTTTGGGCACCCCGTTAACCTCAATGGCAAATTTGGACCCAACTTCACATCTGCTTTTTCCTTGAGGGTTAGGGTCACTTCAGCCACGCTGCCGAGGGCTGTAGTTTCCTGATGTTAGGAAAAGACGGCATTGCCAGCAAAACAACTCATCTGGCTCCGTCCTCCTCTATTCCCCCAGTTCAGGAAATCATCCATAGTGAAACCAGCCTTTTTTGTTGTTGTTGTTCAGAATTAACCTCAAACAGTTCCTAGGTGGTGTGGAGCAGCTGCTGGATCTTACCCCTAGACTGGCAGGATCAGTTCTTCCCACACACCATGGTGTAAACATGGATTTAGGACGATGTTTTGGAGAGGAGGAGCTGGTTTTAACTCTACTCACAAAGTTCCTGGCCCTTTGCTCTCTCCTACATCTTGGCTGGGAAAGCTATAGTCATAAGTTCTAAAAAGTATCTTTGGTTATATGCAAACAGCAGGGCCCTGGTGTGTCTGGTCAAGTGCTGTGAGACCGACTGCGCATCTCGCCCTGCTTCCCTCCCGTCCCTCTGGAAATCCTGGACCTGCAGGCTGGGCGCGTGCTGCGGTGCACGAGGAGGCCCCTGAGCTGGACCGTGGGTCGTGTCCCACAGGCCCACAGGTTTCTTTGTCTCTAAGGCTGCTGGATAAGGAAGGGAGAAAATACCTCAAAGGATCCAGTCTCTCCCCAAGCAAAGCAAATGCCGCCATCAGGAAGAGGGGAAAATGCGTGTTTATTTGTGGATGGCTTTGCTGTCAACGTGATTTACACTTCAGGAAAATCAGCTAATCGTTCTAAAGCCATAGATGTTATAATGTTTATGTGTGATGCTGACTGGTTTGCCAATCCCCTCTGTTTTTAGGTTGTTGTCTTTGATGTGGTGTTTAGTCATTACCTTCGAACACCGGGCTTTATTCCTCATGAAGAATGTGTCTCCCATGTCCCCTGGTGGGTCTTGCTTTTTATTTTATATTTTATTTTATTTCAGAACACTTTGAAAAGGAATAAATAAAAAATGGATGCTGATTGTCCTGATTGTCGCCATCAACTTGTGATGAACGAGCAGTTGCTGAACACTGTCAAAGGCAGCGCTTTGGCAGCCTGGCATTTTTTGCCCTTTTATTTTTGGGTGATGGGAACTGCAATGCGCAGTGAAAGAGCATGTTTGATTTTTTTTTAATGGGGAAAAGATGTCCCATTACTCTTCATGTTTTGGAGACCAATAGAGCATGCCTTGTTTCCCTTCTTGGAGTTATGACTTCATATGATATTAGCAATAGTTCAAAGCAGGTGACATTCATTGCATGATCTACGTGAAGAGCACTGCTGCACCCCAGCCTTTACCCAGCCATTGCCACACCATGCAATCAATAACGAAGTTGTAAATCCAAACAAGATTATTGCAGTGTGTTGAGTGAATGTCTTAATTGCTTGCTATTAAGTCCCAGAAGAGCCTAGAAGGAGACTTCTTGCCATGACCTTGATTCCTTTTAGTGTTCTCACAGCAGAACTGGCGCCTTTCAGCTGTTCACCGAAGCTTTACGTGTTCCTCAGCTTGTCATGTGCCCCTCCATAAACATCAGATCTGATTGTGGACACTGAATGCAAGAGTATCTATGGCTCTCTTGTGTCTCAAAGAAAAAAAATGCACATATTCATTCATCCACGCTGGATATTTGTGTGTGTGTGCATGCACATGCCTGAAATAACATGTGTACATGATAGCATTTGCAGAGTATAGAAAGACAGAGCAGCCCATGTAGAGTCTTTTCTTGACCATGCATAGGCTTACATAGGAATAGAAATAATGTCACGCATCAGTACAACCTGGAGGCCAACTGGCTGGGAAGCCACTCTGCAGAGAAGGACCTGGGGGGCTGGGTGGACAACAAGCTGACCACAAACCAGCAATGCACCCTTGTGGCCTCCTGGGCTGCATTGGGAAGAGCCTTGCCAGCAGGTGGAAGGAGGCGATCCTTCCCCTCCACTCAGCACCGGTGAGGCTACATCTGGTGTATTGCGATTTCTGGGCTCCCCAGTACAAGAAAGGCATGAACTTACTGGAGAGAGTCCACCATGAAAGTTATTGAAGGACTGGAGCATCTCTTATATGAAAAGAAGCTCAGAGAGCTGGGATGTTTAGCCTGGAGAACAGAAGGCTAAGGGGGATCTTGTTAATGTGTATAAACACCTAATGGGAGGGAACGAAGAAGAGAGAGTCAGACTCTTCCCAGTGGTGCCCAGCGACAGGACAGGAGGTGATGGGCACAATTTGAAGCACAGAAAATTCCATCTGAGCATAAAAACCTACTTTTTTTACTGTGAGGGTGGTCAAACAAAGGAATAGTTTGTTCAAAGGGATTGTTGAGTCTCCAGCCATGGAGTTATTAAAAATCTGACTGGATGCAACTTGCTGTAGCTGACCCTGCTCCGGTAGGCAGGTTGGATCTTGAGAAGTCCCTTCCAACTTCAATGATTCCGAGTCTGTGCTTTTGTGATTATTCTTGATCTAGATCTGGAATAGTGTGGAATTGTGCTTAAGAATGAGTGGTAAGAATGATATAAACGCTTTATCTTTAAAAGCAGACTATGCCTGATAGCTTCTTACCCACCACACTTAATATAAAAAAGCATGATATTTAATAGTGATATTATTAAAATCTAGGAGAAGACTAATGACAGATAGCCTTTCAGCAGGCAGAAGCAGCTTATCTGGAGTATGAAGAGGGAGAGGAGATGATGATTTGGAAGTACTTGCCAGGAAAGACAAATTCATACAAAAACTTCCTGGTGGATTTGAATAGATACCCTCTTGTGATGGGATGCAATGGAGGAGAAGTGTAAGACATGCTAATTAATCTCACTCAGATAAATTTACTATCATGAATAGTTTATGGCGCTGGAAGCTGAGAAAGGAGAATAAAGATGTTCCCCTAGCTTGCAGTTCAGCACAGCCTGTGGTCTTGGCTCTTGCTGGGCAAG
>NW_009258891.1:1135634-1135930 GCF_000687185.1 Egretta garzetta
GGGTTTGCATGGCAAGGTTTGGGTAGCGGGGGGGCTACAGGGGTGGCTTCTGTGAGAAGCTGCCAGTGTGGGAAGCCGTGTCTGACAGAGCCAATGCCAGCTGGCTCCAAGACGGACCCGCCACTGGCCAAGGCCAAGCCCATCAGTGATGGTGGCACTGCATCTGGGATAACAAATACAAGAAGGGGGAAAAAACCCCTGCACAACTGCAGCTGAAGAGAGAAATGAGAGGATGTGAGAGGAGCAGCCCTGCAGCCCCCAGGCCAGTGCAGCAGGAGGGCAGGAGGGGCTCCAGG
>NW_009258891.1:1135971-1159280 GCF_000687185.1 Egretta garzetta
GGAGCTGTGGCCCCGTGGGGAGAGGAGCCCAGGCTGGAGCAGGTTTGCTGGCCGGGCTGGTGACCCCACGGGGACCCACGCTGGAGCTGTTTTCTCCTGAGGGACTGCACCCCCTGGGATGGACCCACACTGGAGCTGTTCGTGGGGGACTGTCTGCCATGGGGGGACCCCAGGCTGGAGCAGGGGAGGAGTGTGAGGAGTCCTGCCCTGGGGAGGAAGGAACAGCAGGGACAGTGTGGGATGAACTGACCCCAACCCCCATTCCCCGTCCTGCTGCACCGCTCGGGGGGAAGAGGTAGAGAAATTGGGAGTGAAGTTGAGCCTGGGAAGAAGGGAGGGGTGGGGGGAAGGTGTTTTAAGATTTAGTTTTTATTTTCTCATTACCTTACTCTGATTTTTTGGTAATAAGTTAAACTAATTTCCCAAAGTTGAGTCTGTTTTGCCCGTGACAGTAGCTGGTGAAAGATCTCCCTGTCCTTATCTCGACCCACGAGCTTTTAGTTATATTTTCTCTCCCCTGCCCAGCTGAGGAGGGGAGCAACAGAGCAGCTTTGGGGGGCACCAGCCAGGGTCACCCCACGGCATTTCCACAGGCAGCTAAGGCAACGCACTCCCTGCATCCTTGTGCCTGAGAACCAGATGAAGGTTGAGAGGTGGGAACCCTCATTTAGCCCTAACACCCATCAGCTGGCCAGCATTTCGAGAGCATTTCAAGAGCTCTGTGGCTCTGGCATGGGGAAGCTGGCTAGCCCATGCGCAGGGCCGTACTTGCTCCGTGTCCTGGGTGTGGATGCAGCAGGAGCTGCATCTGCCTGCATCCCGTATCTGAAGGGCAGAGTGCCCTAGCTGGAGTGGCTCTGGTGTTGGAGTGCTGTCTGCGTTCTTACATACGCACCGAATGTACTGAGCAGATGAAGACGAAGGGAACTCCAATCCCAAGTGGGGACTGTTGCTTGATTCCCTATGGAGCTGCAGGAAGAGCATATCCCAGTGAGTATAAGGGAAAGAAAAGAGCCAGCTGCAGCATTCCCCAACTCCCTTCATCCTTCACTCCACATTGAGGCCTTACGGGCAGTCATACAAATCCTAGATGTTTATTTCCAATCATAAGTAAATACCAAAGCACTTCAGAAAATGTCTTTCTGCATCTTTAAGCACCTATGCATTATGGAAACATGGAATTGTTTGGGTTGGAAAAGCCCTTTAAGCTCCCCCAGCCCAACCGCTCCCCTACCCCTGCCATCCCACCCCCAAACCCTGGCCCTCAGCACCGCCTCTGCCCGGCTGTTAAATCCCCCCAGGGCTGGGGACTCGACCCCTTCCCTGGGCAGCCCCTTCCAGTGCCTGACAGCCCCAAGGGGAAGGAATTGTTCCCCATGCCCAACCTCCCCCTGCCCTGGCACAACTTGAGGCCGTTTCCCCTCATCCTGTCACTTGTTACTTGGGAGAAGAGACCAGCCCCCACCTCACTACAGCCTCCTGTCAGGCGATAAGGTGTCCCCTCAGCCTCCTGGGATCCTTTAGGACAGGAGATAGTGACTGTTACTTAGGGACCCTCTGCTCCGGCCAAGCCTTAATGCTTTAAGCCCTGTGGGTCTTGGGGGAGGTGCCACAGAAGAGGTCAAGGTGTTTGACTCAGGTTATGACTGGACAGTATTTGCGTGTGATTCTTTTTCCTCACTAATTGCAAGGAAGTTACTTCAGTTCTGAGGCATTCTGGAAGCTGGACCTTTTTGTTTTTTTCTGGGTTGGCTTTTCCCATTGGGAGCTCTGCTTTTCCTGTGATTTTTCTCAAGGGTCAACTGGGTGCTTGCTTGTACAATGACATCCCAGATACATCTGAAGCGAGGACAATGAGCAAGGATCCTGTGTACTGGTATGCCTTGAAACATAACTGGAGAGACTTTGCATAGACTTCGCTTTCATCCTAGGTTTAAGAAACCTCCTAGCAGAATACTTCCCAGAATCCTTCTGCTTCCCAGCCAAATACTTCCCAGCATAGTAAAGGGAGAGTGCACTGGGATTCCGAGAGGAATCAGAACAAGCTGTTAACTCTTCATGCCTTGCAAACCTGCCTCCTCTGCTCCACGGTCCTGCCTATCACCTTTCAAAGCGGTGCCTCTCCCTCCTCTGGGTATGGGATGCAGACAGCTGGAAGCAAAGTAGATTGCAGACAGATCTGTGGCCTTGACTTCATTCCTGGGAGCACCCAGTTATCAGACTCATGCCTAAGGCTCTGAGGACACCAGCTCCGCTGCATGGGAGCAGCGTGGCCTTTACCCAGCAGAGAAGGAGCGAAATGCCATTTCCTTGGCAGCACAGGATGCCACGAGGTGATTGCTCCATGCTCTGCCCTGGCTCCCTGCTTTTTTGGGTGTCAAACCCAATGTCTCTTGTAGTTGAGAACCCTCTGTGCAGTCATCCATCAGATCTCACCTTTATCTGTGCCAGTCTGCCTATCTTTGACTGCTCCATCCCGAAACTCTGACAGACACCATAGACTGCAGCAGATGCAAGGGAAACCGACACCATGGCCAGTGGAGATCAAAGATCACAAGGTCTTTCACTTTGAAAACAAAAGCCCATATGTTTGATCCCCCTGATGCTTTGGCTCTGGACTGTCTGTGCCTACACCGGCCAGCGTCCCTTCCTGGGGCTGTGATGAAAGGAAGAGGTGCATGGGGTTGCAGGGCTGGCAGCGTAGTGTCCATATGAAGAAGTGTTGAGTCTGGATGGCAAGGGAATGATTCCAAAAGGAACTGGAGTTAACAAAATACTCACTGGCAAAAAGTTGAGATGAAATGCCACACTTTGCTTCCAGGAGCTCAAACCAGGAAATTTTGTAGGAATGAGATAGCTTAGAAGTTCCCAATCAGGTCTTGAACAGTAATGGTCCTTGCAGCATGTTTGGAAGAGATTGTCTGAAAATATGAATATGGTTTTGTGTCACTGGAGAGTAGGGAAAAGGCATTAACCCTTTGGTAGGTCAGGGTATAACCTGACACTGCTAAGGTCAGCTGCCAGGCCTGATGTGTGGTCTATCTCAGTCTCGAAGATGGGCTTGAATTCTCCAGAACATCTCTGTTTTTCTTTGGCCTCCAAGGAGGCCAATACCAGATACTGCAATCCCATGCAGAGCTTGCTTCTCATCATATGCTTTCCCATGGCCACGGCAGTGCTGCCATCCCATGCATTCCGGAATCATGGCCGAGGCTTCCAGAAATCATAAAGCTGGTGGAAAACCCAATGAGATTAAAAAAAATACTGAAGGGTGCTTGCTTCACTGGCTTTATTTCAGAGGACTTGCGCATCTACAGCTGTGAGGGCTGGACAAAGTGAAAAATGGACATCTGAGAGTGCCTACAAACAGTCCTGTTAGACAATGCTTCTGCATCCCTCAAGGCCAAAATCCTCCCTGATATATGCTGTCTCTCCCATTCAGGGTGTCCTGCCAGTGCCTTACTGACGTGCAGGGGAAACCTCAGCTGTGCCCAGCCCTGACAATGGCTTCCAGAGCAGCTCCTCATGACAGCTCATGGCAACCCGGAGGGCCTCTGTCTGGAATAAGCCACATCAGCCAAAATGTAACCCAGAAGGCGCTGTGGCCTTGTTCTCCTCCCTTTCAATGTGTCTCGCCACTTCTGCACCCTCTTGCTCGCCCTGGCTCTTGTGCAAGGTGTGCTACCATCAGCCCCTGGAAGCCTCTGGTGTGTCAGAGGGGACCCAGGGCCACCAGCTGAGTGGGAATTGCCAGCCCAGTCTGTCCCACTGACAGAACTGCCACCTAAATATTGCCTTGGGACTCACAGCCCAGCTGCACTTGTCCAGCCATGAGGTTCAACTCACTGGCTGCTGTCTGGGGCTGTTTGGCAGCCAGACCTCTTCCAACCAGGAGCGATTGTCTTACAGGAGGGGGCGGGGGGCAGACTTAAACTTCTTTCTCACTCTCTTAGTTTCATACATCCCCGTCCAAAGGCTGGAATCCAGGGGAGCCCTGTCTCCAAGGACCTCTGGTTGCTGTTGGGAGGCCCATGCTAACCCTTGGTGACCTTGAAGAGGATCATCTGGAAGGGAGGTGTTGTATCTCACCTAAGCCAAAGCTTAGTCCAGGAGGCAGAGGAGCAGCCTCATGTGTTCTTGCTGGTGGAGGACGGGGAGCAAGTACTTCCCTCTGTTCTGGGCTTGCTGAAGTCATTTCACACCTTGGTTGGTTGACCAGCAGTGGTTTACATAGTCCAAACTGACTCCCATGGGACTGGGTCATCCATGCTGGTTGTGTTGCCTGTGGAGCCTGGCAGAGGGCTGAGCTGCCTGAAGGTCCTCAGCCTGGCATCAAGGGCCAACCCAGCTGCTAAGAAGGGAGATAGAGTGGTGTAGGGTTGCTTTTACTTTTGTTTTTGATAATTATTGAATTTAATGTTTGGTAGGGTGGAAAGCCACGTGTACACTGTTAGAGATGTGACGAAAGGCCCTTTAATGGGCGTTCATACTCTGGATTTAAGGCCTGCAATAGCAGAGGGGAGGATGCTGATCCATAAGCTCCCTCTGTTTCTCAGGCACCTCCGTGGGCCAGGACAGAACGTGCTCTGTGTTTATGCTCCCTCCTTTCCCCTTAGTAATCGTGCCAGGACCACAGCTCAGAGAGGGCTTCAGGGTGCATTTGCTCTAAATGGGCTCTGAGGGGCTCCCTGTGGCCCCGGGGGAGCAGAGGGTCTCATCCCTGCTCCACGCGAGCTGGCCAGTGCATAAGTACCGAGGGCTCTGAGCCTGATGAGAGCTGACTCTATGGGGTAGAAAAGAGGGTGCTGTGCTGGCTGGTGCATCGTGCAGGATCTGCACCCAGCAGCTTTGTTCTCTTTAGGGTAGACAGTTCCCAGGTTGCCATGAGATGGGCGCTGGCTTTGAGGGGCGACTCTTTTAACCAGGGCTTCCCTGGAGGCAGCCTATGGACCCTTGATGGGTCACCACCCCAGACACCTATGAGAACATCACAGCAGGATGTGACCAGAGACTGTGCGAGGGACAGGCAGGTTGGATGAGGGCTGTCATTCATGGAATCCCAAGAGGAAGCTGTTGGCTCTACGCCATCATCTCCCCAGCCGTGGCAGCCTGTCCATGCATGCTGACGTGTGTGTAGGAAGTCCATACTTCCTACACACATGACGTGTGTAGGAACATCCATACATTTTGGGAGCCCTACCTACCAGCTGGGACCACCGGGGACTCAATTTCTGCTACACTGACCATGCAGCACCCTGCTTCTGTTGTCCCAAGTACTGCTCAGCTCCTGCTACCGTGATGTGGTGTGACTGTCCCCTGATGGCCCAGTGCCCATGGAGAGCCCATGCATGCCCTCCCTTGGGGACAGTTGTCTGCCAAGTGTTGGTCTGGGTACCTCATGCCTGCCAACGTGGCGTTAATGCTCCTTGCAGCAGTGCAGTGCAGGGGATTTCAGGCAACCCGGTGTTGCAGATGGTCTGTGACTTGTCGTGACGCTCATTGTGTCAGGGGGACTTATTTTGGGGTGTCTTACAATTAGGGATTTCCTCATGGGGTTAGGATACACACTGGGGAATTTGAATTTATGCCGTGAGTGTATAATCCCACTTCTGAAGGAGCATTTTGTTTCTGCAAATCAAACTAGATATGAGTCTTTCCCAGTCACATGCACATGAGCAGGCCTAAGGAAACAGAACAAAACGGCTCCGTGTTTTTAATGAGCCAAGCATGAGAACGGACTTTGAGCATCTGTAGGATTCAGTGCTTAAAGGGGGCCCATGGGAAAGGTGGGGACAAGCTTTTGAGCAGGGCCGGCTGTGACAGGACAAGGGGTGATGGTTTTAAACTAAACCAGGGTAGGTTTAGACTGGATCTAAGGAAGAAATTCTTTACAATGTGGGTGGTGAAACCCTTGCAGGGGTTGCCCAGAGAGGGGGTGGAGGCCTATGATTCTATGATTCTATGATATCAGAAGTCTGGATCAGGTATTCAAGTATTACAGCAGGGCTTACTTTTTCACAGTTCCCACCAGACTGCACAGCAGAGCTTTGGATTTTGTCACTAAATTTGGGGGTCCCATCCTCTTCTCTAATCTTTGGGTCTCATTCCTCTGATGAGGAATCTGGTGTCCCTGCTCACTGCAGGGGGGTTGGACTAGATGACCTCTAGGGGTCCCTTCCAACCCAAAACATTCTATGATTCTATGATTTCCTTGCTGATATCTCAAGTTTTTTTCTTGAGATAAGACTACAGGGCTGGTGTGAAGTGAAGGGAATCGGAGCTAGGCTCTGTCTTTGTGTGGGACCCCCTGTTGTGTGACATCCCTAAACCTTTAGGCAGCAGACTCTGGCCTGCTCATGAACGCGGCCACAAGATGCAGCTGAGCAGGGGTGCACCCAGCTGGGTCCTGTCCATGGGGTCTGGAGAGGGATGCTGGTGATGCCATTCTGCTCTGTAAAAGCAGGCAGCTTGGCTCTTCCCTCTGAAGAAGAGGAGCGGGGAGGATGGTGCCAGCTGATGTGGACACAGTGAGGTTTCCCAGTCCTCGCTCAGGCAACAACACCCAATGTCCAAGCAGCCGCTGCCTGGCTTGGCTGAGAGAGGCAGCCCAGAATTGACCCAACCAACAAGGTGCTTTTCGGATGCAAGAGGACAGAAGGCAGCTGCTGGTCAGCAACGGGGCTCATTTATTATCTCACAAAAATGAATGACTTATACAGCTGCAGTAATGTCAGCAGAACCAAAGCTTTGCCCAGGGCCTGAGCTCTGACCGCGGGCTCCCTGCTGCATCGGGCGGCAGTGGGAGGGTTTGTGATGGAGAGAATGGATTTAGGAGATCCCTGAGCTGCAGGGAGCAAATTTGAGACTGTTCCCAGTGGCCTGTGTCCTCCTGATGCCATCATCCCACAAGGCTGATTTCTCTTCCTTCCTTCTACACAAGCTGCCCTTAAAATAGGGGAGGGCAAATGCAGCCCCCAAAATGGCTATTCTGCGGGGAGGACAGGTACCCACAGACCAATGGCCTCTTCCAGGAGTGAGGTATGGGGGCAGCGAGGGAGCCAGACCCCGTTTCCAGGTGGCTGTAGGCAGGAGTGCCCTGGGTGTGCTGCAGCGTGTGGGGGTAGAGGGAGCGACGAAGGTGGAGGAGATCCCTTGGGTGCCCTGGCCAGGCGCTGCCGAGGGACCTCAGGCCAAGCACCTACATTTCTCCAGGGAGGTGTTTGGATTTGGCTGCCTCAGGGTTCAGAGACCCCTTGTTAGACACCGTGGGCCGGATTGAAAGAGGGGCCATGCATCCCTAACTCCTGGTATCATCTGAAAGTGGGGGTCCTGCCCAACCCATGAGGCTCCTGGTGGATGGAGCAGAGCCTCCCAAAATGGAGGCAGTCCAAACCTCAGGTGCACACATGGGTACACTGCTTTAACCCACTTCCTCTGCTCTTCCAGTTAATGGCATGGGGCAGACATAAGCCCATTTCCAGGGGTCTGTGGGACCTGCGGAGGACCCTGGAGGACAAGGCCTGAAGTCCCTATGGGTATCCACGTCATTGCAGTTGGCCATTTTCATGTGTTTCTGTCACAGAGCAGTGGCTTTTTTTCGCTAAGACGTCTCCACCTTGAGAAGACACGCTTGGCTTTGCTGCAGGCTCCTCCTGACTTGCGATGCTGTAGGATGAGGAGGAGGAGGGTCTGACCCATCTCCTGAGCTGGTAGGGCTCTCTCCCAGGCAGTCCTTAGCAGGGGAAGCACTCGTGCAGGGGGTTTATCTCCTCCCGTGGCCAGCCCTGAGTATCCAGAGCTCAGTCAGAGCCCTTCCAGGCAAGTGGCAGCTGGCAGAGTGGTGCCGGTTGCCCAGGCAGATATGATGGGGGGTGAGGGTAGACGGGTTGTACTGGTGCTTTACATGGAGCAGCCTGCTGTCACCTTGCTGGCCACCCGGCGCTGGGGCTGGCCCTCAGTGTGTGGTGTGGGGCTGTTCGGCACGGCTACTCAGAGGAGGTTTATAAGTGAGACATGTAGGGCGGCGTGGTCGGGGAGGGGAGGAAGGCTATCCGGAGGCTGCTGCCATCCGGGTCTTGACTCTCTGAAGCGATCAGCACCTCACTGTCATTGAGGCAGGGACAATGCTCAGAAAAGCCCCTCTCCTTCCCCCTGGTGCCCACCCTTTGCTGGCAGGGGACAAGCGTCATGGAGGGGAAGCTGTAGCTGTCGAGGATGGGGTGCACTCCCAGGGAATCAGGTGTCTCGAATATGTGGTCGATGTCAGAGAAGCTCACCAAAGCCTGAGTGGAGTCATAGGAGCTTTTGTCAATGTCATCGACCCCACAGGACCTGGGGTAGCTCCCCTTGTCCTGGCCCTTCTGCCTCAGCAGGCGGAGGTCATCTCTGAAGTGGGGGTTGAAGAGCAGGTAGAGCAAGGGGTTCAGGCAGGCGGGCAGGGGCAGGACCACAAGGAGGACGGATTTGATGACCTCTGGGGTGATGAGGAAGAGGTTGAGTGTGGAGGAGAATGTGAGGAAGGCCACGGGGCAGTAGAGGAGGCAGTTGGTGAAGATCAGCCAGGCCACATGCTTGACCATGGCACAGTCCCAGACAGCACTGAACTCCCCCTTCAGCAGGTTGCAGTAGAGTCGGATGTAGGTGCCCGTGATAGTCAGGAAGCAGAGCATGTTTGTCATCACCAAGGCCACAGTGAAGCCCAGGGTGGCGGGTTTCCCATCCGGGATGGGATACGGGAGGCAGAGAGGGGATGCTCCATATTCCCCAACAGAAAAGAGAGGCAGAACGCCAGCCACAGAGGACAGCAACAGGCAGCAAAAGGCAGCAGCCTTGACCTTGCCTAAGGAGGGTGACTTTCCATAGCCCCGCACGCAGGAGACTGAGATGCTGCACTGCACGGCAGCCAATGTCAGCAGAAAGATGGCAGCCTCGGAGGCAAACACCGACAGGAACCCCGTCACTCTGCAGCCTGCGCCCGTCTCCCATCTGGCGCCATATTTGGCAAACTGGCCATAGGTGAGGGCATCGACGAGGGCCAGCATACTGCAGTAAATGCCGGTCAGCATGTTGGCTCCAGCTATGGAGACGATGATGAACT
This sequence comes from Egretta garzetta, assembly GCF_000687185.1. Lineage (NCBI taxonomy): Eukaryota > Metazoa > Chordata > Aves > Pelecaniformes > Ardeidae > Egretta > Egretta garzetta. The sequence continues at coordinate 1,145,069 of NW_009258891.1, forward strand.
TAACTGGAGAGAGGTAGCTGGGAGAGGCAAAGACAGCCAGAATGACCAGCCCGTTGCAGAGCACTGAGACCAGAACAATGACCCAGACTCCCAGGCGGATGATCCAGCTCTCAAACAAGTGATCGCAAGGCTTGAAGGGACCTGGGAGAAAACAAAACCCGAAGTTAAACCCAGAATGTACCGCTCTGCTCTGGCGGTGCTGCTCGGAGCGACAGCCTGGTCCCAGGCCTCTCCTGAGCCCACCAGCCCTTGCCTATTGAGTGCTGAGGCTGGAGAGGACCACTCAATGTTGTCTGCCCTCTTCTGCAGCAAGACATCAGCAGTGCTGCCTCTTGGCTCTGCCCCAGCTCCCCTGTGCTCTCGTCCCCACACTGTTGTGCCTCTGGGCATGCCGACTGGGCCTCCTCTCAGATCTTGTCCAGGGCAGAAATGAGGGGCGGGGAGAGGTCATAAGTGAAATGCGAGAAATGGCAAACTTATCAGAGCTCCCAAAATGTAAAAGGGTCAGGGCCTGGCATTGCCACCCCATGACCATATGCACGGTGAAGCTTTCTTGCTCTCCTGTCCCACCTGTGCCACGCTGTTCAGTGGGAGAGAGTCTGAGCTCCAGGTGGGCCTTTGTCCAAAGGGACTCATAACCATTTCTGTGGGACTCCAGACCCACTAACGTGCCTGGTGTCAGCCTGGAGTTTGGGCTGCAGGATGCTGCGCCTAGCTCTGACATTGCCAGCCTCTGCCCTTACGCTCAAGACCTTGGCTAAGGGGTGTCTTAGCGTTTCTGCATGAGATACCTCTGCATGGAAGGGATGGCCAAGATGGGATGAAGTGTGAGAGCAGGAGGAGGAGGCAGCTGGTGGGGAGGAAGAGAGGGAGGGAGCTGGGGTGGCAGGGAAGGGACGGAGAGGCCTGGGCAAGGAGGCCATGGGAGGATAGAATCATAGAATCACAGAATCGTTTGGGTTGGAAAAGACCTTCAAGATCGTCAAGCCCAACTCTTCCCCTAACCCTGCCATCTCACCACTAAATCCTGTCCCTAGGCACCTCATCTGCCCGGCTTTTAAATACCTCCAGGGGTGTCAGGAGAAAGAATGGTGGAGGATGGACATGGAGAGAAGGGGGAGTGAGAAGGGAAGGTCATGGAGGAGTAAAAAAGGCAACTGGTGGTGGATGCTATTTGCCAAAGGAGAAAGAGGAGGGAGGGGAGAGAGAGTGGAATGAGAGGGAGTTGCCTCTTGGAGGGATTCAGACGTTACAGATTCAGATGTTACAGGGATTCAGATGTGAGGGGCTCAGGGCAGGAGCTCAGCACAAACAGAAACAGGATGGGCCAAGATTTAAGTGGTAGAGAGCAAAAGAAATTAGAGGAAACTGAGAAATCTCATTCAGATCAAAGAGGGTGGAGGTCTTTGGCTGGCTTTCCTCAGAGCCAGCACCTCTGCACGCAGGTGCAGGGTATGTGCTCTACTAAAATCTTGCTCCTTCTCATCTCTTTTGCAGCAAACTCAGTGGGAAAAGTGGTGAAAACTCCATCCCTTCCAGTGTCCCACAGCTGCCTGGATGGATCCAGGCTTCTCCAGCCTCCAGCTCTGCTTGTGTAGGACACCACTGAGCTGAGAACGGGGACGAAACCAGAAGGCATCTTCCTCATGTCCCAGCCAGCCTGTGCCTGCTGACATGTTTTTGATGGAAATAAGGAGACAGTGTCTGGGTGCAGTCCAGCACCTCCCTTCTCTCCCTTTTTCAGGAAACAGAGTAAAATACCCTTGCAGTTTGCAGTGCTGCGAGTGTGATCAGGAGACCAAGGACAGGGTCTTGTCATGCAGCATTTTGAGCTGGCTGGGACAAAGCAAAGTCTGAGTCTTGCAAGGGAACAGGAACTTCTTGGGAGCCATTCTGCCTGGGGGCAGGTTGGTGGGTCGAGGAGCTGGCGATACCTGGGACTCCTGGTCAGGGATACCATGGCCTTGTCCCCTCCTTGCAGGAGGGCAGCTACATCTGAGTGGGAGAAGGAAACTCCTCGCTTGTCCCCAGTTTGGCCAAAGCCCAACCATTCAGACTTCTGACCTGCACGTCTGTGAGACGCTGCAGGAAGGGCCATGGGATCCTCAAAGGGCCCCAGCTATGTTCAAAGGGTTCCCCTGGCTGCTCACCGGGGCTTGGTGTGCACTGAATAGTAGGGTGCAGCTTTGATTCCTCAAGGTCCAGCTGGAGGTCATCTGCATCTAGGTCATCTGGGGAGAAAACAATGAGAAAAGATGCTCAGAGAAGAACAAGCAGGGCTGTTGGGGCTAGCTGGGCCAGAAGCTTTTCCCACTGCCTGTCCCCAACACAGACTGTCCCAGCCAGTTCCCAGCCCACAGGTTCAAAGTAGCTGCTGGTGTCCAGTTTGTCCCCTGCAGTCACTGCTGTAGAGGGAGAAGGTCTTGTAAACATTGGTGGGTTGCAGTGTGGCCAACCCCTCTGTTTTTAGGTTACTCCCAACATGTAAGAGGCCCAGATCGCAGAGTTGTGTGACTGCAGATCCCTCCTCCCAGCATGCTTTATTAAAAATAAATAAATACTCTAGCCTATGTGGTTACAGAAAACAAAGCCTTCAAATGCATCTTCTAAATGGAAGCTTTCTGGGCAGGCTTTGTCCAATGTTAGCTCATCAGCAAGGACTTTGGAGCTTTGTTCAAAGAGAGCCATTAGCCTCCACTTGCAGCACAAATGCTGCGTCAGCAACCACCACCGTCAAACGGCTCAGAAGCAAAAAGACAAGAGAACCCAACATTTATTGCTTTATTTTATGTCCTATGATTTCTTAGGCCCTTGATGCCTTGTTTTTAACCCTGAAGGTTCCCAGCCCTGGACTGGCTTAAAGGCAGACTGGTTGCCCATGACTGTAGGCTTTGGATCCGTGGGGTTTATGCAGCCAGGCTCCACTGCCCTTGGAGGCTCCATCGTGCTGGCAGCTGCACCCCATGCCAGGCTTGGGGTCTCTGAGGGTCAGGCAGACCCCCCCTGCCTGAAGGAGAAGCTGCTGGAAGAGAATGGGGCTGAGCCCTCAGCTGTGGCTTTGATGGCCTGCAGGTGTAGGCCATCACCAAGGACAAAGGCATCCTCTTAATCTAATCCAAGAGGTGCTTTTCTGCTTTGTTCCTTGTTCCTCTTCAACTACTGCTGATCCACAGCACGAGGACACAGCGAGGGCAGCTGCTGTCCCGCTGCACCATCCCCACCCACGGCACCAGCATGGCTGGCTGCTCCCGCTGGGGATCTCCGGAGAGTTTTCTGTGGGTCGGAGCAAGGGGAAAGGATGCATTTCGTGCTTGACACAGCCCGACAGCCAGGGAGCTGGATCTGTGGCTGTGGGATGAACTCTCCCTTGGATGATACGGACTGATGCTGGTGCCCCAGTGTGCACCTGGCAGGAAAGGGAGTTTCCACAGTGCTGAAAATATGGTTAACCTAAGTGGGATTTAGTTGCCTAATCTGCTTAGAAATGGTGCCTCCATGAGGTCTGCTCCCTGCCAGTGTTTGAAAATATGATTGGCCTTCTTTGATTAAAGATTGATGACAAATAACGAGCTATCTTTAGCACCTCCTGACAAGCATTGTGGCTTTCTCAGTTTCAGTGAGCTTTGGAAAAAACCTGCCATTTTTTAAAATCTGTCTGAATAAGAGTTGAAATATTAGTGCTGCTTTGGAGTCTGGCAAGGAAACACTCACAGTGGGATGGAAAAATATTTCCTCCTTGTATTTTATAGTCTTATAAATCTCCAGTGTCTTTTCCATCCACAGTGCGGAGGCTGTGATGAGCAGTCATGATACTCAAATCAATGCAGAGACCTGCACTTCCTGCGCCTCCCTGCCACCCAAGCCGTGGTAACATCAAAACGTAATCGGTCCCCATCCCTTTCTCTTCAAAGGGCCAGAATGCACAAGGGCTGGCTTTAAGCTTAGGTTAAACATTGACATGAAGTGAAGGAGCGATCTTTTGTTTTGCCTGGACTACTGAGCTAGCTGTGAATTGCAAAGCAATCCTCGGCCAGCACAGCGGGATTCAAAGCAGAAAATGGACCTCTGCTGGAAATCCATACTTCTCCCAGCCTGGGAACTGGGGAGAAAAGAAGATGGCTGTTGTGTTCTAGCACGGCAGACTGCATTGTTGTTGAAGTAGCCCTTTTTTATCTGCATTTTGCTAAGGCACCTCCACTTTCTGAGGCCTTATGGAAAAAAACCACTTTGCTAGTAGTGCCCTTTCCATGGAAAATGGTTCCCAGCCAGCTGGACCAACACCAAAGTGGGAGGAAGAGGAGGGGAAGGGGTAGAACAAAAACCACTGGGCTGGATGCTTCGTCCCCTTTTGCATTGTCTGCCTTAGCCAGGACAGCCCCCCCGTGGGGTTCGCAGATACTTGCAGCATAGGTGGCCACAGGGAGCCTGGGCAGGTGCTTTTTGGGGGACACGAGTAGCCTTCTTGGGTGACAGAAGCAGGAAAAGTGTAGCTCTAAGGACCCTCAGGTTTTGCTGGATGGTTGCAAAAGTTAATTAGTCAGCTTTACAAGCTAATGGAGGTGCTGGACCGGGTAAAGAAGCGCCCTGTTGTCAAGGGTGACCATGCAAGTGTGTTCTCTTCTCACTTTCCATAGCTCTGTTCCATTATTGCAAACAAATGCTTATAAGTAAATACATCCCTTTCTGTCCTCAAACCAGTGGGCCCAGAGAGGGATGCTGGGACTGGGATGGAAGTGCCCTGTGGCCGTGGCAGTACTTGCACTTTTCCTGCCCTCCCTTTGCAGCCAATTTTGGGAGGGTGGCAGGAGCGAGGGGTGGAGAGTGTTGGGTGACGAGCCCCTGAGCCATCTTTGGGCTGCTGCCCCACCACATGGGACAGGCGTGGGGCAGGGGGGATCTGCTAAACACCACCAATTATAACCCAAAGTCCCAAGCACTAAAAATTTTGGAAACACTCTGTCATGACAAGGTGGCAGAGTGATGAGCCATGCGCCTACCACAGTCCTTTGTGTCTCGGGCAGCTGCTACTCAGATGTGAACAGACACACTGGGGCAGTGTCCGGGGGGCTGCCGCGCATCTGGGGCCCTGGGAGGATGGGAAAGAGCTGAGCTGGTCCATGGCACCACGTGCACTCTGTGGCTGGAGTCCCTTGGGTGCTGGGCTCAGCTGAGGGATGGGGGCTGGAGGCGGGAGCGGGACAGGCTGCTGGAGGCAGCATTGCCTGGCTGCTGGAGCAGGGCTGTGCCACTGGGTGCCCATTTCTCACGCCTACTGCCTGGGCCCAGTCGTCTTTCGCCACCCAGCTGTGAGGTTCTGCAGACTGGTTTGCAAAGGGCTCCTCGGTCCCTTGCTGGAAGCACTGTGCAGGGCGGAGGGGACATGGCTATCTGGCGCGTGCCCCATCCCTCTCACAAGTTCTCCCACAGCATCCAAGCTGATGAGCCTGGCTGTACACTGCAGGGACAGAGCCCCGAGTTATTTTCACTTAAAGAGGGGACATGGCTATCTGGCACGTGCCCCATCCCTCTCACAAGTTCTCCCACAGCATCCAAGCTGTTGAGCCTGGCTGTACACTGCAGGGACAGAGCCCCGAGTTATTTTCACTTAAGACCACTTTATCTCTTGCATGGAAGGAATGTTTGGGACATATTTTTTTTTTTCCTCTTTAATGAGGAAGCATTAGAAGATTCATATAACAGCTAAATACCCCTGGTGGCCAACAGAAAGGAAGTATGGGGAACAGAAATAAAGCAACAATTAATTAAGTGAAATAGCAATATCACAAACCCCTCATCATCAAAAGTAGCCCATGCATTGCTGAATGGTAAGGAGAGTTATCTGCAAAAGCTCCACGCAGTAGGGAAGGACATTCTTGTGCGGTTCATGTTTGCACCTCTGTGGTTTGGTATTTCAAGACAAACCCAGCGCTTTCACCTCTGCAAATGTAGCCTTTATGAGCTGCTAATGGTCTCATCTGGCACATCTTAGAATTCCCCTCTGGTCGTAATATCTCATGAACACACATATAATCCATGAGGCTGAGACTGGCTTGGAGCTGCTGACAGGGCCAGGAGGCATCAGACGCTTTGGTGCCCAGCAAGAGGAGGTCTGTAAGCAGCACCATGGGCCGCAGCTGCAAACTGGGCCTTTCCACAGGTGCTGCAGTTTGCTGGGCAAACACCCCAACTAAATGCACAAGGACTGAAGGGTTAAAGCATGGGCTGCATTACTGGTGGAAAAACTGACCCAGCTGAGAAGGAATTCCCGCAGCGATGACCATAACACATGGCTCCTCTGTACTGCCTGCCCAGTGTGACCACCAAGTCTACCCTGCTTCCAGAAGCCACATCGTGCTGGTACGAATCACGCTTGCTAGCCTCTGGCTGGACTTTTAACACATTGCTAAAGCTTGTTCTTAGCCCGTGAAGGGTCGGGGCAGGGCAGATGGCAGGAGCAGGGACGCGGGGCTCGTGACTCACTCGCTGGCTGTGTTATAAAGTGTCTGGGTGATCCCGTTCCCATCACTGCTGTCACACAGAGAATCCAAGTGCTCTGGGTCTCCAGATCTAGTCCTGCCTGCTTAGGATGCAGGAGGAGATGCTGCAGAGCCCCTGGCTGGGTGCACGGTGTGCCCAGGAACCGGGGAGTCAAGTGCTCCCCAGGGACTCAGCCCCCTCCCCACCTCCTGCGGGCGCACAGCACGCTGTGCCTTTGCCTACGGGGCGTTTCAGACCTCGGAAGTGCATGTGGCCTCTGTATTTACACAAACATATAAACAAAAGCAGCATCCAAGCTGTGTCCTGAAATGCTATTCCAACTCTCCAGCAGTTCCAGGGGAAGCAAAGGGGCTCATGCTTCTCTTCATGGTATTCTGAGATTCCCTCGCGAGGGGATCACGCCAGCTTTCCTCCTGGAGCTGCTGTTGTGCTGTGAGCCTGTGGGTGCAGGAGGTGTGCTTTGCACACTCCTCTGCTGGCCTCGTGCAACAGATTTCACAGAGAAGTGCATTTTGGAGTGCAGAATAAATTGACTCTCGAGCAGAAAGCGCTGCTCACCTTTGACTGTGGAGCCACTTCTGCCCTGCATATGCCAGCGCCTGTGCTGAGCTCATCGTATTCCCCAAACGTGTCCTGTTCATACCTGACCCTGCCCTTTGCTGTAGCATCAGGGTGTGTGCACAAAAGTAGCACAGACACAGGGTCCACCTCCAGCCAGCTGCACATTCCCATTCTCTGAGTCTGTTCTCTTATTCGGCTTAATCCTAGGGTCCATCCTCTGTGTGTGGTAGCAACGAAGACCAATGTCCTGCCAAAGGCTCCATACTGCCCAGAAGTCTAATGACCAAGCGCAGAAGCTGTCCCGTGTAACTTCTGCCACCTTGCAGTGGCTTGGGTAGCCCCCTCTGTAGTCAGCAAGGCCAAATTAGCAAAACAAAAAGAGCACTGCCAGATATTTCTGTTAGATTGTGAAGGTTTGGATGGGCCAGATCAGCTCTTTCTCTAACATAGTGACACTAATGGAAGCCCATTGACAGCAACTGGCCACCAGAGCTGGAGGAGGATCAGTCTGCTTGCCCTGAGGCAGGGGTAACCCATGGCTGGTTGTGGGACCATCCTGCAAATGTGGGGTCGCATCCTAGCTCACAGGATGGCCCTGCCCATGGGTTGATCACCATTCAGCCCAGTTCACTTACAGTGATTATCAGCGTGACCTGGAAACAATTCCGTGGTCCTCTTGTGGGGATCCTCCTCCTCAGGGCTCATGTCTTCCACCTCCCATTGGCTGGACATCTTGAAGAAGCTGCTGCAGCTTCCATAGGCGCAGCACTGGTAGGCGTAAGGTACCTCAAGGACTCTGCAAAGGAACAAAGCAGAACTTTTAGGTGCATCCCCTCCATGACCTGATTCTCCATTGCTTTGCATTTTTTGCTTAATTTTCGTGTGTGACAAAAGCCAGGCTATCAGGTGATGCTTACATCGGAGCAGGACTCCTCTGCTAGAGTTCCTAGATAATTCCTAAAAATCTTTCTGCAGTTCTCCCTTGTCTGAATTGGCCTCCCCTTCCCATGCCCTCTGGCAATGTGCCATGTGCATGTGGAGTCTTCATTTTTTACCTCAAGGCCACTTTTTGCTGGGCATCCTTTCTCTTGTTCTGGGTGAGAAGCTTTCAGCAAGCTTGGGCAAGTGCAAGGTCCCCCTTGCTTGCTGCTGAAGGTCAGAGAGGCGCCCCCAAACGCCCGTTCCACGAGCGTGGCTTAGCCCTGCCAGCTCCGGCAGGGAAATCTCAGGTCTCTCAAGTGTAGCAAGCTATTTTAATATCTCTGATTTCTACTTGAACGTAGAATTGTTAGTTAATTGTAGCATGTATTACAAGGTTAATTAAACAGCAGCTGAACATCATCTGGATGAAATACCAGGCTATCAGGCAGCAGCTGCATTTTCTTCAAAGACAGCAACTCCTGCTTCTTTGCTGGAAGTCAGGGGCGCTGCTGATGAAGGCAGAGGAACCTCAGGTTTTCCAGACAATTAAGGTCTTCTGACAAGATCAGTAAATATGGTGAAACTCTATATTCTGTAAATATGCTTTTGTTTTAAGTTCCCAAACATTTCTGGCTGAGCCCTGGGAGGCTATGGAAACTCTGCATACGAGCTTGCTTCCTGTTACAAGCTCCAGATTAAATCCTGTTATTGAAAGGTGGCAGGGAGGTACAGATCCTCCCAGGATGGCTAGGAACTGTTCTCAGATGATTCTTCCAGCCATGTGCCCCAAGAATAAGACATGGCAGTACCCCCAAATTTAGGAAATGCTAATGGATCCATTGCCGGGCGTGGTTCAATGAACTGCTCCTGCAGACTCAGTTTCGCTGGTACAAATCCAAACCAGCTCCACAGATGTCAGTGGAATTAGTTTAGTGGAGGAACGCCCCTGGAAGTGCTGACCTTGACCTGCGCTGCACAAGGGACTGCTGTCTTGGGTGTGGAAAACCCTCCAGAAGCTTCTGGGGTCCCTTGCCATTTGGAAATCAGTCATGCAGCAGATCCCAGCTATGATGAGTCAAAAAAGGCAGAAGAGAAAGCCCTGCAGGCACCACTGCTGAGGCAGACCAAAGTGAGAGCTCCGCACCTTTCACTGAACCTGACCCCAGTGTTGGTGCAGCGATCTGTGACCCCAGCAGTGGGTGTGTGAATCTGAGAAGCTCCAGCCGTGGGAACCCATACTGGGTGAGTGGGCATCAGCTCATGCATCCTTGGCTCCAAGGCAACTACCTGGGAGACCCAAGCAAAAGACGGCTTCACCTTAGGGGAATTTGAGTCATCTGGACCATGGGCCCCTCAGCCTGAGGGCAGGTGCCATGCTGGAGACCACCACTAAGGGAGGGCCAGGAGAGCCGGAGCCTGCAGTGTGGCGCTGCGCTCCGAGCCTTTTGCAGCCTCGTCTTGCTTGGTTTGACCCCTTCAGGCTCCTCATTAATCCATAGCAGACCAGACACGGCCACACAAACAGAGTTTACTGAAGGCAAGCTGGATGTCATTAGCTAGGACTGGCTCCTGGGAATGTTTTCCACTGAGAGGAGCCCTGAGCTGGGTCTGCTCCATGCTTTCCACTTGTGTGTGTGTTTGGGGTGGGGGTGGCGGGCCCGGGAGCGCATCACCACTCTCCCGTGGAAGACTTTAAAAGATGAAGCGCGTTAGTAGCAGATGAAGCTTCCTCAATCTATTGGCCTGAAAGGATGGAGGAAAGCATGAGATAAACAAGGAACGCAGGAGGCTGATTGCTATAAGCAAATACAGGCTGGGCTGTGCGCCAGAAGGGACAGAGCCTACAGCACCCGTACCTCATTTTGGGGAAGCTCTCCTTGGTGAAGGGCTCGGAGAGAGCCAGGTTACCTTGGAGCTTCAGATGGGTGAGTCCACCCAAACCATCCAGAGGCAGCGTGACCAGCCGGTTATCGGTCAGGTCCCTGATGAAGGGAAAGCAGAGAGGGAGACCACGGTCAGGGTTTGGCTGCTAGAGTTATCTCTACCAAGCAGAGGCTTGGAGAGCCCTGCTGCCTGCCTTGCTTGCTCCCTCAAATGTGATGCTGAAATGGGGCTGGGTGCTGCATGGGGACCAGGATCCTCTGGAGATAAACGGACTGATGCTGCAGTCCCTGGGGGAAATGAGAGGCGGGGGTTAATGCCCATGCTTAAAGCGCTGGGTGGTATCTAGCCCCCCGTGCACATACCTGCCCCATGCTTTTCTTTCCCCACCACTTCCCCCATAATAGGGCAGGTATGATTGCAGCTCCCAGCTCATAAAATACCCAAGGGTCTTAGTGAGGGGGCTGAGGACTGGGGACCCCTCCAGAGCCAGCAAAGATGGTCTGCAATGATGCTCTCTGAAATGGTCTATCACGGTGATCTTTCATAAAGGTTTCAAAGGCAGGTATGAAAGCACCAGAACCTGGAGGTACTGGCTTCAGTGTTCAGGATGAAAGCATCTTGAAGATGGCCCCTTCTGCACTCTCATCATTCCTCTACTACTGATAGAAAACCTTGGGATTTGGTCTTCCCATGTCAGCGCTGAGACATGCACCTCAGCAGTGCACCCTGCTGATATCTAAATGCCAGGCGTCCCCGTCGCCTGGGGAGTCAGTCTGAGGTCCTCCGGTACCTGCTGCCCACGGCCCACGGTGAAAGAAATACCATTGCAACTTACAGCTTGGTGAGCGAGCGCAGGGTCACAAAGGCTTCGGGGTGAATAAACTGGATGTAATTCCAGCTCAGGTCTCTGCAAGGCAAGGACATGCAAGTAAAAGGGGTGCAGAGCAGGACAGAGAAACCACTGACACTGGCCTGGCCAAGGGGTTTGATGCGAGGAAATGTGGGATCTGCAGCTCCTTGGTCAGCAGCAAGTTCTGTCTCACTGCAGCTCCCTGGAGACAAATCCATTTGGGTCTATATATGGGTGGTTTCTAACAGAGGGCACAGGAGTTTGCCTTGCAGGACCTCCTCTACTGAGACCAATGGGAAAAGTTCCTTTTTGGGTTAATTTCTGTAAATTTGGAGCTTTAATGCTAACATGTTAAACCTCAAAGCACGAGACAGATTATGCCTTAGAGCCAGAGCATCCCTGATGTGGGCACACTGCTGGGTGCCCAGGCAAGGGCAAAGAGGGTCAGGAGCTGTGTGGAAGACCTTACCACTCCCTACAACTGCCTGAGAGGAGGGGGGAGCCGGGGGGGTCGGGCTCTGCTCCCAGGGAAGGGGCGATGGGACGAGGGGCACCGGCCTCAAGTTGTGCCAGGGCAGGGTGAGGTTGGCCATGGGGAACAATTCCTTCCCCTTGGGGCTGTCAGGGGCTGGAAGGGGCTGCCCAGGGAAGGGGTCGAGTCCCCAGCCCTGGGGGGATTTAACAGCCGGGCAGAGGCGGTGCTGAGGGCCAGGGTTTGGGGGTGGGATGGCAGGGGTAGGGGAGCGGTTGGGCTGGGGGAGCTTAAAGGGCTTTGCCAACCCAAATGATTCTATGATTCTGTCATTCTGTGAAGGTGAACCAAGGTCACCTTAGAGTGTCTGTCATGTACAGTTGGCTTGGTTTGGGGAAGGGTTCCCCGAGGCTCCTCAATAAGCTCTGCTTCCATCTGAGCTAGAGTGCTCATCTCCCTCTGTCACCAGCAGGGAGGAACCTGCAAATCCAGAAGCATTTCTTCTCCTAAGGCTGACTCCATGAGCAACCTCCTACATATATCGACATCTCCCCAGCTCTGAAGGGGGCCAGGGTGCCTGCCCAGATGTGTGTGTCTGACTGCGGAAGGCTGAAGTTGGGTGAATCGAATCCTTCCCACAGGGACCCTGTACATACCCAAAGGCAAATGCTAGCGCTTGCATGCTCAGCTGTACGCTTGTGTGACCGTCAGTGTGGCAGCAGCACGCCTGTATTTGCACGCTGGTCTGTAGCGTTACGTGGAATACGCGAGTGTTGCTGCGCAGTTATGAACATGGTGTGCATGACGCTCAGGGGATCTCGAGGAATGCTGGCCTATTAAATGACACTCAAATTGCTGCACAATGGGAAACAGCTTTTATGCGATTCAGTTCACTTCCTCACAGTACAGTAAATAAATACCATTGGCACTCGGAGGGCTCTTCCCACATGTCACAGGGAGAACCATGCCCTGCAGAGCCTTCCTAACTTCTCAAAGGTGCTGAGCACTGAAGGGGGCTGCCTACTGCAAGGTCACCATGCGTGTATGATACGTGCACGCTTGTGTGCACTTAATACATCTAACATATGCTTTTGAGTTGTGGGGAAACAGTGCCAAATCAAACGGGATGTTCTGCACGGATGTTCCAGGAGTGCACAGCCCAGGACTAGAATGTGTAAGGGAAGGGGTGCTAGAGCTCTTGCACACCATGGTAAATCCTTGCCACGAGTCCACGCGTGGGCATTTGGGAGGCTGGTGTCCGTAATGTGTGCTGAGCAACACAGGAGTTGCAGCGTGTGCTTAGAGCACGTGGCGTGGAGCGTCCGCATGCCTGGCGGGTAGGGAGTTTCTCTACAGGGTGTCTCTGCACGCAGAAGGGAAGCCAGGGAGAAGGTTTGTGCCCTGTTCTTATGTAAGAGGAAGTGGAAGAGGGACGGGGTGGCAAAGCCTCCCAGCAGAGGCAGATGGGTTGGGAAACTCCACATCAGCCTGGCTGGGTGCTCACAGTTCCCCTTCCCCCAGCAGAGAGCAGTCATCCCTCCTGCCGGACGAGACTTACATGGAGCGCAGGGCCATCAGCTGCACAAAGGTGTCTGCTCTGATTTCATGGATCCTGTTGTGCTGGAGACCACTGAAAAAACAGAAACTGGTTTGATAAAACAGCTGAAGGCAATGTTCATACTTTGTAGGGATCTTTGTCCCATGGCAGCAGACGCAAGCTGTCACAGTGGAAGTTGTCACTTGAAATTGGGACACCTACTGTTATTTCAGGGGCAAACAGGATGAGCAACAAAACAGATCAAAGCCATTCTCTCCTATGGGAAGCTCCAGGGGTCGGGCAGCCTCTCCCTTTGGTACCATCATGGCACAGTAAAGTGCCATTGATGTGTGATGGCTAAAGGTGCCCCATTACCTCCAAAGCCACGCTGATTTCCCGCTCTGCTCCACCGTGAGCAAATGCTTCATCCAGAGCAAAGGAGGAGAGCTTGCATCTGGTAAGTCAGCAAACAGCTTGGTGAGACCCTGCAGGAAGGACCGTACGGTGCTGCCTTTTGCCTTGGTGATGATGAAGGGGGTTTGAGGGCTGAAGGCATCTCAGCTTTTCATGAAGTATCCTGATGTCTTGCTGAACCCACCATCCACACCCTGCCTGTGTGTTTCCGTGAAGTGCCTCAGCCCCTGCAGACCTGCCTGCCAGCAGCCCCCTGCGCTCCCCAGGGCAGGGAGCAGGGTCAGAGCTGACATGGTGGTTGCTGACTGACGTGTCCACTCCCCACGCCCCTTGAGAGGCATCCAGAACTGATCCAAGCATCCACTTTGTGGGAAACATTCACAGTTTCTCAGTTTTCTTTTCCCTAGTGTGGAACAACGGTGAATATTTTTTAAAATTCCTGCAAAGTGCCCGTCATGAATTCCCAGACCTGCAGAAGTGGTGTCCTCAGTGTGTGACCTTCTGCAGGGGGAGACAGCCACTGCCTGGTGCTCTACCTACAACTGCCCGGGGCATCTCTTGGAAGGCTAACCTGCCTTTAGGCTCAGAAATGGTCTTGGCTCATCTCACACAAGGACCTGCACGTGGTGGCTGTAAAGTCTCAGCTGGTAGCTGGTATTGGGCCACACGTTCATGTTTCAGAGACGGGAGCTTGATGCTTGACCTTTAGGGGTCCCTTCCAACCCAAAACATTCCATGATTCTATGCTCTCATATCTGCTCTACTGCTGGTTTCTCAGTGCCCCATGCAGCCACGAAGGCATCGCTCCTGCTTCTAGCTGAGATTGCAAGCACGGGCCACAGGAAGCTCTGTGCACAAATTTGGGGGTCTCCCTGAGCGTAAGAGGTGGAGCTTGGGAAGAAGGGGTATTGGAGCAAGCCAGGGAAAAATAATTCAAGGATGTTTAGCTGCAAGGGACCACCTGTGTGCTGCAGGTAAAAACCTGCACGTTGGCAGTTACAGCAGGGCGACTGGCACGCCTGAGTTTTTTGCATGCCAGGCTGCACCACCATGCACCGCCAGACTTGTTTCCAAC
>NW_009258891.1:1159332-1169021 GCF_000687185.1 Egretta garzetta
TCGGGCTTAAGGGATCAAATACTCACTTTGTAAGAAAATGTTAATTTAAGACACAGTCAGTCTGGCTTAAGTAGCCTGAAAGAGGAGTTTACTGTGCCTTTATATTAAAGTTAAGTCTGATTTTGGCGTATTACAAGATATCGTAAAAAGACATTTAGGCACAATGCGTGAAAGTACAAGTTTGGAATCCTGAGAGTTTGTCCTTTGTTTTGATGTCTTTTCTATTTTTTCAAACATTTTCCTGGGGGTACTTCAGGTAAAATGTCTTCAGCTCTAGCTCTGTTGTCAGAGCTCCCGCAGAGGCAGCAAGGGCTGTGTAACTCCTGTTTTTATCTGATCTCACAGTGTCCTAATGTCTGGTTTTGCTAAGGCTGGATGAACTGGTCTGGCCGTCCAGGCTGGGCTGCTGCAGGCCAACCTCTCCAGTGCAGTTTTGTGGGGATGCTGCTCCCACACATCTATTCTTCCAGGTTGCAGAATTCTATAAAAATTCATGGAGTCTATTATTTTTATATTTTTTTTCTCAAAAAGGCCAAGAACTTCTGTTAGATTTGAAGGGTAGGGCCAGATCTCCAAAAGCTTTGAACTGAATAACTCTGCCTCAGAGCAAGAGAAGTGCCTCCCAGGGCCCAGAGGAGACCCCATTCAAATGCTACACAAGGAACGCATCAATCTTCTCCACGGAGGGGCTAGCCCTGAGCAGTGTGGGTAAGAGCTGCTTTGTGCCCATGGCATCGGACCCCTCCTTGGAGCAGAAGACATTTATGGTATAGATAAACCCCATTCTTGATTCGCTCATACTGGGACTTGAGTAGTGAAGTAAAATTCAGTGCTGTCACATCCTACTTCTGTTTGCTGTGGCTGGGACATTTGAAAAGACCTGAGTGAATTAAGCTGCTATGCACAGGGGATGTATTTTGGTCTCTGCCCCCAGGGAACGGGCGATGGGACGAGGGGAAACGACCTCAAGTTGTGCCAGGGCAGGGTGAGGTTGGCCATGGGGAACAATTCCTTCCCTTTGGGGCTGTCAGGGCTGAGGGCCGGGGTTTGGGGGTGGGATGGCAGGGGTAGGGGAGCGGTTGGGCTGGGGGAGCTTAAAGGGCTTTTCCAACCCAAACGATTCTATGGTATTTGCACAGGGGCAAAGAGTGGAGCTCTGGTCCATTTTCAGGCCAAGCAGTGAGTTATAATGCTCAGCTTTCCCAGTGCTTGGTGAAGGCTGAGTTTTGTGTGTGGGAACTGCCCCTCTCCCCGAAACAGCCCCTTTCCCCCAGGGCACGGCGCAAGCAAAGGCATCTCTTTACTCACAGCTCCTCCAGCCGCTGACACCGGTGGAAACTGGGCAGATCTTCGATTTGGTTGTGTGACAGTTCTCTGCAGGGGAAGGACCAGTACAGTAACGTTAGGACATCAAAAGCAAGCGCTCCTGAGCCCTCCCTTGGGAAGCAGCTACTGCTGGAGAGGGGGACGACCTGACTTCCATTTTGCACAGAGAGCAGTAACCCCAGGTGAGGGGAATCTCCGCTCTGCACACGCCTGATGCTTGCTCTGAGTGTCTCTGTGCAAGGCAAGAATTGCTTGGTCATTTGCCTACTCATCCAGCCCCAGCCCAGCTCCCTCCAGCACGAGCTGTGGACGGACGGAGCTGCTTCTGCAGCTGGGGTGGGATTTTCCTCCCCATCCCCAAGTCAGCTGTGACATGCACCTCTGCCAGCTTCTGCCGTGCACAGCCTTGCTTGTCTGCAGGCAAAGCAGAAAGGTGTTGGTGCCAAAGGTCCCATCCCGCTGTTGTGGATGGGGGAGCTCACAAAAGCTGCAGATGTGCCTGCAGAGCCTGGGGAGGTTTTGGCCAGCGGAGCAGCCAGCCAGCTGCCCTGCCTCCTCCCCGGCACAGCAAACCCAGCTGCCCACCCCCTGCTCTCCATTCGGTCATTCCTGGTTTCTCCCCAGGGTTAGGGAAGGGGTTATGGCACTGGCAGGGATTTGGTACAGGACATTACAGACTGTGAAAACCTCCAGACCCCATCCTTTCAAGTGCTTTCACTGGAAAGCAATTCCCAGCAAAATCCTGTTCCCACCACTTCATGGCCTGGTGTCATGTCAGTGTCCAGGGTAGGGTGACTCGGTAGTCAGAGGAAAACCTACCCTGGCACAGCTAAAGGTGATTTTTATTAGAACTGAAATGGGCTGGGTAAGGACTAGTGCTCGAAATCAGCTCTTTCCCCCAGCAGCAGAGGCTGGGTTTGTGGTTGTTCAAGGGAAATTTGCCCCAGGGTAAAGTTTTGTATGTGGCCTCTCTGCCGACTTTCTAAACTCAGTTTCCATCCTTCTGCCAATAAGCTGCTGCTAAAATATTTCAATTATTTATTTTTTGGCCAACCCCCTCTCCACCAGTTTTCCATGATGGGGAGAATGAGGGAGGGAAAAGCAAGCAAAAGTTTTGTGCTTGGCTCTGGAGATGGTCACCCAGCACGGAGAAAGAGCCATAGCATCAATCACTTTTCCCTGATCCATGTCAATCCACTGGGCTTGACAGGGTGGCGGCTTAGCTGGGCAGTGATGGAGGGAGAACACAGCCCCAGGAGTTATTTCTGGTTCCTCCAGAGCGAGGGTAACCAGATGCAGCCCAGTATTTACCAGCAGAGCAGCCTCACTGATGCTGTGCTGTGGACGCAGCAGGATGAAGGTGCTGGTGGCACCAAAGGACTTTAGCTCTGATCAGGGAATTTTTATCTATTTCTGCTTGAGAGGAAAGAAATCTATGCCAGGAGCAGAAGCTCTGGACTAAAGCAGCAGGACGATGTCAGCTTGACACCAAGCTCCAGCTCGGCAAGGCTGCCCTGCCTGGGTGTGCTGGGCTCAGTGCCCATGTACAGACCGGCGTCGCAGGGCAGCCCCGAGCCTCACACCCCTGTGGCGGCTCTTACAGCCGCCGTGCACGATCTCTGCAGAAAATCTGCAGCACAGTGTGAGCAGCAGGAGGCCAGAAACACGGCATTAACTCTACGCCTGTGCTCAGATGTGTCACAGTCGTAACGTCAGCCTGACGGACTGCCAAGGGGCTGGCAAAGTGGGGACAGAAGGCCAACACATTTCAAAGGCAAGAGAGATGTAAACATGCACAAACATTGGCCCACATACCCTCTCTCCAAACTCTAAAAGCAATGCAATTAATGTCAGTAAAACTAACTGGGAAAGAGGAACAGGGCACAAGGTGGGGTGTCCCAATGAAACTCTCCCAGAGGGAGGGGCAGGCATGAAGAACAGGCTCTGCTGCAGAGGTTTACAGCCTGATAACTTGCAAACGTAAACAGAGAGCTTGGGACCCTACAGCCTGGGCCATTCCAAAGGCTACACTTTGGTGGCAAGATGTCCATTGAATTGGTCCAGATGTCTAAAGATGAGAGATCTTCCCTACAGGGACACCTGGAGCCAAAATGCTGTGATCTGCTAAGTTACAAATTGTGTTCTTTTATTTTTATGTTTTTCTCTTGTTTCCAATTTCTGTGATCAAGAATTGATTCCTGTTGCTTTCCTGGAACAAACTTGTTTTCATTTTCAGCTTGCTGGTATAAAGACTGATGAGAGGCAAGCCTCCTGCTTGCCCTGAGGCTGCAAACTTGTGTAAATCTGGCTCATTACTCCTTTCCTGAGGATGTCTTTGACTGCAAACAAAGTTTGGGATCTCAGGAATGAGGGGTGTGATTTCTGAGAAGATGCAGGAGTCTTTCTGAGATGCTGATTTCATCAGGCACCAAGTTAAAGAAGAAAGCACATCCCCTCACTCAGCATCGTTCCGTGCCTTGCCAAGCAGGTAGAGCTAAAGCAGCTTAGAGAATCTGAGCAAAACCCTGATCTGCCACTGCTGCACCACGTACGGCGCCATGGCCCTGTGGCCTTGCAGGTCTCCATCAGGCCAGGCCTGTCCCTTCCTGGGATGTGAACAGGATCCTTCCGCCAGATGCTGGCACTTGCTGGAGCTCCAACTGCAGTGAGCCAATGCTGGGGCAGAGCGTTGCGTGAGCGTGGTTCCCCTTGGCCTTTGTGCTGTGGATTCCTAGGAGCTCTGAAACGCTGCTGCTGTTCTTACCCACCACCCCTTCCACCCTCTCTGCCCTCCTGGCATGGGGCAGACAGTTCCCACTGGTGCGGATCAAGGAGGCAAATGTGGATGCACCTTAGAGCAATAAGCTATGCAGCCCCGAGTCCAGAACATCACGCTGGGATGAAGCAAGCAAGTTCAAGAACATGCAGAGCTCAGGGTAATGCCTAAGAATGCAGTGTTTTCTGCATGGAAAGGATAACGGGAAGAAGAACCACAGGATGGTTTTCCATAGCTGGGCCCCTCCCTGAGCTAGACAAGAAGAAAGCCCGATTTCTGATGGCACTTTTCTAAGAACCAGGCAGGACAGAGAAATGCGTTACTCACAGGACTCGGAGGCTGGGCAGCTGCTGGCACATCCCTCTGGGGAGTAAATGGATGCCTGCCCGGGTCAAGGTCCTAGAGGAGAGGAGGAGAGAGAAGAAATTGTGTTACTGAGAGCCAATGCACACAGTCTGTCACCCACCAGCCCAGCTACCAGTCCCAGATGGTGGCAGGAGAGACAATATCAATGGCAGAATGAAATACCTGGAGAGAAGCAAAAACCGACTTGGAAACGGGCACTGCTGCTGGACCTGGTAAAGGTGAATGTGCCTGTAAGAAGCCCTGGGGTGCTGCTGAGGGCGGAATTCACTGCCGTCCTTGGCCACGTTGAGGGCAGGCGGCAGTGCCCTCTGTGGCAGGCTCTGCCCTCCCAGTTCCCCACTGTCCAGACTGGTGACCCACTTGGAGCCATCACTGCCTCAGAAACCCTTGTACGGGGGGGGTGGATGGCGTGTCCCCGAGGCAAGGGACGGCCAGGTTGTGCTCCTGGGCTGGGGTGCTCAGCTGTGCTCCAAGTTTGGGCACAGCGTGTGGACCAGTGCCCTGGAGAGGAGAACTGTGGGTGTCTGGAGACAGCATGTCTTCCAAGCCCCTGCTCTCCTGAGTCCGGTGGTGTGAGGATGGGACCAGAGCAGTTCCAGGAGCCCCCAGGCTGGGTGGCAGATGACTCCTGCACCACACTGTGCTGCCAGTGCTGGTCCCAGGATGGGCAGAGACACTGGGTCTCAGCAGACCACTCTGAAACGCTGCACCCAAAGGCTCATTCCTTCACAGATCCAGAAGGGAAGGAAGAAAAAAAAAAAAATAAAAAAAAGATTGGAGCACACTCGACTGTACCGAGAGAGCAACTCACAGAGAGGAAAGCTGCTTTCAGGAGCCACAGGGGTGAAACGAAGCAGAGAGGTGGTGACCAGGGAGAGGCAGAGCTGGAGACAACCAACTGCACAGCACGGGGAAAGCTGTCCCTGCTGAAACAGCCTGGACCACCTTGAGGGAGGAAGAGCACAAATAGCAGGGTGGAAGGGAGAGAGTTGCCACTCACAAAACTTCTAGGCTGGTGGTGCCTTTAAGATCTGGGAATTCTCTGATGTCTGTTGCACCATTGAGCGACCTGCAGGGAAATGAGGGTGAAGTGAGGTGGGACAGAGGACAAGTGAAGCTGCCCAAGGTCCCGGACCCATCTGCCATGGTGGCAAATCTGCTTCCTCACACCTAGATGTGGTGATCAGAGGCCCAGACCCAAAGGTGCCCCTCTCACCCTGGGTGCTGGAGCAGAAGTCTCATGCAGTGCAGATACAGTGAGCCAGAGTTGGGCATTTCTGTGCACGGAGGCTTGGCAAGCTCAGACCCTCCCCCCGCCACTGACATTCTTGGCATGTTCTCTACCCAAATTAAATAAAAAACCCCAAACAATTACCAGGGGGAATGTAAGCAGGGCATCCCACCCAAGCCTCCCAGGGTCTATGCATTTGGAACTGAAGAATGCATGTGTATTTGAAGGATTTATTTTATTTGCCTGAGTGTGTGTTCCTGCAGCGAGAGGCTGGGTGAGGCTTATAAACAGAGATTTAGAGGTTGCCTCTGCCTCACTATTTAGTGCTGCACCACAACAGGTTAGCTGAAGAGCCAGTCCAGGCCAGCCAATGTGGAGCAGCCGTTCTTGTCCAGATGGTGCCCACCACATGGTGTTGGCCCTGGAGCCTGCTTAGGGCCATATATGTGAGGGAAGCACTGTCACCAATGGCTGCCCAGTAAGATTATTTGTGCCATAGTGTTGGTGTTAGGGGACACAAGTTCCTCCACTTCTCCATCTTGTGGAGGAAGGCAGATGCCTTCAGTGGCCTTGTGTTTGGGCAACTACACAACAGTGCAGGGCTTGCTTGAACAGCATGCAGCAAATGTAGTGGTGTGACCACGCAGTGTGGTTTTTGCTGGTGCTGATGCAGCTGTGGAGGCCCTAGAAGACCCCAGTGCCTCTCAGCTAGGTGGACAGGAGGAATAAATATCTCCCTCAGAAATGGTCTTCTCAAAATTATTCTTCCTCAGCAGAAAACATCTGCAGTGTCTGCTCCTTGGCTCACTGACTTTGGGGCTGGCCAGAAGAGTGGCCTTTTATTGGCACAAGGGCTCTAGAAAAGAGGAAGGGAGAAGGCCACTAAGGTGCCCAGCTCACAGGGCTTGGAGCTTGGATGTGTTACCTCTCTGAGGATGTGCTTGGTGAACTTACAGAGTGTGGAGCTTTGGCAAGTACTGGAAAGCAGACTGTCCAACAAACTGGATGGGATTGTCATAAAAATGGCTGCAAAGGAAATGAGTAACTGGTCAGATTCTGCTGTGCATGAAGAAAAGATGCTATTACAGGCCAAGAGCCTTGGAGCCGCTAGTAGTAAGCTGGAGTAAGTAGGAGGTGCAGGCTATGCTGTGAGGAACCCTTGTTTCTTGGATAACCCAGGCTCTCCCACTAGCCTGAACACTGGCACAACTGAGGTCTCCTGCTGCTCTGAAGCAGGCAGTCTCGAAAGATGCAAACCCCTCCTTCAACCCTGCTATAGTGCTGTAACCCTGCTGGGAAACACTTGATGACACCTCCTCTGATCTTACATATCCACAGCACCAGCATCTTTCCTGCTTATCACAGTCAGCAGAGAGAAGTGAACTCCTCTAGGATACAGCTAGCTTTCGGAGGAGTTGAGTCACCTCCTACAAAAAGCACTTTCCCCACCCTGACTGTGAAAGACTTTAGATGGGCAGATCCAATGGAGACATGAGTATTCTGGATGTGTCCCACCTCCACGTCCCTCCAAGGATGGTGCCCAAGGAAGATGGGGATGAGGCTGGTTTGTTTTGACTGGAGCAGTGACTGTTTTCACCCAGTGTCACCATGGCTTTCCAGATGTTGGTATTTCTATAACTTAAGTCCCAGACTGGCCAAGCAGAGCTTTTGTCACTTGCCATGATTTCCAATATCAGTGTGGTTCGGGGAAGAACTGCCCAAAAATCTCTACCTGCGTCTGGGTCAGAGGGGCAATGAGGTGACAACTGGGGGTATTTATCTGCAGAATGTTGTGTCCATGGGTCTGGGGTAGACACACAATGATCTGGTGTCCCAGCTCCCTGACACATACAGCTACTGCTGTAGCTGGCTAGCAGCTTTGTTAAACACAAGGAATAAACACAGGCAGATGTCAACCAGGGCTTAGAAAATCCTGTTATGCACAGGAAGATTTCCGTGCAGACCACCCATATATTTCTCCTTCGTTGTTATCAGCCTGCACTGCAGCAAAGTTCAGCTGCAGGGAAAGGAGAACCCATGGCAAAAAACCTGAGGCATAGCTGAGAAGGAGCTCATTTCAGCTTGCGTTGGCCCATATACCACAAATGTCAAACTGCGGTCAGGCTGACAACTGTCAGAAATCCCAACCAACGACATCAGGAAATGCTCCTTTCTGGGGGATATAAGGATTTAGGAAACATTGTTTAATTTTCTTACATTGTTTGGAGGAGGGGATTCCCAACAAATGCGTTCTCTGGAATAGCTTTGATGTTGTTGTTATGAAAACCACTGTTGGGAGAAACAAATATCTTGATATTAATGGATGAGAAAGGCTTGGAGACACCTTCTTTCCTCAACACTTTTAAAGGCAGAGAGCCTTCAAAACACATAAAATGGGAGGTGTAGGCTCTGTTCCAGCTGTAGCATCATCCTAGCAAGTAAACAAGGTCTGTCCTTTGGGAGGCCAAAGCCCTCATTCTGCTGTGTTTACTCTGCATATGGCTCGGTGCTCCGTGTGTTACTCCACTCAACCCACCAAGAACCCAAGGACTTAAGGTGTAACACTCTACAGGTCAGGAAAGAGGAGCAAAAAAAGTACCCTTATTTTATACCCTCCAGAAATTACAGTTTTTATGGATGGTGTCCATTACAGCTCCACAGCTGTTGACCAGAGTGCAGCCTACCGTGAATTATTGGCCCATGTGACTTTAAAGTATTTGTAATCTGGCTGTGATATTTTTGGTTAAGCTTGAGAAAATTGCTATGAGCAAACTTTTAAAGCCAAAGAGAGCTCTGTGGCCACAGTCTGATCTCCTGTACATCAAAGGCAGCCGCGGGATCTTGTGTCCAGGACCAAGACCGGGCTCTGGGTGATGCCCAGTTTGTTTAATCCCAGAGGAGTCTGCGTGAGTGATTAGTTGGATGGCTGTTTGAAATTTGCCTCTTATTTAGTGACGGGCATTTCAAAAGCCATCTCAAAGTGGATTAGGGATCTTATTCTCATTTTGAATGTCAGAGTAATGATGATATCTGGTCTGATCTGAGAAATCTCCTTGACAAGAAATTCTTCCAGTAAAAGAAAAAAAAGTAATGTCAGATTTTTACTCCAACCCTCCCAGAAGAACCAAAGCAACTGCTTTGTCCCACTCCAGCCTGTGTGACACAGGCTTAGGGTCCACAGGAACTGTGGATCCACATCCACTCGACTTGACCCCGTCTTGGGGCTTCTACTCAGTGGGTGTTAAGTGGGATGCTTTCCCATTTTTAGTGGCTCCCAGGCTGACTGGTTAGAGGAGAGCGAGCTAGCCACTAGAATGGTCTTTGTAATTCCCTATTGTAAATTTGTCCTAAGTCTTAAGGGAGATCAAACAGTTTCTGCAGGACAGAGGAGGTGGCACAGGGCCTGCAGAAGACATGGCCTCACAGTAACACAGATAACACCATGGTTGTGATCCCAAGGTGGGGAATGGCCATTAGAAGTAGCTGGAGATCAGATGGACCTTGAGTTCATCAGATGCCACGTGAGAATGAAGAGCTGCAGGAAGAACCTGCTCCACCCTGATGGGGTTCTGACCTCCTACTCCCCTCCACCAGCAGTGGTGTAGGCAGTGAGGTGATTAGAGCTGGTGGAAACTGAGGGGATAAACTGCTTCTATGTGCATGGCGGAGAGGGCTGGGGAAGATAAAAGACGGGCTTGGACCGAGTGCTCTTCCCAAGTCAGAGCACATGCGACACTTTATTGGTCACTCTCCATTGGGGAATGCTTTTGAAAAGGAATAAATAGAAAATCTCACAGCTCCTGCAGTCGGCCCAGTGTCCTAATGGCTCCAGGGAATTCCAGCAGCTCATTGTAGTTTAGATCCCTGAAAGGCAGAGAAGAGAAAAACATTCATTAATGTGGCTGTAGGAACTCAACTGAGTGTATCTGTGCTTTGAAGGCATGGAAACTTGGTTGTCAAGCATGGGAGACAGGTTTTTTTTACTGTGCT
>NW_009258891.1:1169037-1173852 GCF_000687185.1 Egretta garzetta
TATCCCCTGCTGGGAGCGCGGGCAGGAAAAACCCAGCCCAAGCCATGGCTGCTGCCATCTGGACTCCTTCCTCCATTCCCAGCACTGGACTGTGGTGCTGCTTTGCATCTCCAGAGTGCCCCGTCCTCCTCTTCCAGGGACTCACCCCCAGGACCTTTGAGTCATTTTTCTTGCCTTTCCAGGTCAAAATGGGATGTTATGAAGGACGAGAAACACAAGAGCAGCTTCAGTTGTGTGGACCCCATGAAAGGGCTTTCTCCACCCCCCTCAACCCTGCCGTGCAGAGGGGACCAGGGGACTGTTCCTTTGGTGCTTGTCCTGGGGACAACAGAGCTCCCTGCCACTGGGTCATCCTGTGTCTGGGACCAGTGGGAAGAGCAGGTTATGGGAAGGCCTACGTCTTCTTCTGATGGTTGGGTTGAACCCCACATTGGAAATGGTGAGCCAAAGGTGGAAGTGATGTGCAAGTGGTGTTGACACTGCTGAGTATTAAGTTTAATTTGCAGTATAATAAATTAAGTAAAATATAATACATTGGTCATAATGAGAAGTTTAGACTCTACCTGCCCTGACTTGGCAAGCAGAAGAGACATCTGAACCTGAATGAAACCTCGCGGGCTGTATTTATTCTCCAGGGAGAGGCTGGCATCTCCTGAAAAGGATTTAATTGAGCTATGGGGCACTGCTGGCAGCCCGGGAGGTACCTCCGAAGGTACCGATCCTGCTGTTGACTGGAGCAGGCCCATGGAGCCTGGCTGGGTATTAGACGTATTGCTCTCATCCTATAGCATGCCCAATGCTCTCCTTTGAAAAGCGGTTCCAGCTAAAATGGTAACATTTGACCCCGTCCTGGCCATCCCCCAGACCAAGATCCTGAAGTCTGAAAACCATGAGATTGGTTCCTACCTGCATGAAACTCACTGAGTTTTAAGTGGTAGATACTTTGGAACATGAGGGTAATTACTGGCTCCTGGAGATTACTGTATAATTACACTTAATGGACCTCAAAGTAATTACCATGTAACCTGGATTGTGGTTTACGGAACAGAAATAACCATGAATTTACACAGCAATGGGTTGCTGCCCAATTACCTTGTAATTCTCATCCTCTGGGCCCAGGCACGGTAATTATGTTATGATCTCCCTTGGCCCCCCTCTCTCTTACATTGTCTTCCCCTTTACCAGTGTCCCTGCTTGGGAATTACTCCACAGCACCATCTCAGCTTTGCCCTGTAGATATTTACGCAGTGAATCAACCCAGAGAGGCTCTCCACATTGGTCTTCCCTTGTGCCTTCCAGGACTCCAGGCTTACATGACTTATGTCTTAGGGAATACTTACAAGACAAGGGACAAAACCAGAAGAAAAATATGAAATGAGGTCGCCTTGCGTGGATTTTGTCTCGTGTAGCTCTACAAGGTCCATATCAGACCTCGTTGCTGTCTTCCCTTTGCAGCCCAGGGGATGAGGCAGGTCCTGCTATGGCAGCGTTGGTCTCCCCACACCAAAGCCTATTTTCCTCTCCTCCGGTTACAGAGGGAGTCTGGCTGCCTGCACTATGTGCATGGAATTGGGTGAATGGATCCTGCTCCTGTAGGACCTACCTCTCAAGGTCTTGAGAGGGTTCACATAGTCTAAAAATTGCCAGTGCTGTCAATCAGGAGAGGAGCACTGGGCTGGTGAGAAGAGCACAAGTGCTGCCTCCCTGCTGTGTCCGACCTGAAATGCAGTGGCAGGGTCCCAGGCACATGAAGCTGCTCTGCACGTCCCCAGGGCATGGAGTGAAACAGGAGCAAGGGGTCGTCCCCTCATGCCAGCTCAGATCTATTAGATAGGAGAGCCCTGCATCTCCTAATGAGCTTGCTCTGATGCACTCAGTTCTCATCTGGGTCTGAGCACATCAGTGATTTTTCCCAGTCTTCTCTGCCTGAGCCCAAAATGATCTGTTTAAGAATTAAAAGCCCAACAGGTGACTGCCCATATGCCTCACTCTTTGCAAGGTGCGCGTAGCTGGTTACCAGCTGCATGGATGCTCTTAGCCAGTTTCTGTCGATGGTACCTGCTGGGCGCCCGTTGCTGACACACCTGAGTTCCTCACATTTTACAGGCTCCGTTACGTGGGGGAAGACGGGGCAGGACTTTTACAGTGCCCGTCCTTTCACTGAAGCTCAGGGAGGCACGGGAGTGGATTTCCAAAGAGAATGAGTGCAGACAGGACACCACTGGGCATTCTGAAACATCGGTCGAATCCCCTTACCCTTCAGATCACCACTCTGGATGGAATCGGAGGGCATTAGCAGCCTAAGCTGACTGGCAGTCCCAAATCTCTATCTGCACGTAAGGTGCTTAATACCTTTAAAAGCAGTGACTTTCCAAGGTCACAGCGAGGTTTCACAGCAGCACAGGGAGCTGCGGGGGTCCCTCGAGGCTGGGTGTCTGCCTGCACCGCTTCCCTCCCTTCTACCACGAACTGAGGGGCTGGGATGAGCCTGCGCGATGCCAAGGGGACGACCCTGGGGGAGAGGCACCGTGAGCCCTGTCCCCAGGTGACACTCAGCCCACCAACGTCGCGTCACGGCCGCTGGGGAAGCTCCGTGCCGTGGCGCGGGGGTGAGTTTCTCCCCAGTGATACCCGAGGTGTCTGAGAGCAGCTGACAGATGGAAAATATTGCCCAACAGAGAGGAGGCTTGGCTCACCCGTGATTCACTAACAGGAAAAGGGAGCCTGATCTGTAACCAATATTATTTACAAGGAATAATTCACTGTGCTGTAATACTTGCTCCTGTCTTTCTCCAAAAATGCGTTTCCTTTCCAGCCCGCATCTCTTCCAGGCAGGCCAGTCTTTCATCAGTAGATGAACATTTTGTTTGTACCTCCGTGCGTGTGCAAGTATGTACAGGACCAGCTCTTCCTGAGCAAACACACACCTTTCCCAGCCCTGGCAGCATCTCGGCACCTCCCTCCCCCCCTGCACTTGCAGATACAAAGAGCATTGTGTTCAGCAGCTCCCTCTGGGTAAAAAAAGCCATCTCTGAATGCTGGCATACACTGGGCTTGTTGGAAAGTGGAAGTGCAACCAGGTGTAGTCATGCTGCTCCAGCCTGGCTGCCAGCAACCCCAGGAGAGACAATGTGCCCGATCTCGCTCCTGCTGGTGCTTCCTGATTTTAGGTGAGGTGAACCTCCCTCCCGGAAAACAAATCCAACCGTGCTCGTTAACAGCTCCCTTCAGTGATGCCCAGAGCCGACGGCTCTTGCTCTGTGCACTGCTCACACTGCCCTGACTTGCCTCCAGCGCTGCCCTGTGCCAAGCCTTGATGATTTCGGGGGGTTCATCTGGTTGGAGGAGGCTGGAAGAAGCTGGTACCTGAGATGGTCCCCAGGTGTCATCTCTTCGCTGCAGTGGGGCAGCTCTCCCCGAAGCCCAGACTCCAACCAGCACACAAGGGTGGCTTCCCTCTCCCTTCTCCTTCCTTCCCAGAACTTGAGTCGGGCTCTGGTTCAAGCAATGACCCAGAAAGGGCCTCGGACCTTCACTGCGGGGAGGCTGTGGGTGTTTGTGGCAGTGGGGAAGTTTCTGCTTGTTTAGTGAAATTCAGCCCTTGGGTCTTTCCACAGCTGTGGGATACCAGCAGGGCTACATCCATCCCAGACATCGCTCCTCTGCGCCTGCTCTCCTGTGATGAATTTGGCCCAGCCCATGCGCCCGGTGGTGGGTGTCCAGAGCTTCTTTCCCAGCGTAGGGTCAAGGCTGATGGGAAGGAGTCTGGTCTCAGTGGGTCAGGGAGGATTTTGCGTTTTGATTTCGGTGGCAACAAAATTTCCTCCACTGAGCATGTCAGTGAGCTGTGCATCATTTACGAACTCTTTCCAGGGGCTGGGTGGATACAGAAAATGGATGTGCCGTAGAAAATGCCACCAAGTGTCCCCTTTCTCTCCCTGCCTTATCTGAGCTGCTTGGGCAATGCTTTGCTGGTCCCAACTCCACACTCAGATGCTTTCCCACTGCTTCCAGCTTTGGGACAATGTTGAGAAAGCTGCAAAAAGCCAAACTTGCCTCCAGGTGACAGCATCCCCGCTGCGCTGCTGTGGCGCAAGGGCTTGGGGGGCTGTCGGGCTGGGCGGGGAGATGGACCTGGCACTGCTGGGGTCTCAGCTGCCCCGGCTCTGGGCTCTGCCCCATGGCTTTGCATGCTATGTATGGGGTCTCGCAGCTGCGGGGTGCTGCCCTTTTCGGCACGCCTGGGAAAGCGGACCCGATGCTAGCACTAGCTGGTGGAAGGATGCCAATGTACCATGGCCATGGCTATGCCAAAATAATAGGGAAGCCTCATAATAAAAAAAGAAGCAATGGGCATGGCATAAGGAAGAGAGCTTTGCCTCTTATCAAGGACTTTTGGAAGCAAAATCACCCAGCCAAGAGGTTCAGAAGTGATGTGCAAGAGAAATGACTGTAAAAAATCACTTTCCTTAGTTGGGCTCCAAGTTACCAGCTCCAGGCATCACAGTGGGATGTGAAGAGGAGCCTTGTCTGCTCTTCCAGTTAAAATGAAAACCTCTTTAAGGTCCCCCGGTCTGCCCAAGACACGATGAACTGGCTGGCTTTCCATTGTTGTTATTTCTAGAGTGAGCCTATAGCTTCATATTTGGAAGATCTTAACCAACCCTGTTGTTTATTTAGAAATAAAAGTAAATTGACATCAAAGGCGCAGTTATTTTGGGCTGTAACTGCCAGGGTGATTTGAAGCTGACAACATGCAGCCTGGAACTATTAATATCTTCAGTCGGGCCAAAAGGAGAGAAGGAGGGGAAAGAG
>NW_009258891.1:1173930-1188207 GCF_000687185.1 Egretta garzetta
TGGTTCCACACAGGAAGCCAAAAAAAAAATTATATAGTACTATAAATTCTTCCATAAGCCACAAAACACCACAAATTTGCAGCTAATAAACCTGAAGATGCAGCAAGATTAGAAGCTGGAGATGGGACATTTGCGGACTATTTCAGTCCCAGTGCAGTTCGAGATGTTACTGGGGTGCCCTGGAGGGAGACTTTGTGCAGCCTCCGATAAGGACTTGCGTTTCCACCTGTCCTGTGCTGGCATCTCATCAAGCTGCCAGTAAATGTAATTACCACTGCTGCGAGCTGGGCTGGTTACTGTAGCCAGATCAAGCACTGGAAATGATTTAATTGGAGGTCTGAAAGCCCAAGGGGGCCGTCACCACCACTTAGTTTGACCCCTTGCCCGGCACCGGCCAGACTGCTTTACCCAGATGCTTTGAATCAAGGTCATGGCTTGGGGTTGAGCTTGAGCTGGGGAGAGCTGCCTGGTTAGTCCGGAGCATGAGAAGTAACCGACCGCACCATTGGGTGCCATATTTCTGCTGGGTAGCACCAGCATAAACCTGGCTCTCCTGGCAGCAGCTCACACATGCGGTGAGCGCGTGTGTGCTCTGGATGCCAAGATGCAGCGAGTGCCTGTAATAAGGGAAAGGAGGGAAGGGGGATGCGAAAGGACCCAGGGCACACGTCTGACTGCAGCCAGTCTGGAGCCGTGTGCCCATCCCCTCAAGAGAGCCATGCAAGACGGGGATGCTCAAGTGCGCACAGGAGAGGGAAATGACCCCTCATGGGGTTCATCTGCTAGTGTCAGTGTTTTAATTTGGGAAACTAATGTGCTAGAAAGGCCCGTTTTTGGCAAATTATAAGGAGAAGCCAGGCTGTGATGGAGCGTGACAGCATTTGGTGGCTGTCCCAAAGAAGCACCGTGGGAAGGTTGTCAGGTACTAACGGTACCTGATTTTTGCCCGGAGCCAGCAGAAACCTCTGTACACGGATTTAGTCTGACAGCCTGGCCTGGAAACCTCCCAGCCTCTCACTTACACGGAGCTGCACTGTTTTACAGGGTTTATGTGGCACTGAAAGGTCTATTGCTGGGGCGGGGGGACCTGTCTGTAGGTCATGCCTTGTGCGCCTGCAGCTGCCAATCCTTCCTTGCACAGCTCTGTTCTCCATTTAAAAGCACAGCAGTGCCCAGAATGTGTCTATTCCAACCAGTATTTCTGTCTGTTCTCTAACTGATGAAGGTACCGGATTAAATATGTTTTCAATTCCATTTGATTTATTTAACAAGGTTGAAATAAGCCCTTGAGAATGGGATCTCGTGGGGGGTCCTGGGAGCACAGGCGCTGCCATGCACATATCATTTACAAGACACAAAGGGAGCTGACCGCAGAGCGGAGCAGCGGGGACCTTGGTCGCCGGGATGCACAGACAATAACCATGGAGCTGATGACTCAGGCAGGGGAGGCACGGAGAAGGCTGCCGCACTCTGCCAGGCGGGGGGAAAAGGCAGGCGCGAGGGAGCCTGGGCTTTTCTAAACTGTGAGAAGGAAGCTGGGGACCTCTACCTACCCCCGCCGAGGTGCACACATCACTGGTGATCGGCCCCCGGCCCCCCGCAGCGTGCTGCTGCTGGAAGGAGGGAGCGTGGGGTGGGGGCAGAGCTTCTGTGCATCAGCACAGCCATGGTGGAAACATGCCCGCATCTTGCCTCCACTGCCATTTCTGCTGCCTGCAGTGGCTGGTCCCCCCTTCCCCAGGCAATCCATTCACTCTCACGTTTCTGGGGACAGAGGCAGGGGCAGCTGCTGTAGCTCAGCTGCTCCGTGAAAGGGTCTGTGTCTGAGGGGAAGGCTTCCAGCAAAATGAAGCCCAAGGAGCCAGGGGAGTTGGAGACCCCTGACAGGTCACAGCAAGCATGTCTGGAGACCAAGGGGCTGGAGGTGTGGGGAGATCCAGTGCTGACTGTCACTGCAAGATCAGGGGCTCCAGGGAGGGAGGACCCAGGCTGGAGAGCTGGCAGGGTGCAAAGGGGGTGGTGTGAGGATTTGGTGGGCAAAGGAAGGACAGGCAGACCCCTGTGAAGGAGGGGAGCCTTACAGCGGAGCCATAACCCATGAGAAAATGCAGAGGCTCCAGAACTACCTTTTCACCTGAACTGCCTTCACTTTCTGTCTTTTTTCTTTATAATCTTGCAAAATATCTTGTCTGCTTGGGGTCATGTTCAGCCAAAGCTCAGAGCCCAGTTGGAAGGTATGTGACTGGTTCAGAGCCTGAGCTGCATCAGGGAGGACACATTTCTGACAGTCCAGGCTTCTGCTCTTGGGAGAGAAGATGCAGCAAACTGGGACCAGTTGGTCCAAGCAGACTGCAGGAGGGAAGTGTCTGATTCCCATGGTCCCAGACAGTGCCCATGCATTTGCCAATTCAGTTTTACAGGTGGCTTTCTATGTTTGGAAAAAGTCACCCTCCATCTACACACTGATCAGAGTAGGCAATGAACTTTATAGCTCTGTTCTTGGACCAGACACAGGGACCCATGCAACCAGGGCCCTGGGCTCTGGTCCCTCTTTCCAAAAAGCCACTTGCCCCCTTCTTTTCTCTATCCCCTGAATTTGGGTACCCAAGCCTCTGCTTGCTCCCCTCCCTCTGCTGTCAGTGAAGGATGGGAGCCCAGGGACCCATGCTGACACACAGTGGGGCTGGAGCATCAGGACGCTGAAGAAGGAAGGGAGCAGCTCAGCACAGCAAGCAGGACATCCTTGGAGGAGTCAAACCCATTAGCTACTTCGGAAATTGCACAGACTGGGATTAGCATCACGAGCCTGCAGAAAAGGCGTCAAATCACAAATACTGATGGAGACAAATGCCGCTTGAGGAGCAAGGTACCACTTGGCAGACAGTTTTCCAGAAGAACACCAAAGCCTGCCTGGCCCTAAAGGGTTAAACAACCCTTGTGTGAGCTGTGGTGGAGAAATTTCCCGTTTCCTTCTTCCTGCCTTCATTGCCTGAGGTGCATTTTATATTAATTTTCTTTTTTTTTTTTTTTCTCCCATAGAAAATCCAGCTCTCTGGAGGAGTTGGTAGGTTCCAGCTCTGCTCTGCATTTACAGACTCAACTAATTACCCGGATAATAGGGCAGCACACTCTGAAAGCCTGTGGTAAGGGCATTTCCTGTGAGGCAAGGTTAGGCAGATAAAACGCCTGGAGCCAGAGGGTTTTGGATTCAGTCCTTCTGGGAGACGTTTTTAATTTATTAGCACCATTTTTAAAAAATAAATTAAAAGGTTTCTAAATGAATGGAGATTTTCTCTTTCCAAGTGATTTATCTCCTTTGTCTGACAAGTGGAGGATCTGGCAGGGATGTGGATGGGGAGGGAGAAGTCAGAGAAATAGGAAGCAGCGGGGTCATCTCAGGCGGAGGGGATGGGTGAGGGCTGCGGGGCCTCTCTGAACCTCTTCCCCATCACGTCTGTGTCGGAGATGGGCCGGAGATGCCTGAACAATCAGAGGAGCAGCACTTTTGGTGCAGATCATTGCTATTTTGGCTGTAGTTTGGAGGCTTTCAGCATTTTGGGCTGGTCCTGGGGAGCAGCCATTCGTTTCCCATCTCTGCCTCTGTCCTGGGAGCCACCTTAGCCCTGCTGCAGGGTGGGGAGACAGGACGCTGCCGAGACACGTTTTCACTCTCTGCCAATATCAGGGTCCTCTCTGGTTGCACACACCGGGGCAGGGAGGAGCCCTGGCCCCTGTTTTTTGTTCAGCCCATGCTCCATGTATGTAGGGGACTCAGCCATCTCCATGGATGGGATCACTGGGAGGGCCATAGCTCTTGCTTTTGCATTTCTCCCTTTGCCTCAGCAGCTCAAAATTGAGCCCTGAGCAGGTGTTGGGGATCCATGGTGGCTTTTGTGATGGGGGTTTTTGTGAGGGTTCTGCTCAGCACTGTCAGCCCATCCACACCCGAGAGCCATGCAAGAGCATAGACCTGCCAGAGCTGCTGCTGTCACCCTCCTACCCCAAATCAGAGGGCCCAAAGTCTTGCCTCGATGGGTTTCCTCGCCTTGTGTGTGTGGCAGCTGGCGCTCAGGGACACAACACCTCCTCTCCCTGCTTGGGCAGAACAGTTCTGATGGGAGAAAAAATGGCTTCTCCTTTTCTTCCAAGTGGAGCTCCCATCCCAGGGGTGTTTTCAGTGAGGTACTACTGTTTCGGTGGAAGACATGGGAAGATCCATGCAGGAGCCCTCCAGCCCTTCAGCTGCACTTGCTGCTTGCTGTCTGGGGTCTGCCCTGCTTTGCCATGGGGACACTGGCAATGCTGAAGCCTCCCTGACAGCAGTCAAGCTGGGAAATGCTAAATGATGGTTCATGTGCTTGGAGCTAGAGCTTGGGGGCCAGCTCTGAACTTTAATGTCCATGATTAGATGCCCTCCCCATGGCTAGCTGTGAAGCACTATATACGCACACACGTGTGCATGCATATCTCTCTATATATTTGGCTGCATAGTTTCAGGTCATCTACCCCTTCCATCCCTTCACCCTACAGAGAAGAGTGACTTGGGGCTTGGCCATCTGGAGGGACATCATGCATTCACCTTCCCCTACAGGTCTGATCCATGAAACATTTATATTCCAGGGAAGCAGAGGGCTAAGTTCAGCGTTATCACAACCTATCTAAGGAGGTCAAAGTCAAGCACTGCCAGGCATGAGGCAATTATTCAGCAGCCTTTAGACTGCATTCAGACTGGCTGCAAAGCTCAAGTACCTTAGGACACTGGTCAGCTTTCCAGGTGAAGGTGGTAAGGAGGAAACCTGGGCACAAGACCAGTGTCACTGTGGAAATTCATGTCACAGGGATCCCCCCGTGAGAAATACAGGCCTCATACAGCAGTGGGGAACCTGGATCCTGTATTAGTGCCTTGCAAGCCTTTGGATGGCATTTTTTCCTTGCTGCTCCTCTGAAACCACAGCCCTGCCCCCAGCGCTGTGTCCTCAGCCCTGAGTACAAGGTCTGAATGTTTCCCGGAATCAACTTCTGTCATTGCAGCGATGATCTTGGCTGCAGTTGACTCCTCTTTATGTCAACTTTTCCATAAACATCCCTACTTACCAGGCTTATGCTACAGAACAGGTATGATCTGGCCATCCCCCCTCCCCTCCCCGCCCAAACTGTTAAAGATTGAGAAATTAAGTCCAACATAATCGGGAAACGTAAAGCTTAAGATCCTCCCATCCAAATGGCAGGCAGCCGCTTATGCTGCCCGATGTTTTACAGCACACATTAAGCAGCCTCAAGAGCACTACACCATGGGGCGGGCTTTACAAGGCAAAGCAGGGGCAGCGAAGCGACGTGAGGAGCAGTGCAGATGGAGTCTCAGCTTTTGGCATGACTTGCTCCTGCTCCTTGCAAAAGATGGTGCTTCCCCTCCACTCTTCTCCTGTTTCACTGCCCCACTCCTCACCCAAAGACCTCTCAGGATTCCCCCACCCCACTGCACCAGGCCACTTTCTGTGGTCTAAATGTTCCCCTTGGCCACAGGTCTTCTCCTCTTGGGCATGCCTATGGGTTATGGTTGTTTTCTTGGTATTTAAAGTCTCCGTGCCCAGCTAGCCCTGCTCCGCTCACCAGGCAGTGCTAGCTCCGCTCTGCATCTCCTATGGGCACCTCCCAAGCTTATGCCTTATTTAAAGGATCCAGTCCATTACCGAAAGGGGCTACAGGAAGAATGTGTCACATAAGGACATTTACACTCTTATTTACCCAGTTTCTTTGGGAGAGGGATAAAAATTATGAAGTATCACCCACTTCGACCATCTAACACCTGGTTTCATGGCTCAGCCATGCTCGGGGTCTCTTCCCACAGCCCTGCAAGGTTATTCCGTGTCATCTCTCAGGCTAATGGGAACTGGTGAGGGAATCTCACTAGATTTCAAGGCTATTTCGAAACCCTATTGGGAATCTGGCCAGAGCAGCTCTGACTTGCTTCAAGCCCGCCTGCCCAGGTTTCCTTCCCAGGAAGAGGAGGCTGGGGCCTGGTGAATAGCCAGGTCTTGCCCTGACAGAGAAAATTTTCTTGGAGCTGCTTTCTCCAGCTACTTGCTGGTGTTTGACTGGTTGAGACCTGGTGAGTGTCGCACATCTACCTGCCCCCTCATCAGCACAGAAAACACAGAGCTGCTCTTGCTCTGCGCCTGGCAGAGCTGACTTGCGCCCAGTAGCTGCAGGTCAATGCAGGGGAAAACTGAAGTCATTCATCTGGCTTCACTTTACCTCTTTCTAGATTTCATGCCCTCCTAAAATATCAGGGCCAAGCCCTCTCCAAGAACAGGGATGCTCCACTAGGATCTGTTTTTGCAGAAATGATAGGACCTGGAGTAGGCGTCCGGTGTGGTCGTGCATAGGCAGCTTGCACACTGCTGGGACCTGCATGGAGCAGTGGGTGCTGTTTCTCTTAAAGTTTTGGCTGCGTTTGATAAAAATATAAGTTCCCCTGTGTAGCTGAATATGAGAAGAAATGTTTCCCTTAGGGGAACAGAGGTTTCTGCACCTAAAGCTTCCTAGGCTTTTCTGAAAAGCCCAAAACAATTTTTTTCCTCTCAACTTCTACAGTTCTTCAACTACTGTGCCTGGCTTATAATCAGCATCTGGCCACAAATACTCATTTTAGGAACCCTGGAGAAGTTTCTGTCTTCACCAGCTCTTACCATCCTGCTGCCTTCCAGGAGCTAACGCCCACGGGGTAACTGAGAGCACAGTTTGGTCTCCACAAGCCAAGAAAATGTGCTAAGTGCTGTCAACAGAATGTAATCATAATTTGAGTTAAAGGGTATGTGCAGAGCCTGTAATAGTCTCCACATGCACAGGAGCTGAGGGGTGGTAGGTAGATGCAGGTCTAGCAGCTTGGTTGGGCTGTTGCAGCCAAATGCTCGGCCAGTTTTTGCCAGAAAGCTTGGCCAGCTTTGGTCAGCAGGGCAGGTGAGTGCTGGAGATTAACACAAGGTGGATGGCTCCTCTTGAGGAACAATGTGTTCCCCAAAGATCAGTGACCTGAAATACCTGCTGGCCTGGAGGTGACAATTAGATGCTCAGGCCAAGAGGAGCAAAAGCCAGCTCACCCTTTCCTGATGACACTCCTTCAGTGCGATCAGGTGTGGGGGAGTCTGGAGCTCGCACCCACGGCACTGTCCTTGGGGCTGCAGGCAGCTTGTGGAGGATGGGGGCTGTGGGATACTCACACTCACGAGTCCGGGCCATCAGAGCATCAAGGCATGCATGCAAGCTCTCTGGATTGCATCAGGACTAGACTTGTGGCCAGGGGGCTTCTGAGCCCCCTCCCAGCTGCTCTACCCAATGCACAGACCCCCCTGCAGCAGCAGCACAGCCTGATCAGCTTGCACAGGCACAGAGAGAAAGTCCAGTCTGCCACCACCCACAGAATCCCAGAATCCCAGCATGGCAGGGGTTGGGAGGGACCTCCGGAGCTCACCCAGCCCAACCCCCCTGCCCAAGCAGGCTCACCCAGAGCAGGGCGCACAGGACAGCGTCCAGGCTGGGGTTGAAGATCTCCAGAGAAGGAGACTCCACAGCCCCCCTGGGCAGCCTGGGCCAGTGCATCGTGCCCTGGGCGTCTGCTTGCTGGGCTGGTGCCTGGAGCCAGCCCTGCTGCTGCCCTCGGAGGTTGGTGACAAGTGAACGTGCAGAAGGGCTGACCCAGGGGCAGCAGCCCTTTCCTGCGGGCTGTGCTAGAGGGGATGAACGCACACGAGCTCTTTAGCACAGAGAAGAAAATAAGTGACTCACAGGGTTTCCAAGCTGTGCAGCCCATCAAAGCCATTGGCTCCCAGGCTTTGGATCCGGTTGTTGTGCAGGTGCCTGTGGACAAAACAGAGATGTTCAGTGGAGATGCAAGCTGACCTTTTCCTTCCAGTCTGAGCCATGGCCCAGGGACATCCTCCACGCTGAGCACAGCCCGGGCTGGGATGACAAAGGATGCTATAAGGTCCCCTCTCTTGGCCCATGAGACATATGCTAGGTGTAATAGTGCTTGTAGTGCGGCTACAGAGCTCCCATTTCTCCCAGGAAATCCAGGCTGATGTAGGAATTTCCCTGAGACCTCCACTTTCACAGCTGGTGGGTGACTTTGGATGAACATGCTTAAGCAAGAAGCTTCAAGAAACACTCTAGATCTCACCTTACGTTGGGCCCAACCTTACAAAGCACCATGTGGCTTCAACAGTTGTTCATGGGCACCGGGTGCTATCTAAGGACACAGTCATATTTGGGCTCCTCAGAGCCTTAGTAGCAGCAAGAAGGCTTTAAGTTGAAAATCATTCTGTTAGTCACAGTTTATTATCTTGCAAAAAAAGAAAAATGCTGCCAGTTCCTGGATTAGCTCCAGTTTGATCGCAAAGTTGTCTTCAGTTTAATGTTTCGGAGTGTCTGGCTGAAGTGCAGGGGTTGATACACATTCTCTACATTAAGGCAGCAATTTTTTCCCTGCGCCCCTTCATCCGGGTGCTACATGCCACGAACGTCTAGTGCTTAAGGGCTCTGGACCTCCCAGCCTTAATGCTGGTGCTGGAAAGCCATGCATTGGGAGCTCCTTGGCTTGCAAAGCTGCCTGGGGTATTTTTTGCCTTGGAAGCTCCATAGGTGATGAGTTGCTTTGGAGTTCCATCTGCTGGGTTCTCTGTTTCCATGGCCCTCTTACTCCCATGTCTCATTTTTTTGGCAAACCCTAGACCTTCATTCCTGGATTTCTCCCCTGACTGTCAGAAACCCTGTGTGCATGTGCAGATCTGAGTGTGGAAGCCACCAGGCTTCCTTTACAGCTGGTGGGAGCCACATGGCTCATTGTGCATCTCCCTCTGAATTCCCAGTTGAGGGCACCTTGAAGTCCATACAGAGAGACCTTGGAGCAGCCTGAGGAAAGTCTGCTGAGAAACAGGAGAAGACAATGCACTGCTGCCCAGCCTGCACCTCTACCAGCCTGCGCTTGAGCACATTAATGATGCCCATGCTTGCACGGGGCTGGTCTGTGTGGAGAAATGTCCACCAAAGCGGTGAGGTCCTCTGGGGCAGGGTACCTGCTTTGCTCTCTGTAAGGATAGGTTTCCTTATCAGTTCACTTTACAGTTCAGGTTCTCCTTTAACACAGAGCACCACATCATTAATCTGCTGCCACACCATTTGCCTTTGGGGTCCTTCTTTCCCCTGCCCACGCCCAGGGACGCACCAGCCTTTGTCCAACATTGCTGCCTCCTTCCAAGAGCCTGGGGGGGCCTTCACACTGGCAGGTGGATCAATGACTTTTTCATTATTTGCTGCTTGATCTAAATCTGTCTTGGCTTGAAAAATCTCTCAATCCACCTGGATTCAAGCGTGAGCAGTTTGGCTGAGAGCAGGCAGCTCCCACTGCCAAATATTCTAGGGTAAATCGGGAGGGAGCTGGGAGTTGAGGAACAGCCAGGCTCTAGGGCAGTTTGGTAGGGGCTTGCAAAACAGAAACCAGCCCAAGCCGGATGTTTGTCATTGGGATGAGAACATAAAAACATTTCAGAGGAAGGGGAAGGGAGGGGAGAGGTGTGTGATAAAATAGGTTTGCTCCTGTGAGCAAATGGGAAAAAAGAAAAGGAAGTTGCCTGCAAGAACAGTTGGTTTGATTGTGACTCTTAGAGGAGAAAAGAAGCTGAGATCAAAATCAGAATCTTACAGGAGAAATTTCTCTTTGTCACAAGAAAAGAACTTCAAGTCCAGAGGGTTTTCTCTATCAAATGTTATGGGATAGCTTCAGATCACATTGCTCTTACTTCACTTGGCACTTCCAGTGCAAGATGGTGCCAAGAATTTTGGGTCCCTCTGAGCACTGGATGCTGCATTTGGCAAATCGAGCGTTTGGATCTGGAGTCGCTCTGTAATGGCAGTAAGAGGGACCAGAGGAACCCCTTGCCCCACACCTCTGCCTGCTGCAAGGGGACAGCATGGGGACAGAGGAAATGCTAAAGGCTGGGCGAGACGCGAGCCCCTTGGAGCTTCGTCGGGGTGGCATAGCAGGACATCTTGTCTATGCTCGGGCATGCTGAGCAGCTGACTGCTATCGCTCACGTCAGGCAAGAAGACAGAATAGAAAAGCAATCACCTGCTGTGTTTATATTTGGCTCTAAAGTGCTTGTTTGGAGTCAGAGTAATGAAAATCATCAGAAGGAAGTTCTTTGTTGGTGAGAAAATTATGAGCAACCGAAAAAGAGAGTTATAAAAAAATTTGCTGTCCAAGCTGAACTCTGGAGTAGTTACCCAACCACATGGTAATAATAGAAACAAGAGAGCTGGAAAGGTAAACACTTGAAAAGATGTTTCTTTCTTCCATCCTGCCTTTTTTTCTCCCCTGGTAAACAAATTTTAACAAGTGGAATTGCAACATCTCCAGTGTTTGTCAATTTGAGCTCAGCCCACACGACGTTATATTCTGCCCTGTAAATTACAGCTGGTTTGATAGCAGCTCGAGATACTTGGGCGATAAACAACCCTCTTGTGATGCAAAAGCCTGAGAAGTCTTTAAGCCCTGCTATTCCTATCGGGGCTAGTACCCACCACTCTGCCCAGTAAGGCCAACAAGCTTTGGGATCTGTGTATCTCCTGTTGCAGGTCACTACCATGGAGCGAGGCTGGTTTGGGGCAACCATCCATGAGAGTAGCTTTGCCCAGGAAGGAGCAGGACAGTCATTGCTTTTTTGTGGGCTGTCATGTAGGCTGTTATTCAGTTGTGCACCTCCATTAGAAAACAGCGGTGTCTCTGCAAAAGCAATCGTCATGAGTGACCTCTGGCGGGATGGCAGACGGTTTGCCCCATGTGCTCCTGCAGCGGCACGAGTGCTACCATATCATGAGATAGGTGAACCCAGGCCGTGCCTCGCTGAAAGGTAGCATAAATTATGGCTGCAGAATACCAAATGGCCACAATCCCCCAGACAGGCTTGGGAGAGGTGCTTCATCTTGGTTGCCATCTAGCAGAACTAGGATGGAGAATTAGAGAACTCAGTCTGTTTAGCTTATTAAAAAGAAGATCAAGGGGATGAGTGCAGCGTAATGTATAGGATTCTTCCTGGTTAGAGAATGGGTACTAAAGCGGTTCTGTGATTTAGTGGAGAAAAGAATAATAAGAACAAATGTCTGAAGTCAAAGCCAAAGAAAATTCAAATGGGAAATATGAGCTTTTTTTTTTTTTATTAACACTAAGGATGATTAACCACTGGAACAAACTACAAAGAGAAGTGGTGGATTCTCCATTGCTTTCATTTCTAATGACTTCATTTTTTCTTCTCAAGAAGGACAAATGCAAACATTTTCCATCAGTTTTTTATATTAGATGATTTGAACCAAGTTCAAATCCGACATGATATGAATTCTCCCGCTGGACCAGCCATTGCCATAATGAATTTCCAGCTCTATTGTGGCAAAATTGTCCTTTTCCTCAATTTGGCCATGGATCAGTAGAGAAACCTAAATCATAAATGGGGCAAAATCCCATGGATTATTTCTGGCAGTGAAGGACCAGCATGAGACTTGTCTGGTGAAGAATAGAGCTCGATCAGGAGTGACATTTTCAGGGGTGCGTTGGAGTGCTATTTGCTTCTTCTTCAAGTGCTGGAGAGGGAAACTCACTTTTGCCAAGGCCATGTGCCTGGTCCTCAGAGAGAAAAGGCACTTTTGCAATTTAAAAGGCCCATGAATGGGACACAGATGTTCCAGGCGATATTGTTCTTAGTAATAATGGATTGCACATGCCCAGCACTCCCTGCCAACACCGAGGTTCCCAAGAACTTCTCAGAGAGGGACTTCTTAACTCCCTTGTACAGGTGAAGGTAGAGATGCACAGGCTCATCCTGACGCTGATCTAATGGGCTGGGGTTTGTTGGGCTGGGGTGCTCTGAGTCTTACAGATGTCAGCTGAAACTACTGGTGCTCAGCTCCCCTGGAAAGCAGGGATGAGATGTTTGACGTTTGCTCCCAGGCGGGGAGGAAACTGAAAATCAGTGGTCCCGTCTGAAAGGTTTGGCCAGAGTAACACCAGAACAAGGACCAAAATGGGAATGGAAACTAGTTTTCTCCTCTAGCACTAAACAATGCTGTTAGAGAGAGACGCATCATGACCTTACATGATAAAAACTGTAAGAAAGAGAATTTCTACTAAATAACCTTCATTTATAGTCTTCAGATCTCAGCACACTCAATTGGAAGGTCTTGCTGGGTGACCTAGGAGGGAAGCACTGGCCAGTGAGTGGCTTGTCCTCAACAATAAAACATCAGCTGAAATTCAGGTTGCATGAATGCAAAGTGATGTAAACAGGGGAAACCCAGCCTTATATGAGCATATGCCTTAACAGGCTCTTAAGTATCTACAGGAAGGAGCTCTTGGTGTTTAGTAGCTGTCAAAAAAGCAAATTAAATTACTAGAAGAAAGACAATGGGCTACAGAACAGCATTAATGCCATTGTACAAACTCATTGTTCGTTTGTGTCTTTGCTACAGTCTGTGGTTCTGGGCTCTCCACCTCAAGGATGCAGAGGAACAAATAAGTGGGATATGTAGGCTAACTTCTGCTTGCAAACCAGCTAACTGGATGGGGACTGGGAAAGCCACGATGAGAGGAGGGTATGACAGACAGTAAGGTATGGCACAGAGGTAGAGACAGAGTGCAAGAATTAGGGGGCGTTAAGCAAAATGTAGTGGCATGAAAACAACTTTCCTTGTTTTAGAAAGACTCATGTGCAGGCAGACAAGGGCCAGGGCCAGATAAGAGTGGAGCATCTTTTTTGCATGATGGGGCCAAGTTAATTCACTGGCTCCAGGCTCACTCCACGTGAAGCAGCAAATGCTGGGTCATTTTGACAGCGTTACAGCATTGCTGGAATGTTCAAGTCAGAAGGGTTTCCAGGAGCTAAGGCTCCTTGTGGACCCAAACAGAGAAGGATCTGGGTTTTGACCTCACTTGCTCTAACTTACGGGATTCCCTGCTGTGTCATGAAAGTAAAACTACCCCAAGGCTTTCTCTAGGCAGGTCCATCATTGCAGGGCTGCAAACCTCTCTACTGCCTGGCCAGTGCAGGAGAGGGCACCCTGACTGCGTGTCCCATCCACATCCTAGCACACCTGCTGAGAGCACTCCCAGCTCCTTTGGTGATGCCAGGAAAGAAGGGGACTGCAGCCCATCTCAGAGATGTGGCAGCAAGAGCATGTCTGCAGCACTGGGGTAATTCCTGGTTACAGTTCCCAAATTTGTCTATGTGAGATTTTACTGCAGGGTTAGCAGACACCTCTGGGGACTAAGACTGAAAGAGGTGCTGTGATTCCTGGTTTGCGAGTTGACTTTCTGCTGAATTCAGCCAGCAGAGGAGACGAGGGACACGAACAAGAACTGCTGTCGTGCACTTTATCAGCCTGTCAGCAGAGCAGTATGGGGGTTTCAGGTGCTCCCTTCTAAATGGAAAATATTTTATGCCCAGGGATGAAGATGCTTTTTGTAAAAATCACTTTGCTTTACACATATCGTTAGCTGAAAAACATTCAGGAGTATTTCTACTTGTGGATGTTAAGACATCCTGTGCTGAATAGATCAGACCTGGAAGTAAGATCTTCAGTATCCTATTCCCATGAGCCACCCCGATCAAAGACGCTGTCTCCCTTCTGCCCTCAGCAGCACAGTGCCAACATCACAGCACATGAAGCCCTTGTTATCAAAGCTGGGGCAAGGATGGTGCCAATTACTGAGAACCATTGATTTCCTGATGAGTGATTTACATGAGGCTCTGCTTGCTGAACACCCTGCAGCCCCAGTTAGAAACCTGTAGCAGCAATAGGTGGGAATAAGATCAGGGAATTCCTCAACAGAGGTGTAATTTATTAGCAGAGGCTGAACCCCTTAACGGGTTCCAGATTGTGGTCTGTATATTCTGCTGCTGGTGCGTTGTGTCAGGGCTGGACCATCACCCGCATCTCTCCCAAAGGCCCGAGGTGTGTGGAGGAGGAAAAGCACATCTCTGCACCTGGGAAGGCCATGCCCTCCCTGCGGTCATCCGTGTCTGTGAGTACTAATCAGGCTGTACGGGAGAGATTCCCTCATGCTGCTCCACATCTGCCCTTTGCTTTCCTCCCCCGGGTGCTCGGTTTAATACCTCTCAGGCTAGGCGTTTCCTGAGGTTTATGGTAGCAGCCAGCGCTTCTCGATCTACAGGCAAATTCAGACGCTTCCAGAGGAATGCGCCTATGTATCATCTGCATCCTGGTAGGGCAAGA
>NW_009258891.1:1188756-1205251 GCF_000687185.1 Egretta garzetta
CTGGCTTTGGGGGCGTGTGCTTCTCGGCTTGGTGGGTGATGCCGAGGCAGGGAAGCATCCCTGGTAGGGGCACGGGGAGAGCTCTGGGTGACTTTCCACTGGCTGCGCGCTGACAAGGGTATGCATGGAACCACAGGAGAGATTTATGGGGCCGGTTCTGCCAAACACTTGTGATCCCACAAAAATTCAGCATCGTGTCCCACAGCGCCTGGCAGGATCACGCATGTGTTCCCTTCCAATTGTCTGTGGTGGGACATTATTCCCTCCCTTGTGACCTAACGGTCAATGACTCTTATTTCTTGGGCTTGCCTGCTTAATTAAAGAGTTGCTTCTCACCCAAAGTATGGGATAAGCCAGAATGAAAGCAGCATGCTTTTGAGACTGAAATAAAAACCCAAATGTCAGCTCACCCTCCGTGCTAGCTATTAAAGCTGAATGAAGTGGTTGCATTACGATGGTCATGGGATGCCTCGTAGAATGAGCACTATTGTGGGTGAAAACTACTTATTTGACATTTCTCAAGTTGCTTTTAGCATTTCTGCTAAATAAGCCTTTATGCTTTGTCTAAACAGCTGAAGTTGATGCTTAGTAAAACTCTGGACTGTGCTTTGTCCAAGCACTTTCAGTGCTAAATGGCTTCAGTAAACACTTTAAATTTTGAAAGCGAAATAATTGCTAAACTTTCACTAAGGCACCACATGCTGAGATTACTTAACATCCTGGTGTCAATACGCATTACCAAACTAAAAGGTAGCATTTCATGTAGGTACAGGAGCTCTCAATTGGCAATCACACCTGAACTTGCTAATCAACACCAGAAAAGTAATGACTGCTAATTTGCACATGTAAACTTCCTTTTAAAAGCCAGATAATACAGAAGCCTCCGTTGATTGAGCGGATGTGCCTCCTGATGCAGCTGCCAAAGACATGGGTTTGCTTTCTGATTTCAGGCCGCAGAGCGTTTGAGTCTCACTGCCCATGGAGTAGGTGTTTCCCTCCTGGGCCAGGTACCCTCTGAGAGCAGCCCCGCTCTCGGTGTTGCTCTGAACGCTGTCAGCAGAATGTTCGTAACGCAAACAGGACAACGCCACGCACCGTGGGGTTGTGGTCACCGCAAAGAATAGCTGATCTGCATGTATGGCAGTCATGCAAATAAGCACGCGCAGGCTTGGACAAGGTGTTGAGGTGAGACCTTTTGGTCAAAATCATATTTGGTCAAAAAGTTTTCTCGGCATGTTTTCCAAGAAAAACCAAATGCTTTTTGACCTGACCACAGGTTGTTGTGATTTTTTTTTCATGTTGATAGAAATTCTTGTAGTTTTAACACAGGGATTGCAGGGGGAAATAGAAATGAGGAGCTTTTT
Source organism: Egretta garzetta (assembly GCF_000687185.1). NCBI lineage: Eukaryota > Metazoa > Chordata > Aves > Pelecaniformes > Ardeidae > Egretta > Egretta garzetta. Next base: position 1,190,121 of record NW_009258891.1, read on the forward strand.
GTCGCTTGAATCTTTAGGGAAAAAAAATCTGCTGTTTGTTTTCGGATACTGATTTTTTTAAATGCAAAGAATTTTTTTAATGATATTGGGGAGCTTTTTGGCTTTTCAGTGAAATGTGGGGAAAATATGAAAAAAATGGGAAGAGGCAATTTTAGCATTTCATATCAAATGGTGGGGATTCCTTGACTCTCATCAACAACGCCTCTTCCTGCCACCCCTGCAGCAGAAAGCTGCTCCTGGGCAGCGACCACCAGGCCTTCCCATGGGAGGAGGACCCTGTTTGCCAGGCACGATCAGCACCTTGTCCCAGCTGGAGGACACCGCAGCTGCGAGGGAGTTTACAAGCGGAGGAAGGCTTACAGCACCACGAGGCTGCTGAGGTTCTGGAAGGCATAATCAGGAATGTGCCAGATCTGGTTGAGAGCCAGGGTCATGGCTTGCAGCGCTGGCAGGTGGTTGAGAGCTTGGACAGGGATCTCCGTCAGGGCGTTATCGTCCAGCCACAGGTGACGCAAGGAGAGCAGCCCCTCAAAGCTCTTCTCGGGCACCACAGAGATAAGGTTTGCATCCAGGCGTCTGAGTGGGAAAGAAACAGGGTGGGGATAAATGAGAGATGGATCTAGCATTGCTTTACGTGCCCACAGTGTTATGCAAAGGGAGTTTTGATGCCAAGGCGGATGGATTGATGGCCAGGGAGATTGGATTAGGCTGTAAATAGTGATTAGCATAAGGAGGTCTCAGTGCAAGGCTCCTGCCTGTGCTTGGAGGTCTTTGATCACTGCCGAGGATGATCCCTTCTTGATGGCCATTTAGTGCTGCCAAGTGATGGTACCTTCTTAAACAAGGTGGTTGGGCTAAGTACTTTCACATGGGCCCACCAGATGGACACTGGCCAGCTGTGGCTTGCGGGCACCCCCCTTAAAACTGAGCATCAAAGCTGCATCCCCTGGGTCTGGGCTTGCCGTGGATCTGCCCGAACTGATCTGCAGAGGCACGGCCCTATTTGGGGTTGGGGTACCCCCCAGCCCACTCAGACCCACTGCTGTGGGATGTGCAGGACAACCAAACCATGTGGCCAAAGCCCCATTCCAGAGGAAAAGGATTTATCTGGAAATGCAAAATATGCAGCAGCCCTGCTTTCGGTCCTGCGTTTGATCCGACAGCCAGAGCTACCTGCAAAAGCACCGCAAACGAGTCAGACTCTATGTCATGGTGCAGGAATTAAGCCTGTGCTCTCTGTATCACACATGTTCAGGCCTTTCTTTCCCCTTGATTTGCCAGTTGCTTTTTTTTTTATCAACATGGAAACCTTAAGGCAGTTGAATTTGAGGTTTAATTTGGTGAGAAACTTTAATTTTTAAGTCTTGTTTTTGTTCCAAAATAGAATGAGAAGCCAAAAAATATTAAGCTTATTATTAAAAAAAAAAAGTTAAAAAACTAGGTTTGGGAATCATCTCTCTTCAAGATCTCTTATTTCAACAATGGTGAGCAGGATGCAATGTGTTATCTGTAGATTTCAAAATCAAAATATAAGAGGAAAACACTTCACATTTGGATGAAATACCAGGAACCAATTATACCAAGGAGAAAGAAAATTCCAATTTCAATCCACGGCCAACAGGGCTTATTTTATTTTTCCAAGCTATCAAAAGGAAAGATCTCTGAATTCAAATTGCAAAGAGAAAGCACTTTGTCTCTTATCAAAGCATACAAGGAAGAAGTTAACAGGACTGTCATGGCCCAGCCCTCAAACCAACGATCCTCCATAAAGGAATGTGGTATAGAAATTAGTATTTTAATGTTTTTAATGTAATTTAAATGTAAATTAATGTTTTTGATGGAAGTTGGACGCTGGAGCAGACCCCCAGACACTGTTCCCCCCAGACATTTGTCCAAAGAGCACTGATAACATTTCCTAGTTCACCAATCACTTCCCAGCGCCCTGCAATAAACTTCCAGCCTGCAAGAGGAGACCAAACGCCCCATCATGTGCACAGAGCCATGGTCTCTGCAGTGGGGTAGGGGTGGCGTTTCCTGGGTGAAATTCTCAGGTCATCCTGGGAAACAGACCCTTTCCTACACCACAGCGAGAAACGTTTCCTGCACTGCCTGGTCTGACCTGGATGGACAAAGCTGGAGATTTATACCTGGTTGAGAAGTGCAGTCCGACCTTCCTGAGATCTCCCTTGGACAACTGTCCTTTAAATGCAGCGTACAAGTCTTGATACAACGTCACCTCGAACTGAAATGATACCCCAAGGTGGATTTCATTGCTCCCATTTTGCCCCATTAATGTGTTTTTCCAAATTGCAATGCACTTGCATTGCTGCAAAGCGGCATTTGCTGGAGCAAGGCTTGTTCAGCTGAGGGTTTGTCAACCCGCTCTGTTGATTGCTCTGTGGATGACAGAAGCACATCGCACCCAAAGCTCCGCTCAGTTGCCGCAGGATTTGCATCTTTGCTCAGAAGGCTGACACAGGACAGCGCATATTTTCCTTTCAAAGGGGGTGGGCATGCTGCAGGTTCTGCCTCAATTTACCTCCCATTTCCAAGACTATGAAACAATCAGAGCACAGCATCACTCACCTACCCGAGAAGATAAATACGAAGAATAAAGGGGAGAAAAGCAAACCCTGGAGCAGCTCCGGGTAAGATTAAAGACTCCATTTGAAAATGTTCATCAAAATGTTTTGGGACAAACAAGAACTTTTTGACTAAAATTAAAACTTGTGTGGGAAATGTTAATCTTTGCTTAATTTTTCCATTCCTTCTTCAGCATAAGAATTCTGTTAGTTTTTGGCATCATAATCTGTTTTTTTTCAAAAAAAAGCACTGCTTCCTTTTCTCAGAGACATTCTTTCATCCAAATTCCCTATATGTTTACTGAAAATTGTTTTAAAGGGAATGCTCTGTTTCAAGTTTAATTAATTAAAGAACAGACAATGAAAATATCCGCTGAGAATAGTTATCATTTTTCAAAACCAAATTAAGCTTTCAGAAAAGGAGAAGCTAAAACAGAGCCAAGGGCTGGTACACCAGGCTGGCTGTCCAAGGCCGGGATGGCTCATGGCAAGGCAGTGCAGTGGCTCCATGACTGTCTAGCTTGATGTCCCACTTTGGTCATGAACTCCTGGGCGAAGCCACAGATGTGAGCCACAAGGGAGCTTGGCTTCAGCGTGGCGGTGCCCCAGGTCTTGGGGAACCATTAATGTTGATGGATTTGCTCCATGGCTATTTAGCATATGCTCAGGAAAGGCACGATTTACATCCACGGTCCATAGGTATGAGGGAAGGGCCAGTGAGATAGCATGGGTCCTTGGTGGATTTTTCTGAGGTACTCAAACACCTTCCTGTCTTTGCAGATCCCTATGATTGGTACAGGGGCAATAATTAAGATTCATCTAAGGAGTTTGTTAGCGCTCCTGGATAGCCACTAGCTTTGGACACACTCTGCAGTTCCAAGCCAGGCTCTGCTCCATTGTCTCCACACCAGGCCCTTAATGCAAGGTCACATCTGCAAGACTCAAATGAACCCCAAATCTTCTGTCTCCTCAGCTTTGTGGGGGCTGCCTGGTGGCAACATGGTGTGTTGTGGTGAGTGTGGCCACTGTCTGTGAGGCACTATCCGGAGAGCAGCATGCTAGGGGGGTATGGGTGAGCTCCAGCCATGTAACTGCTGCCTTAATCTGCTCCAGGGTGTGAAAATCAGACCCCAGCCAGATTCCTTGGTGAGTGAAAGGGAGACTTTCTGCTGGTTGCGATGGGCTGGGCAAGGGCCTGAGCAACCTTAGAAAGAGCAGCCTGCTCGGACCACAGCACTGCGAGATGCATCTATCTGGATCTAGTGAAGTTACAGTTAGGAACAGGGAAGTGTCCGGGTGAAAGCATTGCACACGCAGCATGATGGGCAGGATTCGTTGTGTGCCTTTGTGGCATCCACAGGGGAACATGGACTAAGTGATGGCTGCATTCCTGGCACCAAAAGGTCTCCAGGTTGTTTAATTGCTCTTCGGGGAGTTGCTGGCTCTTTCTGGAACAGAGGTGCATTCTTTCTAATAAAAACTGTGCATGTGGGGATTGCTAATTGCTATGGCTTTCAGACAGCTCTCCACTCTCTTCTGGAAGGAGAAAAGCTGAAGTTCTTGGCACAGAGTTGTTAGTAATTATATCAATTATACTAAACAAAAACCAACCCAACAGTTCTCTCCTTTCTTCAGTGTGTGACTCTGGCTCCGTAAGTGTTTTGTGTTATGATTTATACCTAAGATAATTGGGCCGATTAGTGGGTAAATGGGACAGCGCAGGCTGGGGCTGGCTCCTCACCTTCCACAGAGATGTTTTAATCTTTATTTCACCAAATCACTCAGTTGGTTTTCCTTGCAAGCATTAACCCGTTTGTTGCTTACAGAGGAAGATGCCTCCACAGAGCTGCTGGATGGCTTAGAAGCATGGCTTCATCTCAACCCCGCCGTCAAGCAGCACTGAAGGTCTGGAGAGCAGATGAGACACACAGTAGTCTCCAGATGTCTGCACGGACACGATTTCCAAGTGACTTCACGGGCTCAAGCAAGGCACTGTAGAGCATCATCCTGTCCATTGCAGGCAAAAGGAGCTGGTTTTAAGTGGGGCATATGAAAATCACCAGCTGCTTGAAAGCCTCGGCTTCTGGCTTTAGATCTGCATCTACTGCTGATAGTTATGGGGCATTTATATGACTTCAACATGGCACAGCCAAAAGTGCCTGGAATGACCTCAGATTTTACTCCATTTTATGTTTTAGGGACTACAGGGATGGGGACAGAGGGAGCTGCCTGGGAAGAAGCCCCTTGGCTTTTGGTCTGAGGCGTTGCCTATGTCACCTGTGTTCCCTGAGCATGCCTGTGGTGAGCCATGGTGAGAGGAGCAGGAGGTCAGCATGGAATGCAGGCAGGTTTGAGCCCCAATGGCTGGTGCCTTCACTGCCGCGGTGCCCAGTGGCAGCTCTGGGGAGGCACAGGAGCCTGCGCAGGGTGGGAAGGGGAAGCCCTTCCTTGGGCAGGACAGTGTCATGTCAGTGCCTTCCTGTGGGTGCAGGGTTAAGAGCCCAGCATCCCTTTGAAAAGTCACTTAATTGCTTTGAACATTGTCTGTATTTGATAAAGGCTTGAGGAGGAATTGCCTGCCTTCTTGCCAGGAACAGTCCGGAGATGATGCTGGGATCAAAAGCATTCCTAGGAGGAACCAAGCAGGTAGGGAAGGCTGTTTTGAATGAGAAAAGGTCAAAAGTGGGAGATCCAGAGTGCAGAAGACAAGCCAGTGCAGTCAGCACAACCATTCAGGAGGTCCAGGCGGTGGTGGGGCTATGTGCAGTTGCCAGTGCAGTGAGCATGTCATAAGTTTTATATTAATTCTGGCAGGTCAAGCTATAATCTGAGGTCTTTGGTTTCCTGTGCCACAGACCCAGCAGTTTCTAAGAATTGACTTGTTCCAAGACCTCCTTTCCAGAGCATTTCAGAGGATGCACAAGTGCATTTCCCAGGTGTCTGTGAGCACGTGCATCTCGCAGCCTGTAACATGACTGGCAGAAGCGTGCAGCAGTGGGTAACCAACACCAGTCTCTGTTCTCTGACAGATGTGGTGCAAATCTCAGGCTATGGCTGGCAGAAGCAACTTTGCCCATATCTTTCCAGTTCCTTCTGCCTGTGGAGCATTTACAGGGGGGGAGCTGCAGCCTGGAAGCCAATAACAAAGCACAACTCCACGCTGTCAGGAACTACCCTGACTTTTGCCGCTGTCCTCCCTTCCCTGCACACAGCAGAGCCAGACAGCAGGTCGTCTGGGTGCCTTACAGACGCTGTGATGTTCCTCCGCTGCCCACAGCCCAGTCACAACAGGACGCTGGGACCTCAAACTCCCATCCATCCTCCCAGCATTTTTTTTTGCAATATATTAGGCTATTATTTCCCTTGATAAAGTTGGAGAAAACTTGCCACCAAAGATCGTAGGCAACATTGGGTGGTACTGGGCTGGGCTGTTCTCCCTCCAAGCAGGGGAGCTCCTCTGCATCTTGATTATCTGTCAGCAGCAGAATACGGGAGATAAAGGAAGGATGGTCTGGAGAGAGCTGCGACCCTCGAAGGAGCGAGGACTGATCTGGCAGCAGTGAGAGGAAGAGCTGGGTGCCCACCCCTCCCCGAGACCACCCCTTTCTCAGGGAGCGAGGTGCTTGCTGTCTTCCCCGGCCCCAGCGTGAATGTGTGTCGGCTGCACAGAGCTGATCTCACCAGAAATGTCTAATTGGTGCCTTCAGGCAATCATGTCTCTCTTCCTGTCTGAGTTTATCTTGAAAGGCTCGATTGAGTTACCTCCTATCCCATAATAGGATCTAAGTTCCTTGTAGTAACATAAGAAGGAGATGATGTCACTGCAGCTAAATTTCTCCGATAACTTACTAATGACTGGGGCCAACACCTCGGCTCCTTTCTCAGGCAAAACTCCCAGACACACTGAGTCAGTACCTGGCTTGTGAGCTGCGGGGGAGCTCGCTGTGCAAGGAGCTGAGGGCGCAGCACGCGGGGACGGCTCCGGAGCCCTGCAAAACACCCTGCTGGAAGGCGCTCTGTCCCCCTCTGCCACGCTTCCCTGCAAGCCAGCTCCACGTGTGCTGCTCTTTCTGCCAGGCACCGCACCCGGCGGGGCCCAGACACACAGAGGCAGGAGGTCCTGGGACCCTGAGCCTGCCCAGGTAACCCAGGTGAGGAGCAAGGGCTTCTTCCATCAACTGATACCAAATGGAATAGGAGAAAAGCAGCTGGGGACTGCAGTGCTAACCTGGAAGGTGGGAAACTGGGTGGGTTCGATTTCTGATCTGCCCATCATGTCTTTGTGGTCACAATGTACTGCAGATGCAGTGGGAGAATGGACCTGTTGGAGCGGGTCCAGAGGAGGACACAGAAATGATCAGAGGGTGGAACACCTCTCCTGTGAGGAAAGGCTGAGAGAATTGGCGTAGTTCAGCCTGGGAGACCTTATTGCAGCCTTTCAATACTTAAAGGAGGCTTATAAGAAAGATGGGGACAGATTTTTTAGTAGGGTCTGTAGCGATAGGACAAGTGCTGATCGTTTTAAACTAAAAGAGGGGAGATTCAGACCAGATATAACGAAGAAGTTCTTTACAATGAGGGTGGTGAAACACAGGAATGGCTTGCCCAGGGAGGTGGTGGAGGCCCCATCCCTGGAAACATTCAAGGCCAGGTTGGACAGGACTCTGAGCAACCTGATGTGGTTGTAGATGTCCCTGCTCATTGCAGGGGGGGTTGGGCTAGATGACCTCTGAAGGTCCCTTCCAACCCAAACCATTTTATGATTCTATGATTCTATGAATGACACAGTATTGAATAGGTAAAACATTGCCTTGTAGGCCTCCTTCAACACCTGGGATCTCTGCTGCTGCCACAGAAGAGCTCACAGCCCTCAAGCAAGACTCACAAGAGTTCCCTAGCTCCATTTCCAGACTAAAAACTCTTGTGAAAATCATCCCAGGCAGTGAATGAAGGTTCCAGACACAGAATGTTCCCAACTGGCTGTGCAACAGGACCTGGCGGAAAAGTTTGCAGGGCTCTGTTTGGACTGCAATGAGTCCTCGCTCCTGACCTAATGGGACACGCACCTCTGGGAAGCCCTCCTCGAGGGATGCTCAGGAAATGAAATCAGAGCAATACCTAGACTCCACACAGAGTGCCTTTGGTACAGACAAGAGGGCTTTGTTATCCCCAGTTGCAGACACCTCCAAAACCCCTCAGGTCAGAACCGTGCAAGAAGGATTGCCAAAATCTCTGTGCAGCTTTAGAAAGTGCTGACAGGAGGGCAGCTGCGCTCCACCACTGCCCCAGCTCCCCGACCAGCCCTCTCCTGGGTGCCTGGCATTGCTCCCCTTGCCCATGGTGCCAGGCACAGGGATGTGGAGCAGGCACAGAAAGCAGCCAGAGGCTAAGCAGAGTGGCTTAAAGGTCCACCAAGCCGTGTGGCTCCTGCATGTTTGCTGGGAAACATGGTGTTAGGCACACAAGCTAGCTGGAAAAGAGAAGGGAGACCGGCTCCTGGGGACAGAAGGAACAGGACACACTGCTCTCTGGGGGGAGGGGCTCTGAGCAGGTTGGGGTGCCCCAAGAGATCCCCTGGGGCAAGAACGTACTGCGACATAAGAGCCAGCTCACACCTTGAATGCTGGACCAGGGCCAGAACCAGATGCATCACAGGGTCCCTGTCTGGCACTGGGGACCTGCAGGGGTGTCACAGCTGGGCCCATGTCTGCCTTGCTCCATCCACTCTCTACTCAGGCACTGACATGGAGATAGGGCTCCCGATGTCCAATCTCTCATTTTGACCCAGTCAATTGTTGCTAGACTGGTGGTTGTTTTGTGCTGATGTGCCCGAACCCCGGCGTGTCTGAATGCCTCCTTGTGCTGGGTGAGCACCCATAGGAACCCCCCTGACCTTCCAGTGCAGCCAGATTTGTTTTAGAAAGGAAATAACCCTCACTCTTATAGCTCATGGACTATACTGGGGAGAAGCATTGGCCTTTGCTGAGAACCTTGAGCCTTAATGGTCACGCATGTGGTGCATCACTTCTCACTGAACACATGCAGCCTGCAGCTGGCCAGATGTTGTCCTGGAGAGGAGTCCACAACAGCTCTTCATCTCATCAGGAACTGAGGACCCCTGGGCTTGGCCCCTCCATAAGTTACCAGGGTGTTTTGTACAGCATGGCAGCCATGAGCCCCCCTGAGCTGACACAGGGGTCTGTGGGGCTGTGCCCTGGCCCGGCCGAGGGGATCCTCCATGGGCCAGACACAGTAGGTTTTGAGCCACACCGCAGCTGCAGGGCACTGGAAAGCTTTTCTGCTCTTTCTGGCAGCTGGGGCTGCTTTGGACACTGGGTCACAAAACAGAGCAGAGTCTGCTTGGCTGGGGTTTGGAGCTTGCTGTCCAGCGCTGCTGCTCTGCTGCGGGGTCTGTGTGACCCTGGACAAGTTGCTTGGCTTTTCTTTGCCTCCTCCTTCCCCTGTATGAAGGGAACAGCAGCTTTGCCCTGCACTGCGAGGGGCTGTGAAGGGAGCTGCCTCCCTTCAAGGATGGTTAGCATGGCAGATGGCTGTTAGGAGGCAGATTGCTTGGACCATCTATAGCCTGGGCTAGCAGGGACTTCACAGATCGCTGGGCTCCTACTGCCAGACATACCGCGTCTGATAAGGCCTGTCATGCACAGGGCTGGCTCCTGCTGCTCCTAAAATTTTGTTTATGTATATCACATCACTTGGCCAAATATTAACTCGGTGTTTATCCTACCAACACCGCTAGTGATTCCTACGCCTTACGTTGCCAGGTGAGGCAGTTCTGTATTTCTCATTGCTGAGTCTCACTAGATTGACCGTGCTCTCATCTACCTTGTTGTGGGGGAAACTTCTTGAAGCCCACAGGGTTGTGAAAGAGGCAGAGAGTTAAAGATGAGAGCAGCCTAAGCGCCATGGCTGCGTCTTGCACAGAGGACTAAATGCTGCATAGATGGGTACCAGTTCAAATATGTTGTTCATTTGTTGCTCGCCTTCCTATCTCCAGTTTACCTGAAGCTTCTCTGTGGTTCATCAAGAGTGCTTACACATCCAACGCATGTAACATCTGGGACCCATCTTCCTTTTGCACTGACACATCTACTATGTAACATCTGGGACCCATCTTCCCCTCTGTGTGGCTGTATCTACTGTACGTAACATCTGGGAGCCATTGTCCATCTTCTCTATCGAGTCGCCACTGGGGAAATGCAGCATGCCCTGGGTACGTGTGTGTATAAGCGCGTGAGTTAAGGTTCATGAGTCCCCATAATAAAGGTCAATGGAAAACACATTGGAACTTAATATATGACCCATATGCAAGAGTGTGTGTGCGGACCGTGGATGTGAGCTGTGATTATTATTTCTTCAGTGTCTACAATGTTCTAGGCACTTGGGAGGGCAGTCAAGAGAGCAAGTGCCTCTTCCTGAAAGCTGTTACAGCCTGAGATGGGACCTGACAGTGCATGAGGGGGGTATGAAGATAGAATTACATTTCTGTGTTTGTCAGAGCCTCTTTTGAGGGACATTTGCTTATTGAAAGGTGGGCACTACAGTCATTGCAGTGTGGACAGAGGAAGGTAGGAACAACATAGATGATAGACAAGCGACCACCAGTTTCAGCTTTGTGTGAATGATCTCCTGAATTTTAACCCAAATGGAGCTCCTGCTTGCCACAGTGGATTGTTAGCAGTCAATATAGAAAAGTTTGGTGACTTTCAGGAGGTGACTACAGTACCTGATGGGCATAGCCATGTAGGTATAACCTCTGCCAAGCTGCTAGAAAAACACAACTCAAGCCACCCAACCTGTGCTGTGGTGAATCCTGGAGGTGCTGGGGCACACCAAGGGTGTCACTCATGATCAACCCCTTCCAAGCAGTGCCAACCACAAGATCAGTGAATGGGAAAATTAGAAGGTGAAGTCTCAAGAGAGGAATTGACTCAGGGGATCATCATGAACATGACGGCCCAGCTCAAGTTCATTGTGAGCTGAAGAGCCTACTCTCTACACATTCTAGGAAAGCATTTCAAAAGCTGTAAAGACCTGAAACTTCTGATTTTTACGCACAGTGTACACAGGTAAGGCATCCGATGCGGTCAGGGGTAGAGTTTCTATATCCACTGACACCATTCTTGGAAGGAGATAGCAATTTATGTGATCACCTGTTTTTCTGTATTATTTGCCAGTTCTGCCCCACAATAAAATAAGTCAGAGTGACTGAAGTTTGCTAAGCTTTTAGCTGTTAGTCTGCTAAACAAGATGACACTCTCATCTGCCTGGGAGGTGAACCCAGGGATCCTTCACAGCATGGGCACTCACAGGCATGAGCCATATGGACATTTCCCTTACACAAACTTCACAACATCTCATTGCTCAAAGCCAGGATGAAGGACAAATGGAGGCAGGGATTTATTGGGTCACTGCTAAAGAGAACTGTTCCTTGAGGATGATATGTTCAACAGCTTGTGTGTGGTCTCTAAAACTTCCTCTCAAAAAAAAAGCTGTCGAGGTCACTGTAGTGGGATAACCACATTGCATTTCATGCTTTTGTGCTCCTAAGCAGAAAAGGCTCTAATCTGACCAGCTGAGTTCCTCCCACTGACAGGAAAAAAATGTCTGTGATGCACCCAGTGCCCATGTTTGAAGACTTTCTCATTTCTGACTTGCCCCCAGAACAGGGTTCTGGGCTATCTTGTCTAGACTCTGTTCTTGCCTAGAAAGGTTGGGCCAGATGATCCTCGAGGTCCCTTCCAACCTGGGATTCTATGTTTCTATGAATGGTTACAAATTCAAATCCTTCAAGCTCTGGAGTGCAGAGAAATTTGTCTCTCGTTAATGGGTAGGCTGATCCTTGCACTTGTATTTTTGGGCAAGACGATCTCCTCTGATAGCTTTCTCTGAGGGCTACACAAGTGTGTGCAGGGTCCTGTGCATGGCGCCACGGGGGAGGAGAGATGCTCAGCCCTGCTTTGGTACCCATGCTCTGATGTGTTTTAGCTTGGTGATCTGTTTCTGCCAGATAAACGTGGGGGGTGGGGAGAGGGGCATTTTTTTGCTCTCCAGGGATAGGAAAAACACATCTCACCCAACCTTATTCACACGGAACTTGAAACCAATTATAGGGTCTTTCCGTAGCCAGAAGAGAAAACCAGAGTCCTCCAGAAAGTGATTCATCCCCCCCAGACAGGGCTCTGAGATAACAGGGATGATTCACCCTCTGGAGATGCTGATCATTTTCCACTGCTGACTAGCTGAGATGAGTAATACCTAGACGGCCTCGGTCAGAGGAGACAAATCCACCTGGTCTGCCCGAGGGAGACGTGGGCACAACAGAAGCTTTCCTGAAGGGAAGGTTGCATAGCAAGGCCGTGGAGGATGACTCAGAAGAATTCGATTACCTCCCTGGTAATCTTAGGATCTCCCACCATGAGGGAAGGACCTAGCACTGCAGTCGTAGCAGAGGCATGAAGAGACCTCCTGCTCCCAGCCACTTGACATCCCAACTACAAACCTGGCCCAGGCTGCTCTTCTTTAACCCCAAACACCAGCGTGGCTGATCCTGCTGCTGTTCTTTGAGGGCTGCAAAGGGGAGGCAGTGAAGCTGCTTGTTGGGCCCTACCAAGAACACAGCGTCCAAGCCACAGTTTTTGCCCCCATAAAAGAAGGTGATGCATTTTCTGTCAAGCCAATGGCGTTTGAAATCTTATTATTGCTCATCATTGCAGTAAAAGTGCTAGTGTTCTAAGGTACTGGGGAATATTCCATAAACAACATGGGGAGACAAACTGAATGGCAGAAAAAGCTGCTGGAATCAGAAATAAGGTCCAGCCACACACTTTGCTTCCCAGCCTGGGATACTCTTGAACCCAGACCAGACATTTGGATCAGGTCAGTGTAAGCAGAGGAACAACTTCAAAATCTGAATCTTGAACGGGATTTGTATTTTAATGCAGCTTTTTCTCCTCAAACCTGGTCTGATACTGCCAAGCATTTGCTGCCAGTCCTGGTGACAAGCACAGATCTGCAGTGGCAGCTCAGGCTGATCACGATTGGGTGAAATGGAGAAAAGAATGAGCGAGCAGCAGGCTGGGTGGCAGCCCGTGGTACACAGAACCAGAGAAATCATTTCTCCTCAAAGTCCATGCCAAAAAGCAGTAACTCCTCTGAATTTGGCTTATCGTTCCTGAACCAAATTAAGAGATGTGCCCATAGAGGAGACCCCCAGTGCCTTCCAGGGACATTAGCCCACCTAAAGCCAAAGAAAGAAAGCACAGCTGTAACATTCCCTCGCTGTCTGTGCACTGGCTCAACCACACAAGCCACAGGGAACACCTTGCTGTTTTCAGGTGAATCTCAGATTGTACCCACTACACCTGGGAGGAAGGGTCACGGCACGTGGAAGGAGATAGGCTCCTGTTTCCATACAGCTGGAGAGGAATACTAACAGCAGCCAAACTTCAGCAAGGACTCACCATGACTACATCACCATGGCTTCAGCAAGGACTGACCACACCATGGCTACATCGCCACAGGAAAGCCGACCGCAGCACATCCAGATGTACATGCCTGACTGTGGGGTTCACTTGGATGTGGTGGACATCTGCTCTTGGCCCCTCCTAGACTTTTTCCTTTGTAGAAATACCATTAAACACTTAAGATGCCAAAATGGTCACCAGACTTCTGAAAACAAGAATGGGGACAAAACTCCGCAAGGTTTTGAGCAGCAAGTTTCCTCTAGAGTGGAAGGGACTTCTTTAGCACGCTGCTTCCACTGTGACTCCTATTCTGGGCTCCCTCTCCTGCCGTGGGCATGCTTTCTGCTGCAAAGTGGTCTGTAACAGGTGAAATTTGAGGTCTTGTGCTCTTGGCAGCAATAATCACCAAGGAGGTACTTGCAGTTGCCTTGTTTCAGTCTATCTTCAGGTTCACCGTTAAGAACCCTCACCACTCTTCCCTGATCTCTTTTTTATTGTGAGCCAGAAAGATCCTGTAGCCCGTAAATCTCGTTACAGGACTGAGGTGGTCTTGCCACAAGACAGCTTCTATGCCAACAGATTGTAAGTCACTGATGTGTTATGCTGACTCTATAGATTCCTGTTTTTCCCATAGCTTTTATCCTCTAAACACCTAATGGAAACAACACCTTTCTTAAACCTTACTGCATCACATGTGATTTATAGAGAAGAATATTGCTGTTAACAGCAAACTGTCAAATCTCAAATAGATCAAAGAAGTGAAACGAGGAATAAATTGACTGAGCTCTTCAGGCCATGATGATTCCAAAGTAATTTTTTTCTTCCTTCTGTCATAAGAATTTGTATGCTTGTGAGAATCTGATTGAGTGGGAAGAGCTTCCCTACTTTGTCTACATCAAAGTCCACATGTTCTCAAATTGCTATAAGTCATTCTTTGCATTTTAATCTCTGACCATATGTATGAAAATAATTATCTGCCTTGAGGGACAGGGGATGAAGTAGTCTTTATTGCATTTCCATAAGACTCCAAAAGGCTCCTGCTAAAGACATCAGAGAAGTGAACCAATGGGCTGGAGAAAATGGATTATTTTAGTTAGGGGTAAACTTAACCTGTATGCATGGAGTGTACATCAGGCTGGCTTAGCACTAAGAGGTTATGAGCGGAGTAAAGCTGTGGTTAAATCAGAATACAATGGAAAATGATTTTTGTAGAAAACATGAACATGCTTGTGATGTTTTTAAGAACAATGTATATGGCACAGTTTGTCCTCCAGGTTGCATCCCATCAGCTTATGGAGGCGTCAAATCCTTCTGCAGGAGGAATGGAAAGAGGACAGAGGCTGCTGTGATATAAGCACCTGAAATGGGAAGGTGGTGACAGCAGGACCAGTGCTTATGGGACTGGAGTCCTCCTGAGGGAGGCTGTGGCTGACTTCAGCTGGGAACAACAGATTTGTGGCAGAGTGGCAAGTGAATCCTGAAAATACTTCAGAGGGATGCAGTGAACAAAGACTGTGCGGGAGAAAGGAGAACTAAAATGAGATGAGGACAGCATCCCCAGGAATGGGCCTTATTGCCGTGTTGCCCACCAGCTGTATGTGGTTGCAGCAGTGATGACTAACTGTGTCCTGGGGGCATTAGCCACCAGGTAGCAGGAAATGGTTCACTCCAGGTAACTGACACATGCTGACACGGAGGGGAAGTCTCTTGCTTATCTACAGTGGCTTCCCTGACGTGCTGCATGAAGGAGGAGTCACCAAGAGACAGAAGAGAAATGGAGATACGGTCACAGAGGGCCCCTTTGCTTTAGTGTGCATGCCATCATGCCCAACAGCAGGCAAATCAATCCTGTTGGGATACAGGGCTAACAAGCTGCCTGCAAGGGCTAAGCCAGTGCTTCTGAACATTATGGAGTGTCTTATCTGGGAGACAAGAGAAAACTCAAAGTGCGCTGTGGAAAGGAGGCAAGAATCATAGAATCATAGAATCACAGAATGGTTTGGGTTGCAAAAGCCCTTTAAGCTCCCCCAGCCCAACCGTTCCCCTACCCCTGCCATCCCATCCC
>NW_009258891.1:1205320-1255407 GCF_000687185.1 Egretta garzetta
TGGGGACTCGACCCCTTCCCTGGGCAGCCCCTTCCAGTGCCTGACAGCCCCAAGGGGAAGGAATTGTTCCCCATGGCCAACCTCACCCTGCCCTGGCACAACTTGAGGCTGTTTCCCCTCATCCCATCACCCATTCCCTGGGAGAAGAGACCGACCCCCACCTCACTACAGCCTCTACAGTCAGGCAGTTGTAGAGAAGAGCCCGACCTCACGGTGCAGGAACTTTAGGCTTCACTCCTCGTGAAGGGAAGTGCTGCTGCTGCTCCTGGGGAAAGGGAACATCACAGGGCAGGGAGTGGGACATGACTGAGAGATAGCAGTGATTGATGGCAGAGGAAGAGGTGGTTGAATTGGGGACATTTGTCAAAAAGTGACCAGCAACCATTCTCCAAGTCTCCTGTGCCACAATTGGTTTCTGTGCTTGCAAATGCGAGGGAGAAGTGGAGCTCAGAGTGCTGGAGGCTGCTGGGGCAGAACAGTTGTGGGGAAATCCCATGATCAAGTCTGGTCCAAGGCTTTGACTATCACTGATCACTTGGAGCAGGCAGAAATATCCGAAAATTACTTTATAGGTCTGAATGGGTTTTGCAGACCTTTACCCAAGACACCAGACTTCTAGTTCCCTCTTTTCCCAAATTTTAGTACTGAGGGATTATGATTCACATGCTCTCTCTCCTCTGGAGCAGGGCTACCAAACATTTTGATGTTTCTGGACAAATTCCTGCACATGCAGGCCAGCAGATGGTCTAAAGCTGTGATAAACAGCAAAAAAATGCCATGCTCCGGGTACCAAGGACTCAATGAGGACACAGGTGAGTATCACAGCTAGCAGTCATCTCAACTACACTCAGACGTCTTCCTTCAAACTGTGTGTCCCTCTCCAGCTGGGAATGGAGAGGACCAGGCACTGCTGGCAGTGATCCGTCTCTGAAGGCAGGTGCCTACTTCCAGGAGATTTTCTTCCCCAGTGCATCTACTGCTCTCTCTCGACTAAAGGGTGCTGCTCAGACACATGGAAATGAGCTCAGCTGGAGAATCCCACACTACTGGTGTCCCACGGGATGGGGGAGGGGTGTAGATGACATTAGGTGTGCCAGCTATGTCCATACTCCTGGGGGCTGGGGTTTACAAGAGGTCACATGCAGCCACAAGTTTTTGTGGGAAGAGAAATGAGCTACCATGGTGTGGGAGATAAAGGGGTGGGTGACTTTATTCAGCAGGGAGAAATATGACTCTGGAAGCTTTGTGTCCATGCTGCTGTGTCTTACTGCGTCCGAAAACCTGCTACTATGCTAGGGAGGCCCAAAGTCTCTCAAAATCCCAGTAATTAGCTATTAGTGCAGTTCCTCCCCAGTCTGGAGGAGGGAACACCAAGGAAATACACAGAGCTCTGGGATTCATGGCCACAGGCTAGAACTCAGATCACCACTGGGAAAGCCCAGGCTGGCACTGTGGAGCTGAACTGCAGTGGTACCTTTGGGAAAGCTGTGCTGGGCCACCTAGAAATCTTATCCTCCTGGAGCCTCTGGCCTCAAAGCCAGGTGACAGGAGCTGTGATGACTGTCCTGAGGCCACCATATAGCCACCCATACTGGAAAAAGCTCTGACACTTCTGGCTGGCACCAATTCCCCCTTCCCCCTCCAAATTGTTGTAGGCAACACCCACCCAGACGAGCCAGACACACGTGAAGCACCTTCCCAAAGCACTGATCTGCAAGGAACTCCAGAAAGAGCCAGCCATTCTCATCACTTTCCATAAGTATTTGAAAAAGAAAAACCAAGAGTTTATCTTGATCTCTTAATCCATCAGGTTTCTTTTCTCTTTGCCTTCTCTACCTCTGCAAGCATGGTAATTATAATTTATGGCACCTGCTCACTTTGAAATACCTTGGACTCCTTCTGCCTGGCAGAGGAACAGACACAGTGCCCATCTGCTTTAGGTAACTGCTCGCAAACCACAAAGTCGTTAATTAGACTGACACACGACTCTTCCAGAGTACACATGGTATGTTGTTACTGCACCTATAAACCACCAGTAACCAGATATGCTGCCAGGGGATCACAGCGGGATCAGAGCATTACGTAAAGCCTTGGCACACCTTGCAGGGCTCAGAGCGTTGCCATCAGGTGTGCGTGTTCTCTCTAATCCTCCCCACTGGGCTTCCCAACATGCTTCCCAGATAAAGCAAGCCTGCTGGGAAGCAGCTCCCTCGCACTTGGTGGAAGGCTCGGTCTCCAGAGTTCGTATTCTCTTATTTTGAAATCCAAATTCCTCTTTGTATTCATCTTGTGATCCCTGCCAACGTCTCCTTCCTGGCAGCCCGGGCTCCAGGCAGTGATGCCTTCACATCCTGTAGCTGACGGGGAGCAGGGCAGGTCTGATTCTGGCCCCACGGGCATGGCTGCAGCTTCAGAGAACCTGTGGTGAGGGGTGTTCGTAAGGACAGCTGTGCCTCATGTGGATGGGGGCACTTGGGTGGATTTGACACTTGTCTCCTCAGGCTGGCTGGCATCCATGGGGCAAAGCAAATCATGAACAATTCTGCTTGGGAAGGGCTGAAGCCCTGCAGTGGATGCCTCCCTCAGGGGGAGGAGCTGCCCAGACCACGTGAAATCCCTGATGATACTCAGTGATATGCAGTAAGCAACCTGGAGCAGCCAAGCTTTGGGTCAGCACATTCAGTGATGGGGAATGGGTGTCCTATACCTATGAATGTCCTTGGCACAGAGTTGTGTTGAATGACTGGAAACCTCCACCTGATTTGCCAGTCTTCCCAGCACCTGTGTTAGGGTTTGCAGGAGGAAGCCCTGTTAGCGTGTTTGAAATATTATCTGCCAAAACTCATGGCTGCATCTTCCTTGGTTAGAAAAGGTATGGGGGCATCACACAGGGGAATGGGAACATTGTCTTGGAGAACATCCGCAGGGGAATGTCCTGACCCATCTCATCTGAACTTGCGTGAACCTAAAGTCAGTTTCTTGGCGTGCTGTCTGTCCTGTGAAGGACTGGAGCTTCTCAGTAACTCAGGCTCCCTGAGAGCTAGTAACTAGGTTAGTTAAAATTAGTGCCTTCCCATTGCTGGTTCCCGCATCACAACATTTCTTTTGTGGGTGACACCACACCTGTGGTGGAAAATCCTGTGCACCTGAAGCTCATGGGTTGGAAGCTTTGAGAAGGCTCCTTGCATGAAGACAGATCCTCCTCTTGGCCAGATCAGAAGGGAAGGGCTGGGGGACGCCCGCAGTGGGAGAGCAGTGTAGGCATGGTCCTTGTGACACCTGGCCAGTGTGTCTCCTCCCTTATTTCTGGTCTTCTCAAGGCAGATGTGGGAGCAGGACCCAGGCCATGTTAACAGAGAGCTGCTGCTTCCTCTCCCTGGAGGTGGAGTCCTTTGTTCAGGCTGCCACAAAAAAAGCCCTGTGGGAAGGCACACAGGGTGCACGTGCAATGCAAGAGGGCTCTAATGTGGAACAAGCTTTCCTGGGGGCAAGGTGCTCTGGAGAGCTGGGTTCATGCCCTGACTGTGCCACGGACTCTCTGATCATTCGGGGCAGGAGAGTCCTACTTCCTTGTGCATCATGCCCCGGTAAAAAGGAGGAATAACTTTCCTTCTGCTCTCTGAGTGACAACATTTACTGGAGTTTCTTTCTGCCTGGACTTTCCTCCCCTTAAGCATGTATGGACAAGTTGATCTCCTGCTGTTAGAGACCCCCAAACTTGCTGCAAACTTCCTAGTGGGTACCATGGCCTCACAGCATGCATCTTGCAGAGCCAGAGGAGTGTCTGGCTGCCTGGCTGGCATGCTCAGCCAGCAAGCAGAGGGGCTTCAGTACAGGTCTGAACATGCCTCATGCCTGGGACCTCAGCTTGGACCCCTGCAGTGCAGCACAGGGACCCAGCAGTTCAACTCCAAGCGCTACCGAGGCATGGGTGCACATGTCCTGTCTCAGCGGGTATCCTCTCTGAATGCCCAAAGGGAAAAGCAGCTGCCACCTTTGGAGACAACTGGAGTTTATTAACTCATTGGTTTTTGCTTTCCTATCCCAGAGACTCCACTGACACAGTAGGGTTTTTGCTATGTCTCAGCCCAACTTGGTGCTGTGCAGGCAGTAAATACCAACCTCTCTGTTCCACAGTGGCTTCTGTCCCCCTTGTTTGGCCATCTCATCTCTTGAGCTGCCTGGCAAGTCCTACTGGCAGAGCTATGCTCAAAACAATTGTTCTCAGCTTCCACTTTGGCTGCTTCTGCTGTAAACCTGAGGAAAGCCTTGTGTACCCAGAGTCTATTTTTCCTCTTCCCTGTCAGCTTGTCCATGAGAGATGCATACTTTCCCTTCAAACCCTGCCTGAATCCCAGAATGACGAATGTGGACATCAAATGCAAATATCTGAAAGAGCAAGAAAATAACCAGCACACAATCCCTTTCTGTCTCATACGGCTGCCTGCTCCACCCCACTCCTGTTGGCTCCCGTTTTCACCCCCCTTTTCATCCGTCCTGCCTGCTCAGCATGTGTTGCCAACTTGCCAAGCAGATAGTTAATATTCCACAAAGTGCCATGCAAGACCAGTAACTCATGGACTGTCATGAAGTGCCATAAAGCTATTTCCCCTTCGGAATGGAAAAAAATAGTCTGTGTGCAACACAAGCACACTGGGTCTCAGATAGCCTAACCAGTAATGCCTGGAAACCATGCTGTGGGTGACCTATGGGTGTTCCAGGCTGGCTAATTTTTTGGCATTGAGTACACAAGAGTCTCATAAACTTGTGGAAAATGACTCAGATATTTGAGAAAGAGGAAAAAAAAATATCTCTAATGCAGACCTGTACTGGAGGCTCTTGGACTGAGGTTAGTAACTACATTTGGAGAAGTCATGGAGCACCAGGGAAAACCCAGCAAATCATCTTAGCTCTTTATCTGCCTTAAGACAAAGTGGCTGTCCACACTGTGCCACTCCTGTCTGTTAAATCAGGTCTCGTTTATCTTTATGAAACATTCCCCTGTTGGAATGGAGAAAGAAATAAAAGGTGGCTACAGAAGAGCATCTCTAACCATGAGCTAGAAGGAGAACTGCAAGGCTCTGCAAGCACTGGTGTCTGCCCTGTGGGAGCAGTGTGGGATGGAGACCCAGCAGGTCACACAGCAGTGGTACAATCTCATAACACACCCTGTGGCTCTTCAGAAATGTCCCCCTCCACCCAGATCAGGGCTGTGCCTCACAGCCGTGCTGGGCTTAGTTAGCAGACATGGTTTTTGGGCCTTCACCATGCACAAGGGTTCTCTGTCGTACAGTTTCTGTATAAAGAAGAGAAAGTGCTAATCACCATCTTCTTCTGCATGTGCCCTCCGCACTTTCAAGTGGCCAAGCTAGAGACACAGACGGGGCTTGGTGCAGTACTAACATGGGGCAGAGCTGGCTCATGCCTGTCCTCTTGGAGAATAACTGCGGAGAATGATTCTCTTGGAGGATAACCACCTCCTGTACTCTCCGTTCTGAGGGCAGGCTGTCATGCAGTCAGTTGGTGATCTGTGATCGGGGTCTTTCTGACAGTCATCTTCTGCCCACCCTTTAACCAGGTAGCTCGAACAGGGAAGAGGTGTCCACTTCTGAAGCTTTTGCTTCCAGGGACTGCCCCTCTGGTTTGAAGATTTGGACCCAGCCTGAGGGGCACAGCGTGGAAGAGCAACTGCAGGGGACCTGAATGATCTCTTATGGCTTTACCCTGAATTCTTGTAAGCACAGAAAGAACAGGATGGGTGAGATGGGTTCAGTGATGTGGGACCTACAGAAGATACTGCTGCCTTGCTGCTTGCTTTTCATTACAGAGACCTCTCTCCTGGAGCTTTTCATCTTTCACACAGTCTGTCCCAAATACTTCTCCTGGTGACTGATGGTTCTACACACTGATCATGCCATTGCAGTCTCAAACGAGGCATGGGAATGCCTTAATGTGGTGCACGGAGCCAGGACACCTAGGTCCTACTCCTGACTTTGCTGTTGGCCTAGGGAAGATCACTTTGCCTTCCCAAGCTCGCGTTCTTGCCAGTGCAGAGCAAGAATGGACAGTGAGCGAACTTTCTGGAAAGCACTTCTGAGTATGCAGCTGGAGGTGGCCATATGCAGGTGTTGTTATCCTAATGGGGGAAGGTCCAGAGCATTTTGCCCCACAGTTTGCTGTGTCTACCAATTCCCACTGATTTGCTGCCTGTGGCTTAGCTAATCCCTTTCCAGATTCTCTGCTCAGGTGAGAGGTGATGAAGATCCAGCCCAACCGCAGCAGGTCCCACCTTCCTGAGCTGGCGAGCGGGATACCTGTCTGGCTCACAGGTGTTGCCAACAGCGGATCTGCCAAGAGGGATTGTGCTGTTTTCCCAATGCACATTGCTTATTTTCTGGTACTCTCTGCTGGTGCTCAAAGCTGGGCCTCCTAAAAAGGGTGTTTAATTAAATAGTCATCGGTGTAAAGATGGTCCAGGAGCCCTGGGCAGCCTGTGACCACGAGAACGTGGTATCCAGGCTCCCTTGGCTGGCGGGGCTCTTCAAGCTCCATCCCATGAAATGCTCATTTTCCCAGCAGGAGCCTTCCTTTGAGCTTATTTACTCTCACTGTGCCTGGTGGCTGGCAGATAAGCTGTGGGTCTGGCTGGTGTAGCTGGGAGCATTGGATGGAGCAGTCCTGCGGGTCAGAAGTTGTTGCCCCTTCTCACGCCCCAAACTCAGGTCTTGTCAAGTCTAACAGTTTTTTTCTTTTTTTTAAGAAAAAGAGCGGGAGGTCACTGTCTTGGTCCCTCCTGTGCACAGTTTGTGTCGGGGACAGGAATTTGGGCCTGATGAGAGGCTGGGAAGGGAAACTGAGCCTCAGAGGAAGGCTGAGGACAGGTGGCCCTGGTTCAGGAGGATGAGGGCAGGTATCCTAAAAGCAGATGGTGAGGAGAAGATGGAGGCCAGAGGGACTGGGCACAGATGCTTGTGCACTGCTGGGAGGAAGGACCTGGCTGAACTACCAGGGGTGAGGGGCTGAGGGGAGCTTTGGGAGGGGAATAACAGCCCAGACAGGTCCATCCAAAGGGCCAAGGCTGCCTGGGAGAGGCAGGAGGTCCCTGCTCAGTCACCTCAGACCCTGGGTGGGAGCCTGATGGTGGGGGAAGGCTCTGGGGGCAAATGGGACTCAGCTGCCTACAGCAACCTCTCTTGCCCCTGCTGCCGTGGCTCTTGAAACCAGTCTTACTGTGACAAGCATTAGGCATGTCCTAACCAGACATGCCCTGATACTCAGCCTGCTGATTTTATTCCAAGCCTAGTCTCCCTCAGGTTGTCAGAAGCAGCTTATTTCTTCCTAAAATTTG
Organism: Egretta garzetta; assembly: GCF_000687185.1. Lineage (NCBI taxonomy): Eukaryota > Metazoa > Chordata > Aves > Pelecaniformes > Ardeidae > Egretta > Egretta garzetta. Next base: position 1,212,669 of record NW_009258891.1, read on the forward strand.
CTCTTGCTGTTCAGTTTCTGCAGGAAGAATGCGAGATCCCAGCTGGCCCAAGTTCTCCCTCCTCACCCAACTTTGGAGGCACCTGGGGGGGGCCTACACTGGACGAGGTGGCCTCAAAGTGCACTGAGAGCAGGTACCTCTGTGTTGATTCTGGATAAGCCATCCTTCCACCCTCAGCCTTAAATGAAGCCCAAAGATGCTATGAGCAGCTTCTCGGAGGGTTTTGCATTTCTCATGTGCCATGTGGTATTTTGGTGGCGGCTTTTGACTGAGGGGATGGAGCGTGTGGGCTTCTCAGCACTAGCCAAAGTGGCCATTCGTCCATGGTGTGTGCCCCAGGCCAGGTGGCCCAAGCAGCAGTGGTGCCTGCAGGCAGCTGAACCTTCAGAAGCAGAGGTTGGGTCTATCCAACCATGGCCTCTGGTGGCACTTTCATGGGCAAAGGAGAGAAGGGGTGAGGGGGGAAAGGGATGTTCCTGGGGCAGCCCCATTGCAGTGACCTTCCATGTAATGGTTCCCTTGAAAGGGAATTCACTTGGAAAACAGCCCTGGAGTAGGGGGTCTTGACTCTGGCACTGGTGGTGATGCCAACATATTTTAATAACAGCCACAACCCTGTGCCAATGATCTTTCAGCAATGAATGTTTTGAATTTCTCCTGGCAGAAAGAACATACATATTCTGCGCAGCCAACACCCCCATTGCAAATTAATATTTAAATAAACATTTACAGAAACTCCTACTTGGAGCTGGGAAGGCCACACATGGAGAACTGTGCCCAGTTTTGGGCTGCCCAGCATAAGAAGGATGAAGAGGAACCAGATGGGTCCAGTGGAGGGATGGCAACTGAGTCAGGGTCCCAAAGCAGTTACCCCACGAGTAAGGGTGGAAGGAGCTGTGTTGGTTTCCCCTGACAGAGAAGGAGCTAAGAGGAGATCTACTAGCGACCCACAACTAAACATTATGGAGCCAAGCTCTTCTGGGTGGTCCTAAGTGATGCATGAGTAATGACCACAAATTGCGCTCCAGGAGTTTTAGGTTGGACCTGAGGAAAAGCTTCTTCTCCAGGAGGCACAGCCCCAGGCCAGGTCACCAGCGAGGGGGGAATCTCCATTCTTGGTGGGTTTCAAGGCTTGGATAGACAAAGCTGAAGCTGCCCCACCTAGTACTGATGATAGTTCTGCTCCAAGCAGGAGGCTGGCCTGGAGACCCCCAGAAACCACTTCCAGACAACAATTCTATGATAAAAAGACACAGTGAGACTAGGACTGAAGGTTAGGGTTAGGGTTAGGGTCAGTTTTTCAGAGGTTCAGCCTGATTCAGAATGCTTTTACAAGCTTCAATAGTGTTGCTTATGCCAGCAATTCCCAAACAGACCTGCCCTAAATTCAGTGGCATGACCGGGATCTGTTTGCACGTGTGTCCCTACTCAGGAAAACTGTAAATATTTCAGTGCCGTGTGATTTTTAGTGAACATAGTAGCACAAACCTGCTGTGGTTATAGTCTAAAGGAAAAGCACGACCACAGCCTCAGCTTCTTCTCATGGCTGAATCACTAGAAGTGTTCTAAAGCATTTCTACCCTGACATAACTACTCTCTATCTGGGTAAAACAGCGCGACTCACATGTTGACAGACCAGAACGTCCTCTGTGCGCTCTGGCAGGTCCCTTCCCCACTGTGGTCCACGGTGGAGAGGACAGAGCCCCTTCTGGGTGGATATTTTCCAGCGTTCCTTGAAATATGCATTGGCGCTGGTGGCCTTTTCATCACGGTGCACACATGGGGAGCTGTAATTTCAACATCCTTTACCAAGACAGTGTTCCTTCCATGAAAACCGCCCTCCCCTCCCTTCTACACTAAGTGACAGTAATCTTTGCTTTAATTGGAAAAGAAAAGGAAGAAGGGACAGAACATCCTTGACAAAGGAACTAATGACTCAAATGCTGGGAAGCCCGGGGCCCCAAGGGACAGTGCAGCTCGCAGCATTGATTTTTAATGACTTACAGAGATTGGAGGTTTGGAAGATCTCTCAGTGCCTCTGCAGGGATGCGGCTCAGCTGATTGTTCTGCAACATTCTATAATTAGAAAAAAGAAAACTTTGTTAAAAAAAGAAAAAAAAAATCCTGACACAAAATGGAGGACATTGGCGCTTGTTTCTGAAGCTGTCCTGGACTCTTGTTGGGAAGTAGCGTGTTGGCCCCCAGAGCTCTTACGCAAGCTTGCAGGCTGCAGGCAGGTGACCTGCAGTCCAGGCTGGCCCAGGATCCTGCAGCAGAGGGGTCCCAGAAGGGAGTTTGGTGCTGCAATGGGGGATCCACTGGGAGGATGTGACCGTAAAGGGTCAACACGCATCTCTTAGTCCAGAGTAATACCCGTGCTTTCAGCTGAGCTTGTGTAAGACATCCCTCTCCCAGCTTGTGTCAGTGGTGGTTACCTCTGCGGGGTCTATGGAAACTGGCCTGTGGGCAGGTCTCTTACTCATTTGGTAAGACAGCTGCAAACACAATGGATGAGGAGCCACTCCATAGCTCTTTGCTCAGGGGCTTCGCAGCACTGGCACAACTTGCAGCGGTAACTGGAGCTAATGTGGAAAAAAACCAAACCAGCCCAGGGGCTTCAGAGAGAGCAGGTGACTGGAGCTGCTGGGCTGAATGTGCAAGACCCAGGAGGACTTCTCAGACATCGAAGTGAGCATAGGGCTTGGGGAAGGGCCATGGACAAGTGATTGGGGAGAAGGAGACACTGGGAGTCAGTGCTCCTGCCCCAGGGGTGGGTCCCTGACCGGCTCTAGCAATTCAGGTGGGGTCGGAACCAGACCCCGGGGGTATTTCTGACCTGGCCAGACACTGTCCTCTCTCACTGACCTCCTGGAGCACCATGCATGTGAGTTTACTGGTTTTATCATCTCTGTACCTTTGGACAGGCTAAGTTTTTGACTCTGGACCAGCCTCTGTCCTGAACCTACTTGTTCCTTCCAGAATTGGGACACCATGGGCACATGCTCCCCTGGATAAGACAGACATCCCAGTGCGGTAGCTGGGCTGGGGAAAGTGCCTAGAGAAAAGCATGTTTTACATATCTGGCATTTCTATTTCCAAAACCTTCAAGGAGTGCTTGGAGATGACATGAAAAGGGAAATGGTGCTTAGAGGGCTGTTGTAATTACTGCCAGTGTCAAAGGGACAGAGCATGGCCTTTGTGCTGAGGGGCAGCCCAAAGAGTACTGGTGCAGGCAAGAAACTCTCCCATTGCTGAGTCTGTTAGCTTTGCTGCAGAGGATTCAGGGCCTGTCATAAAAGGAAAGTTGGAAAAAGACAGTTATAGAGACAATCTGTGAAAAGGGGAAGCTACAGGACACACAGCTCTTCAATTTCTGGAAGAAAATGGGGAATTAACAAAAAATTATTTGCATGCACACAGAAGAAAAAGCAGGGAAGCAAGCAACTGTCAGTAGTGGCCAGTGAAAAATGGGTTGTGCCAAAGCAATCTGGTTTTGAGAATGGAGGGGAAAACATAGGCATCATGTACCATGGCTTTAGCTTTACTTTAGAAAAATGTTAAATGCTGGCATGCAATGCTGTTCTTAGCAGGAGAGGAGGCAAAGTTGATGTGGTACAAAAAGGCAGCGGAGAGGCCATATTCAAATTAATAAATGGTTCCCTCTCAGATGAAGAACATGTTTAACTTTCTACAGCATCTCTCCTGGAGCTGACATTCAGCGTTATTGCTAAGGGCCCAGATGATATCTGGGAGGGGAAGGTTGCTACCTCTGCTGACAACACAAGGCTGCGCAAGGAGGGGCGCAGAGCTCGGCCGGTGCAAGCGTGGGGCTGGGAAATGCAGGATACTGCCGGGACACCAAGAGAAAGGCGCTGTGGATGGACGGGGATAACCAGCTGCACAAATACAGCAGGGCACGAGCTTGCAGCCCTGATGGAATTGCCTGCAGTTGGCGGGGACCCCAGGAGACACAAGGCAAAATGGACTTGGTCTTGGGAGGGGGCAGACACCCTGTGGGGGTGGCTACATGGGGCTGTGAGAAGCAGGACATGAGCAGTGATCCTTCCACACCTCCTGATGCTGCAGGCTTTGGCCAGGCCATGCTGTCCCAGCTGGGACCTGCCCTGCAGGACATGGGGCAGCAGGAGAGCAGCCAGAGGGCAATGGGGAGATGGATGAGGAAATGCCAGATCCTCACCAGTGGGGAGACGGGAACAGAAATTACAGGGGAGACAGAGGAATGGAGTTGGGATGATTTGGCCTAAAGAGAAAAGGCTCGGGAGGCGGCGTGGGAATGTCAGGCACAGGGATGTGCAGGGGGCTCACACGCCGCTCCTCACCGGTGGGCAGGGCAGGGCTGGTGTCTTTGAAGTGGCTCCCTCTGACCATGCCCTCCTCCTGCATCTCCAGTGCTCCGTGGGCAGCACAAATGGCCCCGGGTGTCCTGGTGCAAGGGGCAGCCCGAGCCTCAGGCACTCTGGCACTCTCAGGTACCTGCTCCATCAGCTCCTGAGTTTCCTCTAATCACCCTCTTGTGCCCGACTCCCACCATCCTGACAGTCTCAAAATACCTCCCCGGGTGATCTTCTCACCGCCTGCTCTGCGTGGACACGGACCAAGTGCAGGGACCACAGAGCACCACGAGCTCCCTCGCCGCTGCACCCGGAGCCTGTTTCTGCAGGGTGCATTCTGCAAGGCTGGTGGGACCCCTCTGAGATGAGCATCACCCATGGGGAACACGGGGCTGGTGTGAACTGTGCCCTGGCCAGTCCATCATCGTTGGCTCTGGTTCTCCTTCCACGCTTGTGAAAGGGGAGTGTAAGCCCCAGTGGTTGATCCCAGGGGTGGTGTCTGCATCCCGCTGGGATGGGGAGGCTCATCCAGGCAGACGGCTGTCACACAAGGACCAACACAACTTTGGCGTCCTCCATACAGGTTTGTTTCTGTAGCCGAGGTGTCCTGGGGAGATAGGACACTGGGTCCTGCAGCCCGGTGGAGAAGTACAACAGTTGAGGTCTGTTACAAATCAGGAAGATGCACGGCTGAATACAGATGGTACAGACTGGTGCTTTAGGGAGTGCTGTTGGGGTTTTGGTGGGACACCCATTGGATCTCAGTGGGTCTATGAAATCCGAGCTCAGTATTCAGGGATGATCAGTGGAAATATCTGGAGTCAATAGCAAAGCAAAACCCATTGTCATTCTACTGCCGGATCCTGCTGCCTCCCATCTCTTACAAGTCCCTTCTCCAACCAGTAACACAAACTGAGAGACTTTCCAGACCACCATCAGCATGGACTGGTTCCAAAATGAAGCCATTTTGGCACAGACAAATGATATTTAAGGAAGATGCATCAGAGACCTCTGAAACCACTGGAGAGCTGGACAGTGCTATCCTTCACAACAGTAGGGCAGCTAGAGAAGTTTTTGGACAGCAGGGCTGGTACAAAAAGCGGTGCTTCTTCTTATGGCATGTAATTACCTCCAATAACTCATTATCAGAGCATGATACAGAGAGGCCAAAAATAGTTCCAAACAGGGTTAGGTAATTTTCTAGGGACAGGGCCACCCTGGTATTAAAGAAGTTCTTCATTCAGCCTCAAGCTTAGGAAAGCCCCAGCTCTGTTCACTGGGATCTCAGGTTTGAGCAGGAAAAGACATGCTGCATCTACCCCTGGATGTCCCAGGGTGGCTTTTCTTACAGTCTGCTATTAAGGACAACCCCCGTCAGGCCCCTGGTCACTGCAGTCGATCCTTACATGTCATGTTAAACCATTATTGCATTTCTTATTTTCATAAAAGGCCCTTTAAACAACAACATAAAGCATGATTTTGGCAAGAGGTCAAATAATTGTACCAAACCCTGCGGGATGATGTCAAGGAAGTTCCTACTCACTCGCGGGAGCACATCTCCTGGCTGTGGCATCTGGTTCCTGGGGCTGCTCTGTGCTGGGGTGCCCAGGAACCCGTAGAAAAGGGTGATGGCAAAAGGGTTCAGAGGAGAGCAGGGCACACGGGGAGCTGGGACTGGGTCACAGGGTCCCTCTCTGCCTAAGTGGTGACATTTCCCCTTTTGGGATGCTGGTCTTGTATAAGATGGAGGAGGGAAATGCTGTAGCTCACTGAGGAGAGCACCCACAGCAGAGGTCCTGTGCACCAGGCCACCTCCAGAGATAGCCAATACGTTCTGCATTAAGGGGTCACTGCATGACTTAAGTGAGCAGCGTTGCAAAGAGGGCTTTGCAAACCAGCCATCTCCTGACCTCATGTCCCTGAAAGCCTCCGGCATGCCATGTCCCCTCCCCGCATTCATGCTCCCCCAGGAAAGGAAGCTGCATTCCAGGGTGTGTGCATGAAGGATGGTGCAGGGATCTGCATCGGGGTCCTGGGTATGCCGTGGAGTGATGGAGTGAGGCACAGGCATGGCCCATGAACCTGGACCTCACTCCACAGGAACACAGCAACCCTGTGATCCCAGATCACACTGGCCTCAGCCTTTCTCCATCAGCATCCGTCTCTGCTCCTGCCTCTCTGTCAGCTCCTGGCTCCAATTCAGACAAATTTCCTGGACTTCTTTAGCTTTTCTACTGACGGTTGCTGCTTCTTGGCAGCCTGGAGACAACCTTAGTCAGAGCTTGCGCCCGTGGAACAACCTCACCACCTACCCAGCCCTGAGCCCACTCTGGTCGGTGCAGTTTCTCAATCTCTGAGTGCCATTCTGTTTCTTCAGGCAGCTTTATCAATGAGTAAAGCCCTACAGGACTGCGCTGGTTGATGAGCCACTATCAAATGCAGGACCAGGCCTTCTGGACAAGCTGAGGACATTGATGAACATGACAAGCAAAGCCCATTCAGGCCAGCAAGTGCTCAAAACCAGGTCTGGATGGTGCGCTGTTGGGTTGTGCTGGTGCACAGGGTTGGCGCTGTTCAGGTGACCACACTGGAGCTTGCAGGCACTGGCAGACATGGCCACACAACCTGCTGTCCACAGCAGTCTGACTGGGGCCAGCATAAATCACAGCTCTTCAGAGGTCATGTTTTATTTTCATAAGTAGGAGGATTGTTTGTTGGCAGAGACCACACCTGAACGACCAGAAAAATGCTGGGATCAGGTCCCATCACACCAGGATCCTTGCACAAGACAGTCTCAGCAGACTTACAGCCCTCAGAGGTACAGGCCTGTGCATGATAAAATGTCCCCATCTTGGGAGGCTGAAGTGACTCAGCCAGCACAGTCAAAGGGCTGTTATTGCTTGAGGCAACTGTGCCTGGAGCCCGTGCATGGGGATTAAAGACATTCCAACCTCTGCATGTTCCTCTTCCCTCCCCATGGGAGCGTCTCCTGGATGTGCCACACAATTCCCTTTGTCTCAAAGCCATTTCTGTTCTGCACAGGCTCGTGGTTGTCAAAGAGGTAGGGTCTGTCTGGGGATTCCTGAAGTGTCCCAAGCCACCTGCAAACCTGACATCTTGAGGCAATATGGCTTTTTTTGGTGATGTTTTTTGACATGCATTCACAAGCCAGGCTAGTCAGTGCCTGTCCTGGACCACATGAGATGCTGCAATTGCAGCTTGGGGTGGGGAAGATGAGGGACCTTTGGGGGTGGCCATTGGGTAGGGTCCATCCAGCTAGGAGATGTGGCATCTGCAGAGCAAGGCCACACTTGTCAGGGTCACTCCAGCCTTCTTGTTGATGGAGACCGGCCACGGGCAGCAGCGGGGCAGTGCGTGGGTGGGAGCGTCTGCAGGCAGCGCTGGGTCAACGCGCTTGTGCAGGCAGGTGCTGGGCAGCACTCACGCCGCTGTCTGTGCGGGCAGGCTGTGGGCAGCGCTGGGTCTGCATGCTCACACGGGCTGGTTGAGGCTTGTCGAGGAACGGAACAGTGGGGTGGGCCACCCCAGCTGGCTGCTGCGGGTGCAGGGTCTGCAGCCAAGAGGATGCACCCAGGCATTTTGCCCTCCACCTTTTGGGGTGAGGCAGGCTCAGGTTGTGGTTGTACTTGGAACCTTTCCCTGCGGAGTTTGGTGTGGGATTCCTTCTTGGCTAGTAAGCGCTGCTGCTGCTGCAGCATGTTCAGCCAGGAGAGCAAGAGGCCTGGCAATCCTGCTTGTGCAGCAGAGCATTTGGTGAGGGACACATGTGTGAGGGTGGGATGTGGTATGAAGCCGTGGCAGCACAAGCGCGGCTGCATGGCCAGCCTAGGATGGATGCTTCCTGGCTGATGGAGCTCCAGCTTGCAGGTGAGGGGCATCCAGGCAGCTCACAAGGAGGTCTGGAAGGACGGGGATGTTTCTAGTTTTCCAGAAACTCTGATTAAGCAGCATATTCTGCCACCCTGGAAAGCTCCAAGGCTGGGAGAGCATGGACTAAGGACTTAATTTTGCAAGGGAAGGACCTTAGCAAAGGAGACAAACCAGCCTATGGAGCTGGTTTCTAATGATCCTGGCACTGAAGCATGGACCCAGGAGCATCAGCCTCCCTGGGGAGTGTGTGGGTTGGCCATGCTGCAAAGCAGAACCCCTGGGAGAGGTGTACTTGCAAAGGCTCTTTGCAAGGGATGTACCCCCCAGTTGAGAAGGCCTGAGAGCCCCAGCTGCAGCTGCTGAGCATCCGTTGCTGTCATCTGCTCTCATCTGATGGGAGCCGAGGAGGCCGCATCTCGCCTTGCTTTTGGTTAGGGCTAGCTGAAGACTTGGTGCATACAGATCTCAGCATATTCCCCTGTGTCACGACGTTTTGTTGGTCGTGGGGCAGCCTGGCTCTTCACTTGCTCTCTCCCAGGTCTCCACACACCTGCTTTCCCGGCCGTACCCCTGCATGGTTTCTGCACAGGCCTATCTTCATGGCCACTTTCCAGGTGGTTTTTGTGCAGAGAAGCAGCCAGAGGAGACAGAGCCAAGAATCTGGTCCTGCCTCCAGTAGCTCTGGGATTCACTCCGAGGGCAGGGAGAGGACCATCTGCACAGGCAGGTTTGTAGAGGAATTCCCAGGGTGTTTCCCATCCTTTTTAAAATATAAACTAATTCTATGGAAAGACTGGGAAAACACCAAGCCCCTTGACATCCCAAGATGCATGCAGGAGTTTACCTGTGGACATGCACATAACCGCAATTAGCTCTAAGGTCGTAGCACATTAAAATTAAATGGTAAAAATTGCTACCAGCCTGTCTCCTTGGGGGACACCCCTGTCACCACAGGAAAGATGTCTGATCCTGAATACCTACAGGCTGCTGCTGGGCATGCCTGGGGCAGCCATTCCCAGCTCCAGCCATGGCTGTCACCTGTCCAGCCTCAGCCAACCTGAGCACCCACATCTGCAGGCACAATCTGTCCTGGATGTCCCTGGTGCCATCTGCTCCAAACCTGGCAGTCCTGTCTTCATGTGTGGAGAATATGTATTTCCTTCCAAGCAGCTGCTTGCTCTCAAAGGTTTATGTCCATCTTAATTCACCTCTACTTCAGCTGAAATAGTCTCAGATGACTCATTGTTCCTTTAGTTCATCACCAGACCCCTGATCCTTCTCTCTGTTTTTAAATAAAGCAATTTGTTTTTCTATTTCACTGGGCTGCAGTTTTATCCCTCCAGCACACCTTGGCTGCAAAAAAACCCCTGTGTGCAGGACCCCGAAGCTGTGTTGATCCTTGTGTGACAGCCGTCTGCCTGGATGAGCCTCCCCATCCCAGCGGGATGCAGACACCACCCCTGGGATCAACCACTGGGGCTTACACTCCCCTTTCACAAGCGTGGAAGGAGAACCAGAGCCAACGATGATGGACTGGCCAGGGCACAGTTCACACCAGCCCCGTGTTCCCCATGGGTGATGCTCATCTCAGAGGGGTCCCACCAGCCTTGCAGAATGCACCCTGCAGAAACAGGCTCCGGGTGCAGCGGCGAGGGAGCTCGTGGTGCTCTGTGGTCCCTGCACTTGGTCCGTGTCCACGCAGAGCAGGCGGTGAGAAGATCACCCGGGGAGGTATTTTGAGACTCGGGGGGAGGGCATGGTGGAGGGGAGCCACTTCAAAGACACCAGCCCTGCCCTGCCCACCGGTGAGGAGCGGCGTGTGAGCCCCCTGCACATCCCTGTGCCTGTCATTCCCATGCCGCCTCCCGAGCCTTTTCTCTTTAGGCCAAATCATCCCAACTCCATTCCTCTGTCTCCCCTGTAATTTCTGTTCCCGTCTCCCCACTGGTGAGGATCTGGCATTTCCTCATCCATCTCCCCATTGCCCTCTGGCTGCTCTCCTGCTGCCCCATGTCCTGCAGGGCAGGTCCCCGCGGGGCCAGCATGGCGTGGCCAAAGCCTGCAGCATCAGGAGGTGTGGAAGGATCACTGCTGGAGTCTGGGTGCAGGTGGGTTTTCAGTCCAGCAGCCTGTCTCCGAGCCTTTGCTGGCTGCCAGAGCCCAGCACCCCCAGGAAAGCGCAGTCTGAAGGGTCACTTGCCCTCCTCGTGTCCTCTTCTCTCTTGATTTTCAACACAGCCAGAATGGTTAAGCACAGACTCGATGCTTCGCCTCTATCTAAAGTGGGGAGACAGGACTTTCCTCCCTGTTCCTGTCTTTTAATACATGACATCCCAGCATTTCTCTGATCTTTCCTGCCTCGTGGGCTCTTCAGGTTCCCTCTCCAGATGCCTCCTTCAAAGTCTGTGGTTCTTTGGTGGAGACTGAAGTGCAGAGAAAAGCACATGGCTGTGAGAGTGATTATACTGGTCCTAAGGGAGCAAGGATCTGATCCGGACGGGGAGCAGAGCAGTGAGCAGCTCGTGCCACTGTGAAATGCAAGGCTCTGTACAGCATAGCTTCACAGCAGCTCCATAGGACATGGACGTAGCTGGGGCCAAACTGATGTTCCCCAGTTACCCAACCCCCTTCTGTGTGCTACATGAGGCACACCAGCTTACACCAATTTACAGCTGGTTACAGCCCCCTGTGTTTGTGTAGCATCCATAGCATCCATAATGACCATATCCTATAAATCACTGCAGTTCCCCATTAGCCCCAAATGCTTCCTACAGTCTTCTGGGTTGAAGCTGCTCTTCTCAGTTTCCAAGTGCCTGGTTGCATGGAGATGTTGGAAAAGCTGGCTCACCAGGGGGGTCATGCCCTTGGCAGGCTTGGATGGGTGTGGAGAACAGCAAGGGAAGAGGGAGCTCAGACATGGCTTGGGAAGAGGGCGAGGATTTCTGGTCACTCCCAGGGTGCAAGGAGCAGGGTGAGCCAGCCCCATGGTCTCTCTCCAGGCTCTGCTCTCCACCCCTGACCACAACCAGACTCTGAAGGAACGTGCAAGGTGCTCTGCAATGCACTGGGAAGGGACACTCTGCTTCCAAGCTCAGTTCCTGCCTTGTTTTTTCCAGCCAGTAAAATGGTGATAATGTCACCTTTCCCTAGCAGAAGTTTTGGTGATTTTATTGTGCTTGCTTGTTCCAGCAAATTCCCAGGGACCAGCCTATCTTCTCCATGTCCCTCACTGCTGGCCTCACTTTCATGGTGACAGAGAAATTGATGAGGGTGAAGGATTGCTGTTCCTGGAGGGTACAGGGACCTTCAACTGCATCTGCCAGTGACCTCGCTCCCATGGAGCCCACGGTATCGTTGCAGAAAACAATCAGAGGATCTCCGATAGCAAGAGCATGTGACAGGTCAACATACCCCTGCAAAGCCAGCCCAGGAAAGAATCAGAGTCTTTGGGGAGTTCAATGCTCCCAGTGAAACAAGGGCTGGCAGTGCCGCTGCTTTTAGGAAGCAGGAACTTGTTTAAGTAAGAGGCCCATGGCAGGGTCTGGATGAGCCAGTCACCGTGAGCATCAGCCCTTCCTTTGCTGGCCTTGCAGCCGGGCTAGTCCTCTGCAGACCTCCGTGCAAAAGGTCAGGGGGTTGCAGTAAATTTAAGGCAGCCCTACAGCCAGAGGGTTTGGTGTGACAGCCCAGGTGCCACCCTGTGCCACCAGGCACAGCCTGGCTGAGACCGAGGGCAGGTTGTCCTGAAGCACGGGGACACCAGCACAGGGACACCAGCAAGGCAGTCTGGAGCCAGCTTCTCCATGCAACCATCTCCCAGCTGGACATACTCTGATCCTTCAAGCTTCTCCTTACGATGGGGTCACTCGTGAACGTGTCCCTGCCGGTGCTGCCCTGTGGTGGAGCACCGGGGGTGTCTGTGAGCCCATCTGTGTGGGGGTGGTGGGGCGAGGGGCTATGCTCCTCTCTTTCTGCCACCCGCCGGGAGCCGAGCTGGCTCCGGAAGGGAGGCATCGCTCTTGTACTCTGCATCAGTAGTTACCTGGGCCCGACACAAATAGAAATTGATCAAAAGCAGCTTTAAAAGCTCCTGCGTTCCCGGAGTAGAAAGTTCCTCTTGTTGAAATTGGGTGGGAGAGCTGCGGTTTTTCCTCAGTTCCTTTGATTTGTTGCCTAATGCAGGGGATGGATAAATCTCTAAGCCCTGAGATTTAGGGCAGGATTCATACTTTACATCTTCAGAAGACGTAGTAAACAGCCCTATACTCTCTAATCCTGGGAGCAGGTTTGTACCTGCTCGCTCTGTATAAACTGGACCGGCTACAACAATTTCACATTGCGGCTGAGTTCAAAACATCCCCTTGGGGATGAAATGTTTATTGCAGGAGATTTTTAAGATGGTTCCTGAAAGGGAGAAAGGGACTCACACCTGAATACCCTGCACAGGCCCTGCTGGACTCACACCGATGCACAAAGTGGTGTGACCGCACGAGCCATGAGGCACCTCAGCCTCTAAGGAAATACCCTGGAGAGGAGCTTGCTGGTAACTTTTGTCACTCAGACCTTCCCCGCTGGACAGCCGGGGTAGAGGGGGCTGCCCACAACAACAAGAAAGAATTTGTTTGCCAGGACTGGCAGTTCCCAGGCATGGCCTGATGTCTGCAGTGCTCCTGGACCCAGCTGCACATGTCCCCATCACCCCCGTGGGCAGGCTGGAGTCTGACTGATCCCACAGGATCCCACCCTTCCCAGGAGAAGGTCACTCCAGAGCCTTGCAGAAGCCTCCTGGGTCATGCAGGAGCGTGCAGCAAGGGCAGGCTGGTTGCAAAGAGGCAGCTGAGTTGGGTAGAGCACCGGAGTTTTCCACAGCGCCTGCCGGAGTGCAGACATCTGGACCGTCGGGTTGCTCCATCCATCCCCAAGATGCTGCAGCAGAGCAGATGGGGGCCAGTTTGGGGTCTGGACAACACCTCTGGGGGACACCATGTCAGGGCATTTGGTGAGTTTTATGCAAAATGTGAACCTCTGCAGATTCATCTGTGGCGTGTTTTCACACAGCACGCAGGACTCTGCCCCGGAGGTGACCCGCTCACGGTTTGCTGTCGCAGAAGGGGGGAAGCAGTGCAGGGGGGCAGGTGGCCCTTGGGGTGGGACACAGCTCCCCGCACACCAAGGGGCATGTCAGCCAGCATGTGTTTAACAGCTGACTCCACACCACCTTGTAACTTTGCATTCCCTTCTGCAGGGCTGCAAGACTCGTGCGGTCAGTGCCTGGGGGAGGCGGGGGCAGCGGTGGCTCTGCAGAGGGGAGCGAGTTACTTACAGAATCTTCAGGCTGTAGAGGCCGGAGAAAGCTTCCCCTGGGATCCTGGAGATCTGGTTTCCAGAGAGCCGTCTGCAGAGAAAAGAAGAGCCAGTAATGTGTCGACGTCCTTGCGATGCCAGTCCCCGGTCTTCAGAGGCTGAACAATTCCTGCATCTTGCCACAGCCCCCCAGGGGGGACCCTGCGGCACCTGCAAGCTGAGCTGTGGTTTTGTGCTCAGGCAACCTTTGCATAGGATCCCCTCTTACAGCTTGGGGAACAGGCAAAGAAATCATGGCTTATGACTCCTGCCAGACCTGAACCCCGTGTTTTCAGCAACCAGTGACAGCTCATGGCTGAAGTAATTGCTTGGATACCTGCAGAGGACCCTGTGCCATGGAAATCACAGCATGGGCTGCCTGTGAGAGGCACCTCTGCTTGAAGGCACCGACTAACCTACAGACCCTGCTCTGCACCAGGGGAAGAGCTACTTTCTGCTTATGCATGGTCCTGGGAGTGCTATCCCTAAATCACAGACCCTTATCTGTCCCTTTTGTCTGCATGTGGCCTGTTTCTGCATCCTTCAGGTTCTCCTTTGTCCTGCCCATCGAAGCTTGATGCCACCTGATTTACTTCCACTTATTCCCAGCCCTGCTTGGACATGTGTAATGAAAAGCTTGATGACACCTGATTTACTTCCACTCCCTTATTCCCAGCCCTGCTTGGACATGTGTAATGACAGCTAAGACCCAGCTCCTTTAACACAAGAGAGTTTGGTATCTCTGCTGTGAGGGGAGACCAAAGACGGGGCTGGAGATGGGGACAATCATGCTGCTGCCACAGGAGAGCCAGCTCATCTGAGTATGGTTTCCAAACCCAGGACAGAAAAGTCAAAAGTGGTTCTCAGCTGGTTCCAGCTGCGGCTGGAGAAAACCATAGGAGGGAAGATGAGGACAGGGATGGTGCAGCCAGGAAAGGAGATGAATGTGAACTGATGGAAGAGGAAAAGAAAAGTGAACATCAGCATAACAAAGGAGTGTGTGACCCCTGGGGGCACAGCACAAAGACCAAGGGACAATGTTCAGAACTGGCTGAAGGAATTTATCCTAGGAAACCTGCAGGATTCACAATTGTACAGCATCAGCTGATCAGAGTGCTCAGATTTTATCAGGGCCCAGATGCCTGGGATGTTGACAGGCATTTGGATTTTTCACTGACATTGGAAGCTGCATCACCGTTGTCATCATTTCCACTGACGAGGACAGTGGTCCTGAGAGACCATGGAGTGAGCCTGCAGTGGAGCCAGGAGTAAAGTCCAGGACTCCTGAGTGTAAGCTTGTCGTAAGCAGAATCTCCTTCTGTTTCTCCTATGAAGACAAACGTGGACCAGGTCCCAGTGCCCATCAGCCAGAAATCATGAAGACAGGTTCAACAACCTGTTCAAGACCCCACATTACTCCTGCATTTGTGCTTTACTTCCTGATCCCCAAGTGGTCAAACAGAGGTCAAGGTTGGACTTCTCCATAGTCACAGCGTAAGAAACTTGTCTGCTTGACTTGGAGTGGAATATTGCGTCTCCCAAAGGAGACAGTGAACACCATTTGCGACCAGGCTATCTTCAATCTCTCAGGACATCCAAACCAGGCCCAAGAGGTCGGGCGCAGCTTCTGGCAAGCTTGTTGTGCGTTCATTTAGCACTGACAAAGCCTGTTTCTTTTTGGACGTTTTGGCTGCGAAGGAGACAGGTGCTGAGGATGAGCAGCGCAATCCGGGCTGGAAGCAGAGTGCACTGCAGCGAGGACTCTGGAAGGTCATGGGGAGGATCTGAGCTGTTTTGGGGAGCCACTCTCACCGGTGGCAGGGCAGGCATGTGCGGGTGCCCGAGCTCTCTCCCTCCCTGTCTCTCCCCTCCGGAATCTAGAGAAAATTGCTCCCATAATTAGGCCTCCGACAGCATAAACAGCACAGGGTCGTCTCTTTAATGTGTGTGAGCAGGTTGTAACCTGCCTCTCTGCAGCATGCGAGCCGCCTGGCAGGCTGGGCTATTTGTCACTTGGGGGCTGTGATTTGGGGTAATTGCTCCTTTTGATTGCTGATTTCCACATGGGAGGGAGTGTTGTTCAGGAGGCTGGAGTGCTCGCCCGGAGGAGAGGTGTTCCTGCACGGCGTCCTCAGCCTGCTCCCCGCATCGGTCCCACCTTGCTCTGCGGGGGGCTGTCTGTCCTCATCTCCATGGAGCTCCTGTCGGCCCCCACACCTTCCCTAGCAGCAGGCTGCCTGTATTCACGGTTAAATGTGCCTCTCGGCTTGTATCCTGGCAGCTCTGCACCTTTATGTTCACTTTCCTGGGTGTGTTTGAGTGTTTGCTGGGTACCTAAATGGACCTGGGTCCTCCAGGATTAGCAGGAGAGGAGCGTGGAGCTTGGATGGAGCCCTGGCTGGGGCTCCCAGCCTCAGAACAGGGTGGCAGGGAGCCCCATGTGCTGGTGGGACACGTGCTGAGCCAGCTTGTGGCATCTCAGCACCACAGGCAAAACAGAATATGAGGGGAAAAACAGCTCTGTGGGAGATGTCCTGGTTTCACTGGGCACCATCTCTGGGTGAATTGAGAGGCACAAAGCATCCCCCAGCCCCAGGAAAGGCAGCCACCCCCCTGTTGCTGCTGCTTCTGTCCTTGGCCCTGCCACACTGAGACTATGCTGTGTCCCTGGCTCACCCCTGGCCTCTGGGTCTTCTCTCTCCGTAGCTTTACCTCCTCCCCGCAGCCAGGGCAGCCTAGCTCTTCTCCCCCCCCGAGGTGCAGAGCTCCGTGCTGAGCCAAGGAGCAGGCACAAAGGGAGGCACCAGCCACAACCACTTCACTCAATCCACCTCCCAAGGTGATTGCCAGTGATGTTGGGGTTCCAACATGGGCGCTGCTTACTTGTATGCATGCAGAGACCGGGAGGTGGGAGATGTCTGTGTTTGTGCACACAGGCTGAGGTTTTGCTTTCAAAGAGGGTTACATGGCTGGGACGTGCACACAGGGTCTGGAGGCATGGGCTTTGGAGGCTTGCTATGCCTTCCAGGACAGGACCTGCACGATGGTGTGTGTGGTAGCCAGGGGTCCCAGGCAAGGGGGCACGGCTGTCCCATCTCTCCAAAAGTAGGTGAGGAATGGGTAGGTCTTTTGGGGTGTCCTGTCCAGCAGGAGGAGTGGCCACTGGGAAGAGATACCTGCCTCCATGTCATTAGCTCCTGTGCCAGTTCGTGTAAGAGACCCAGGACACAAAAGGCTCCCTGTGTGTTGACCCTTCCTCTGTCCATGGCCACTTGGCAATCGCCCTAGTGCTTGGTTCCTTCTGTCCCTCACTCAAACTCTTCAGAAATCTCCCAGTCTGCAGACAGACACCCGCTGAACACTTCTTCCAGAAGCCAAATCCCACAGGCAATCCACTGGAATGGTCCCCTTCCTTTCTATTTAAAATGGAGCGATAACATTTGAAGCGATGT
The DNA here is from genome assembly GCF_000687185.1 of Egretta garzetta. Classification (NCBI taxonomy): domain Eukaryota; kingdom Metazoa; phylum Chordata; class Aves; order Pelecaniformes; family Ardeidae; genus Egretta; species Egretta garzetta. The sequence goes on from NW_009258891.1 coordinate 1,229,707, forward strand.
TGGCAGCGTGACTTCCCCTTCATTTGGTCCTTCTGTGGCGAAGACTGAAGCAACCAACCCCACCAAGGAGCACTGGGAGGTGGCATTCCTTTGTAACGTAGGCACACTGCGGGAAGAGGAGCTGCTCTTGCAGGGATCAATGTCTGGTCCACAGCACACCAGCTCTGCTCCAGGCTGGCTCGGGTCTTTTTTTAGGGTAGGCAGACTTGATTCAGCTGTATGCCCTGCTGTCCTGGAGCTTGCTCCATGGGAGATGGTTGGGAGAAAGGGAAAGCTCTGGATTTAAAGTGACTGATAGAGGAGGGAGAGAAGCGGCAGGTGGAAGGGGAGGCTGGGAGACGAAGTTGGCCGGCTTGCTTTGGAAAGCTCGTGTGTTCAGTGGATTTTAGATTCTGTTCCCCCCGCCTTCCCCACTCCCGTGATTTCTGGGAACATTCCTCCAGGCTTTGATGTGCATTCCCAATACAGTCCAAGTTGGAACAAACTCATGGTTTACCACCTCACGGTTGCTGCAGTTCAGTTACCACAGGCTCCCACCCCCTCCTGTATCTTGGGCTTCTTGGTCATGCTACAACTTCCATGGCACGCCCAAAGGCTGTTTGTTGGGCATGATTGCTCATGTCATGGGCTCAGGCAACATGATGATGCCCTTATCATTCACATTAGGAGGCAGGAACATTGCTCATTGGCAGGACAGGACAAACATGTGTGTCCATATCCCAGTGGAATTTTCCCCTTGCCAGATCTTTATTGAGCATGTCAGCCTCCCGCTTTGATCTCCTGCTCTGGTTCATTTCTCAAGCACTAACACTGTCAAGGCAGAATCTGTGCCCAGATAAACTCTCTGTGCTCCCGTCTAAACAGCACAATCATGCCAAGACCGTGCCATCTCCTGGGCACACAGGAGACCAGGGGCTCTCTGTTGTGCTTGAGTTTGTTCCCGTGCTGGTGCAAAACGGGAATGAAGCCAGTTAAGTCATGCAAGTGAAAACATGGTGCATTTGAGAAAGGAGCCAGCTTGGACTCTCCCTTCCCACACAGGAATCTGCAGCTGGTCCTACTCTGGTATCACCTGGAGGTGTCTCCAGCGTGGTCTTTATTGCCTTGTTCCATCCCTGAGGAGGAGACTCTGCAGACCTGTTTCTAACTCTGCTCTCCGTGCCCCCACCAAATGCCTGTTCCAACTCGATAGATTGATGGCATTCGTTTCTTTTGTTTATGGTCCTCAAGCCAGTTTTCAACCCACACGAATGTTCATATGCAAGCTAGTTTGGATTCATTTGCCAAGTACGATTTAATAAGACACAACCCCTTAATGAACAACCCAATACAGCACACTGAGTGCCTTCACTCCATCCCCTTACATTATAAACTATCAACGTTCTCAGGGGAGATTTGCTCCCTCCAAGCCTTCAGAGCAGTTTTGACTTTTGACTCCACTCTAGGAGCCCCACTTGGGGTACCCCAGAACAGAGTTAGTCATTTGGAAGGCAGTTTTCGGGAAAATTGGGGCCAGCTATCCTCACTTGCAAGGATTTTGAAATGCTGAACACTATCCCTAGCCTAACCGGAGTAGAAAAAGAATCGAAATCTCGAAATTTTCACATTTTGAATTTGACTGGGGCTCCTTCAATAACTTGGCTTCATTTTTCAACATGCAAGATGGAGAACCCCCTAGAAGCCCTCGTCCCCTGTCCCCACCTGTAACTTGCCCAACATCTGTCTTTGCACCATGCCAGATTACACCTTTGGAGGGCTTCATCAGAAGAATTATCTTCTAACCCTCTCTCTGCTGTTGCCCACCCACTGAATCGACAACCAGTGCTGTCCTCTGCCAAGGAGCAATGTCTTCCAGGAGGACAGAAAGTCCTGGATGAACCAGGGCTAGCTCCCTTGTTGCTAACAAGTTCTTCTCAGATGTGGGAGCAATGCAGCATCCTGGGGAACCATGGTGTGCAGGCATTCAGAGGAGCTGCAGCTCCTCACCTACAGCCATCTGGAAATGGAGAGCCGTGTCAGGGAAGGCAGCTACCGAGGGAGCAGTGATGCTGCCTCCAACTCTAAGCATGGCAAAGCAAGATCATGGCCCTACGAGGGTTTGTCTCTCTGCCAGAGACCTCTGGAGCCTGCTATGTCATGGAAACCCAACAAAGTTGCTCTCCTAGGAGTACCCTACTCCAGACATGTTACTGCACTGCTCCAGGAAAGGAACACTTGAACATCACCCAGAAATGTCAGGACCCTTTACACAGCAGAGCTATCACTCCAGATGAGTCGTGTCCCAAGGCAGCATTACTGCAGTGCTTTCTCTCACAAGAATGACATTGCCTTGGAGTAAGGTCCTGTGCTGGACAATACCCCCAAATGTGGATGTCTCAGTTGTCTGGGAGCTGACATGGGTGCTGGTGGGTGCTCCAGCACCAGGCACACTGCAGCAGTGCTGATGCTCCGTAATCTGTGATGGCTCCACTGATCCTTGCACCTGCATGGGAAGAGGATTGGGAAGGGTGTCTCTTCCCTGGTGCAGGGGAGGAGGACAGGGCTGCTATGCTCACATTCCCAGCGTACTCGCTTGCATTTCATTTTGTTTTGTTTTTATCCTGTTTCTTGGCCTCCAGTCCCCTGAGTTGCAAGAGATGCCTAGGAAAGGGAACAGCCTGCAAGGGGAGGCCACGGCGTGGGTCCTGAGCCTGCTGTGCCCGCACCGATGCAGAGGCACGGCACTCCCCGTGACGGTGAGTGCCTCTGCCCGCGGGGCCTAAGAAGAGGCAGGTGAAAGAGCCAGTGGCTGGGAAGGGGTCTGATCTTGCCGCTGTGCCCCAAAGCAAGAGGTGAATGGCAATGAACACCTGCCTTTGGCTGCAGTTTCTCTTCTTGGCACCAAGTGCTCGTGTTTGGATTCAAAGCGCGGTAACAAAGCCCTTGCCGGCGAACACATTTCAACATGTTATTATTCCCAGGCCGGCTTTCAAGATCCTCTTTCTATTCCTTCTGTACTGATTGCTCTTGTTTCTCTTGGCTCCCAGCTCTGACTTTTCAGGCTTCATTAACTGGAATTTATTAGCAACTTTAAACAATCTTCCTGCTGCCAAAAAGAGAGAAAGAAAGAAAAGAAGAAAGAAAAAAAAAAGAAAGAAACAAAGAGGAGACACACTAAACTCCGGGCTGCTCCCTGCCTGTGTGAGGCCCAGGTCTGAACACCTCTATCACTGGAGACTTTCTCTGGAGGGAAGGAGTGGTGAGTGCCCGGGCTGGGACCGTGCCGGCTCCTGGCGCAGCCTCTCCTGCCTCTGCGTTTCTTCCCCACTGGAGCTGGAGGCTGGTGGTGACAGAGGAGAGCACAGACTGATGGAGAGCCGTCGGAGCAGAGTCCTCAGTGGTGTTGCCTCTCCAAACCCAGCTGAGACTGGAGAATCTGGTCTCTTGGCAGCCTCCGAACAGGAGTGCTAAATGCATCCGCAAACACCTTCCTGGGCAGCTTGCAGTAAAAAGTAATGACCAAGAAGTGCCGGCACACCCGAGACGCCCCTCCTCATCACTGGATGGATGGGTAAATAGAGGCACTGGCAGGAAAAACGGCTTTACCCAGACCACACAGTGAGCGGGCGGTTTGAGCTGGAGCAGTCCCGGTGCCCTCATCTGTCCCCTAATCCCAGCATCACCTCTGATCCCTCATGGGACACAGCCGTGTGGTCTCTGGGGGAGAGCTGAGCCAACGCAGAAATGTCCTGTGGGACACAGCCTGGCTGGACATCGTGGTGTGGCCTGGGTGATTGTTTCCTTGTCCTCAAGACCCTCGGGTGCCACCCTGCTCTCACTTGCCCCTTGCATGTCCCCACCTGGCATGGATGCCTGCAGAGGACTGACATACTCAGGGCTCAGGTGGATCCAGCAACCTGGATTCACAGTGCTCCACAGCAACCTGAAGGGTGTGCAGCGTGGCACATTTGTCCTCAGTGTCCATGGGACACACACGCTTCATCTACCCCTTTTTGCATGGGAGCCTGAGATGGTGCTAAAATAGAGGCACAAAAAGAAGAGGAATCATAAAATATGCAGAACACCAGCTCTCCTCCGAGCCACTGTGACCCTGGGCTGCTGGGACCAGATCTAATGAGAGAGGAACTATGAAGGGCTCATGGAGCAGGCAGAGGAACGTGGACTTTCCGAGTGTCAAAGAAGACGATGGTTACAGATCACATTCACATGTGTTCAAGGGCCAGGGGTGTCAGGAGTTTCTGGGATGTTTCTCAGCATTAGACCAAGGTAAAACCATCCCTAACATATAAGAGTTTCCAGGGGACCTGAAAAGGAGATTTGAAAGTCTGTGTTGAATTTGGCAAATATTTTTGGCTGAGGAACCTGTGATTTTTTTCAGAATGTTCAAGCATCTCATTTAAGTCATCTTTGCAATAAAGCAAATACCATTTGAAATACCATTTTCTTTTCAAGTTTGACCCAAAGTAAAAGATTAAAGGTTAAGAAGTAACCTGAAAATGAAATAAAATTTTTTGTTTCAGGTCAAGGAACTCCTATGGGTTGACAAAAGCCCCTGGACATCCATTTTGGTTCACCCTGAACTGAATTTTGCCAGTTTTGTCCTCAGTTGCCGTGTCCTCCAGCCTGTTACTTACTCAGTTTATCAAGGATGTAACAGGGTATGAGGCAGGCTGGGGCTGTAAGGTCGCCCAAAACACCTGGAGATGTGAAGCCTGCTGAAAGGTTTCCACCTGACTGAGGACAGGCACTTGCAGCAGGGACAGGCTGCAGCAGAGCCCTCTTAGGATAGAATCACAGAATCGTTTGGGTTGGAAAAGCCCTTTAAGCTCCCCCAGCCCAACCATTCCCCTAACCCTGCCATCCGACCACTAAACCCTGGCCCTGAGCACCACAAGCACCACATCTAAGCACCTCTTCTTCATGGTCAGCCCTTCCCTCCCTGGAGAAGGCAGGCAGGCAGGTCTTCCTCCTCTCCAGGAGGAACCAACACTGATACCTGGGTTGTCCCTCATTGCTCAGTAGGATTTTCTGGTCTTTGCTGACTCAGCATGCTCCGGGACGGGCAGTGCTTCCATGGGGGGAGCAGACAGAAGGCCTGGTCTCATGTGCTACATCACCCCAGTAGACCCAAGGGGATATGTTCAGAGTAGATGAAATCTGCAGAGATTTCAGCTGTGGAACTTGAACAAACTTCTACCGAGGAGGCGGAAACAGCCAGGATTTGTTTGCTTGGTTCTTGTGCACATCCCAGCACACGGGGTGATGCCATCACAAATGTGATGGTCCCGATGTAATGTTTTGGGATGAAAGTTTGGTAAAGGTAGAAGTGAAAAGAGCAGGAGAAATCCCAGACAAGTTGTATTCCTGGTCGATGACAGCCCTATGAATAAGGTCCACACACTGTCCCTGTCTAGATGTTATTGTTGAAAGAATCGCTTTAGATTCCTGATAATATACAGAAATAATTTCTTGCTTGATTTCAGATCAAATTCTTGATTTCCATACATAGGGTTTCTGTATTATTGCTATCAAATTCAAGCACGAACTTGGGTATGCATAGATATATAATGCTGCAGTTACTAATTCTTCTCCTAACTGTGATGTTTTTTCCTAGTCCAAATACCTTTGCTTTCCGAATGAGGACTTGTGGCATTTTGAACCTCTAGAAAAATGTTCTCTAACAACTTCCAATTACTTTTCAGATTTTCCTGTTTAATTTTTTCCTCTTTGTCTGCTTCATTCCTAATTATTTTTGGCTGTGGGAAGCTGGCTCTTTTGGAGCCTATGAATATTTATTCGTTGCTGGTTGAGACTGTTCTGTTCGTACATGACGTGTAATCAGGACACGATCGCTTGCAGCAAGACAACTGTTAATTGTACACAACGGAGCATGCTCTCTCTGTGTGAAAAGCTGTCCTACTCCCATTGAATGCTTTGGGTGTCCACACATGTGGACAAAATGGAAAGAGAAAGGCTACAAGATGGATGCAAGGTCTCAGAAAACTCACCTTCTGTGGGTAGCCTGAGCTCCAGAGCTAAGGAAGGATAAAAAATGACCCCTGCTCGGTCCATATGTGCGTGATGGGGAGGGGAGTTTGGGTAGCTGGCATCCTTATCAAGTCTAATGAATAGAAGCTATGGACAGATGAAACTGAGTTGCATGGCCATTTGAAGTTAAAAACCTATACCATGATTTGATAACTATCAGGTTTGACCTGTGTCCTGGTTTCGTCTGGGATAGAGTTAATTTTCTTCATAGTAGCTAGCACAGTCCTGTGTTTTGGATTTAGTACCAGAAGAATGTTGATAACACACTGATGTTTTCAGCTGTTGCCAAGTAGTTCTCAGACCACTCAAGGACTTTTTGAGCTTCTCCTGCTCAGCCAGGTGCATAACAAGCTGGGAGTACAGCACAGCTAGCACAGCTAACCCAAACTGACCAAAGAGCTATTCCATACCATAGAACAAAAAAGAGCCAGGGCGGGGGGGGGGGGTTAGTTGGTCGGTCGGGCGGAGAGTGATCACTGCTCGGGGAGTGATCACGGCTCGGGGCGGGCTGGGCATCAGTCGGTGGGTGGTGAGCAATTGCATTGTGCATCATTTGTTTTGTATATTCTGTATATTCTGTATATTCTGATATCATTCTCATTATTACTATTATTATTTTCTCTTATTAAACTGTCTTTATCTCAGCCCTCGGCTCTAACCTTTTATTTTCTTCCCGATTCTCTCCCCCATCCCACTGAGGGAGGGGGGGAGTGAGCGAGCGGCTGCGTGGTGCTGAGTTGCCAGCCGGGTTAAACCACGACAACCTGTAATGGGAATAATAACAACGGGATCTGGTTTGGTCTCTTTAATCAAGACTGACTGTTCAGAGAAGTTTGCCTCTCCATACGTGTCCACACAAGTATGTCCACTCATCTGCAAACCCCCTTCTAAAGGCACAGGCAGGACTTTCTGCTCCTGAGAGCCATGCCCGAGCACTGCAGGCAGTCACACGGTGCAGGGGCTCATCTCAGTAAGGCCTTCGGCAGCTCAGCACCGCAACCTCTGCGCATCGCTGGCGTTACGCTGCAGTACTGGGTGCTGACGCCTCAGGGTCGCTCCACTGCACAGCGTATGAGATAGGACGCCTGGGAGATGAAAATGCCTCCTTCCAGGGCAGCAAAACCACCTTTTCTGTAGGAAATTCTGATATTTTGGAAACTACCATTTTTGAAATGTCAGTGTCGCGTGTGGCAGCAGCTGCAAGAACTGATTCGGTAAAGCCAAAGCATTTAATTTAGACAGATGAAACTGTAGTGAGTGTTGTATAGACAGTACGTTCATAACGCATACATCAAATGCAGCGCTAATATTCATATTTCACATGATGTAACAATAGTGTTTTGAAGAAACGGCGTTTTCCAACAGAAGCTATTGTGTTGAAAGGAGCAGCAGCATGAGAATAACACCTGGAGGTATTTCTCATGGTCAAGTTGAATAAGACCATACAGGTGCAATTTACCCATGCAGAAATGGCCAACCTCAACCTTCTGCCCCCCCAGGCTCCTGTTTCTGGGGCTCCCAAGGGATTCCAGTGTTTTCTAATGCTGGTGGTTAATTTTCACACTTTCAGAAGCTGGGCCACTCCTTCACTGACCCACAGCCGCATGCCAGTCCCCAGGGACCACGATTGCTGTTGGGTCTGAGTGTGCCTGCTCAGACCATGGTGCGCACTGGTGCATGGTGGGACACCTCAGCCTCTGGGGCAAATTCTTTTGGACTTCAATCGCCCAGGCTCATTGCCATCTGAGCTGCAAAGTGCCGGGGAGCTAAGGGGCTGCAGGAGGCTGTGAGGGGGCCCTGTATGCAGACGGGGGAATGAAGCTCCCTGTTTGCTGGCTCTGCTCCTGGGTACAGTGTTGGGTTTTGCATCAGGGATCGGGTCCTCTTTTATTTTGACTTCTGGCACATGCGCCATCTCAGCCTAAAGGTAAAGTCCTCAATCAAATCCTACAGCTAGAGCAGCAAATAAACCCTCTCCCAGCATGCAGCCTCCTTCCCTCCTGGCCTCTAGCCCCAGTGACAACACTGGGGGTTGCCACAGGCACCCTCTCCAGCGTGCCCCCACCACGCTGCCCGTGCTCCGCTGGCGCGGTCGCTCCATACTCACAGCTCCTCCAGGAAGCGCAGGTGACGGAGCGTGCTGGGCTGCAGCCGGCTGATGTTGTTCATGCTCAGGTCGCTAGTGGGGAAGAAAGACAGAAGTCTCTGATCAGTCACGCTGTTGTTTGCACAGAATAAACCCCCGTGCCAGCCTCTGCGTGTCCTCTCTGCTACGAGGAAAGCACTTCAGCGAGGGAATCCCCTGCAAACTGCATTTCAGCGTCTTATCCCAGCCCAGGTTCTGCCTGCAAAGGGATGAAGAGGAGTAACCAGAGAGAGGCACTTGCTCCTTCAGGGTGGTCTGCCTGAGCTCCTCCGGGTTGAGGAGCAAGTTAGGACATTCCCTAACAGCTCAAGGAGTGTCCGTGTCTCACGTGTTTTGGAGAGTGAGCAAGAAGCTCAGTGACACTGGAGTAGGACAGCATGTCCTTGGGGCCAGAAGCATCTTTCTGTGACCACTGGACATGCCAGACACCACAGGGAGCTTCTCCAGAGCGTGGATAGACAGCTGCTTTTGAGGAGAGAGCAAGCCATGGAAGAAGGGTTGCATCCTGTTGGACAAGCCTGCTCTAAACTGGGAAAACTAGAGAACAGTGCCAGGAATGAGGGCTGGAGGTCGGCTTTGTGGGTGACAAAGTCTGAGTTTAGGTGTTGGGAGGAATCTGTTTGATTATGCTTGTCTCAGTCTCTGTCATCTCCAGCTAAAGGCTCACCCTCTATCTGCTTAGGGTCTGACCCAAGGGGGTCTGCTGAGTCTTAAGCCCTTAGCACATTACAGAGTCACTGCGAGCTGCCCACTGCAGAGCTCTCATCCTCTTAGGATATGAGTAGCAAAATCTGCAGGGAATGGTGCATTAGAGAAGCTGATACTTGGGAAAAATAAAGATGCTTCTGGGCCATGAGGCGTTTCAGGAGGTCTGATGCCTGATGGCTGCAACCCTGCCCTCGTGAGCAGCTTCACATGAAGAATACCGCGCTTGTTACCCGTGTCCAGAGCAAGCTCTGTCCAGGTGAGCATTGATTTTTACAACTATGAGGAAAGATGTGGTGGAATTAAAAGCTGGTGTTGTTAAAACCAATGGGAATGAACAGGCCATACCCTCTACCAAGCAAAGCAATCCTAGTCAAATGCCATCTGGGCACTGGGTAGCCTCATATGGTGAAGAAGGGGATGATTTTTGATCATCGTGTATAGACAGGACACTGCTTGGTTCCTTCAGACTGCTCAGGCTAAATGGCAGAGCCAGGCAGGTTCCTCTCCTGTAATGTGAGACTAAGGAGGCGCAACATAAAAATAAAGGCATTTTACTGTACTCTTTCCTCCAATAAATATCATGGACTTGTGAGCCTAAGGAAGGATGTGACACCGCCCACCCCCACCCCAGTATTAGTGGGAATCTATCTTGGTGTTGGGCAAATGCATGGAGGAAGGAGGCTTCTGCCAAGGACAAGGACCGAAGTGTCAAAGAGGAAAGTTACCCTCAGCAAAACCCTCACAAGAGGGGCCTCTGAGCTGGGGCCTCCTGCACCACAGACCCTCATTTGAACGGAGGTCTTGCAGCCCCAAGGCATGTGGGTCGCATACCGAATGCCCTGGAGCATCGCAGGCTGGCTTGGGCTCTGGGTAGGAAGTTGCTTGAGTGTAAACTAGGTTTATTGAAAAAATTAGTCAAATTTCTTTTGTATTCTTCAGTGAGAAAACACACGAGTTCTGCTGGTAAAGAGGCTTTAAAAGTTTGGGGGTGTAGGCTTCTTCATTTTGCACCATTTCCCACAAAAAAACCCCAAATCCTTTCTGCCCAGATCTGTTTGGTATTGGCGGAGGTGGGTTACACCTGGGGAAGGTCTGAAGTCTGCCTTTACAGGGAGGAGGCAGAGATGTGTCCTATGTGGAGTTTAGTGAGCCCCATTTGAAGACACTCCCGGCACAGTTTGTTATTTTTCTCTATAACTCTCTCCTCTCCAAAGAAGTGGTGGAAAAATTCCTCAAAGACCTATGAGAATTCAAAATTCTATTTTCAGAGTGAATGCAAAAATAAAGTTATTGTCTGCATTGTTCCATCTGCGATGCTACATTCTGTATTTGGATGATCCTGTGGTACAATAGAAGGGTTAAAATATTATTTTGTGCCACTTCTATTTTTATTCTTAAATCCCTAACGGCAGTTGCTACTTAGCACCCATTAAAACATCTTTTTTTTCCTACATCAAAGTCTCTCCTGTTTATGTTGTGATGAATCAGTCTGGTGTCTTGACATGTTGTGAAACAATGTAAAAATAACGAAAAATAACGTAAAATGAAAGGCAATGAAACAAAACACAGATCTGAAACATCCAAGATATCCTTGAAATTCCTTATGTTGCCTTCTGCTGGCAGTGTAGGGAATATTCATTGCTCACCACAGAGGACACTTTTCAAACCTCACCGAACCACATTTTAGGTACCCAGCTCTTTCCCAGGCGTGATGGGGACCATCGCCTGCTCCAGGCTCTGGGCGGGCAGGACTTGCAGGGATGTGCAGACCCTCCGCGCCAGCCATACCCAGCGGCGCATCAGTGTGTGGCTGGTGGCAATGGGGAAGCCAAAGGTGTTTTGACTCCTTCTTTCCTCCCCCTTGATTCATACCCTAAAGATGAAAAATATGCACTGGTTTCTGAAGAAGTCTTCCAAAAAGGCAGAGGAGGAATACCATTATCCCATCACTCTTGACACCCTCACAGCTCCACCTTGCGTGACTCCTTTAAATGCTCTGCTCCCCTCCCTCCCTTTCTTTGACCCCTGAGGCTCCTGGCCATGGATAGGTCTGAGAGAAAGGTCTCTGTCCCACCATCTCTTGGGGCAGTGAAGAAAAATCCAGCCCTGATTTCCAAAGCTATTGCAAGGGGGGACATTTTGGGTCATTTTATTGAAACCTCGCTTGTATTTGCAGTGTTTGGCTGCTCTGGTGGTTTGCAGTCCTGCAGGACTCAAGTGCAACACATGTACACTCACAGTACTGAGGAGAGGAGGCCCATAGTGCAGACCCTGGCAGTGGTCTGTTCGCTAATGAGCAGCGAGGCAAATGTGGTTCCAATGACTCAGTTTTAGGGCTGTGTTTGCTGTTAACTCTCCACTGCAATGTCCCATGGGGGCCCACACCAGCTCCTCTAGAGCAGTGGACATTGCGCCTGGCTTGGTGTGGTGGAGTTCCTGGACTGGCCATGGTACAAGGACAGCACGGAGGGGGTGGTGCAAGGACAGATGGTGCGAAGGAAGAACGAGTTCCTCCAAGGGCTGGAAATGAACTTCCTGAGCCCATTCCTGGGCTCTGTGATTTTTCTAGCCACAAAAGCATGAGATGTTTCTCCACAGGCTGTCCATGCTTGTGTGAAAGCTGAGACACAGGATTCTTGCCTGAAGTGTTGTGGGAGTAAATATTTGACTTATTACTCATGTAAAGATGTTGTTGACTTGTTGCTGTGTTTTCCCAAGCTCATGTTTTTCCTCTTGGTAAGGTTTCTTGTGCTATGTACATCCCCAGTGCATGCAGGAGTGGAAATGCTTCCTGCCAGGGTAATCAGGGAAGCTATTTATCTCTTCAGGTGTTTGATGGTGGTTACTTCAGTTAGCCACATGTAGTTAATTTTAAAAGGAACCCATGGCATTTGAACCTTGTTGGATTATTTTTTTTTTCCGGCAGGATTAGGGATTCATGGACTAAATGGATTAGGGATTCTTCTGACCCTTCTCAGTTCTGTCAATGACTTTGACTTTCCAAAACAGCTTTCTTTTGAGTGACTAGCATCCAGTGGAGTCAAAGAAGTGTTGGGTCACTCATATCTAAGCATGGCTATTGCTGTTTGCACTGGTGAAACCACTACAAAGATGGGCACAGTACCATAGCAAGCATTATAGAAATGCACAAAAAATATAATTCAGACCCCAAAGTCCCTTAAACTCTAGGAGAAATCAGAACGGTAGGAGAGGAAATGGGGTGCTACAGCTTCACCCAGGCTTGCAGACTAGGGCCAGCAGAGGAAATGTCCAGATCCTTGCCTTTGAGTCCATGGGACCACACTGCATCGGTGAACTGGGACAAGCCATCCCTCTCCCATCCCAGAGTTCCCGTGTTCCTCTTTCCCCATGACTGGCCTGTCTGTCCTCTCTGCAAGCTATCAAATAAAAGCAGGAAACCTTTTGCTGTCAAATCGCTTTGCCTTGCTGTGGTCTGAAATGCTGACAGTAAAGTGAACAACCCCACTCCTCCAGGAACTGAAAAGCTGTTCTGGTGTCACCCCCATTTACCCATGAAGCGATGTCTTTTAAGACCTCATATTAGGTGTTGAAATTACCTATGCTTTCCAATGGCACTGCACCAAAGCCATCATGGATATAATTAGTGTGATTTAACATCCCCCCCCCAACTAATTCTAAACATTTATTGTAAGCATTTCTAACTTGTACCTGCAGGAAAACTGAGACACAGTTCATGGAAACTGAGCTCATGTGATTCAGCCTCAGACCTTACAACTACTCTGGCCCTCGAGGGGTTCCTTAAATTATTTGCTTTGATGTCGCCTTCTTTCATGAGCAACCTTTGATTATTCACTGATTAGCTGATCTTCCTCACCAAAAACTGATGTGACACACACCATGCTTTGGGTACTCCAGTAGGACTGCCAGCCATGCTCTTCAACAGTGCTAGGAGATAGTCACCATGGTGTTTTAGTTCGGGGATGATATGAGCTTTAAAGTTCAAAGGAATTTATCTTTGGCATAATTGCTCGGGCAGGTAGGGTGCAGGCGCTCTGAAACGTGGAGCCATGGATGTCCCTGCACAGAGCAGCACAGTCCCTGTAGACTCTGTCCAGCTCTGGTGAAGGCACCTGCAGAACCTTGTAGGAGCACATGGTCTTAGGCCAAAAGGGCAGTTTTTTATGCTACAATATGTGGGTCTCCATGAAGGGCACCCTGCGATACTTGCTCAAGATAGGCCTAAGCAATATCCCCAGGACGTACCTCTAGGGACATCGGGATTGATGTGTCTTACAAACTCAAGGTGTCTAAAAGCTGGCCACAAAATTGGGGAGCAATGAACCCTGACCATCACCCCCAAAGCTCTGATATACCTCTTCCCATACTATAAGCAAAGCATTTCCCCACGCTGATGTGAATTAACACAACCAAGTCAACAGACCTAAAGCAAAACAGGTTGAAGCCACACTGGAGTAATACAACGAGATGGTGGACGCTCAGTCAGGAAGGTCTGAAGGTGAAATCTACAGTGATATGGTCTTGGCTGAGGCCAAGCGCATAACCTTGAGAGCCAGATGTGCATCTGCTCAAGATCTGCCAAGGGCACATGACTGGCAGAGAGATGGTGCTCTCCTGGAAGCCATCACAGGGCTAGGACACTTTCTACAGAAAGAGCAGCTCCTAGATATGGCTGGGAGAAGACATTCCTCAGCCATCTCTCTCCCTGTACTCCAAAGGGCCTGGTCATTAGCTTCAGTCCCCCGAGGCGCTCTCCATGGGTCCCTCTGTCACTCAGCATGATGAGAAGCCTGTATCCTCCTGCCATGAGAGCAGGGGCAAGTAGCTGTCTTCAAGCAGATCTTTGATCTACAAGGTTTCTGCAAGCTCATGGTGTGGTTCAAGGGGCAGACCTTCATGGACTCAGCAGTGAGGTGCTCTGTGGGCTCCTGGCTTCTTTCCTACCTCAGTGAAATCCCATGCATCTGGAAACAGCTGGAAGTGATGACACACATTGCCCAAGCCACTGGACGGGATTTTCAGTATTTAGGGAAATGGACCTTGTGCTCCTCTGTAAGGAGGCAGGGTCACCCAAAGAACATATCTGACTGTTATCCTCAGGTTTTGAGCCTACAGGAAGCTAAAAAGAATCCCAAATGGTGATTATCTTCTCAAGCCCTAAATTGGCCCACTATATGAATATCTTCACATTTTTCAAGATGTTTGGGATATTAATGTGCCCTCTTCCCAGACTCAACCCAGCTCCTCTCAGTGTTGGTGCTGAGCACTGAACACATCGGTTCCTGGACCATAAAAAAGACCTTCCTTTACACTCAGGCAGTTGAGCAGGAATTTTTATGGTTGTGGGGAGAAGCTAATGACCTGGTATCCTCTCGATTAATTAATTGCACGGTGACAACATTAAGGCCTCCCAATCCAGCAGTCTGATGTCTGGGGGAGCTGTACAAACCAGACCAAAATTCCCATCCTTTTCCTGGAAAGGTCCAACACAAGACCTGTTCTTGCAAGGCATGAAACACTCTTGCCTCTCTGAAATCTGCAGGACATGAGCAATGTCTCTACCTATCTTCTGGCCACTCTCATTAGCATCCAGTGAAAAACGCACAATTGCACCACCTTTAGAAAAGAAGCCTAAAGGCAATAAATGATGGTTTTAGAAATTCTTTAGATTATTCTAGAGTGATTCATAAAGGTTCTTGTTATCTCCTTTCCTCTTTATCTTGAAATCTCCGAGGTCACCACAAAATGCCTGAATTGCTTGGGGTAAAGCTGGGGCTGACAATAGAATGGTACTTGGAGCCATAGACCCAGCTGAAATTTTTCCTAAAAGCCTGCAGGTTGAAAACTACTCTAAAGGTAGCCTCCATAAAGAAAAGGAGAAAGGGAAGATAAAGAGATCAAAGCAGTAGGAGCTCATTTGCATTACACCATATCTGGAGGCACCAGCCCTGCTTCAATCCAATATCACTGCAATAGGCAAGAGCAGAACGTGTTTCTACTCCCACCTCTCCATGTTTGAAAATAGATCAGTCATCTTAGATCATCCCCCATGTGTAGGCCCTATCCGAGATCTCCACAATGTTTCAATAACAGAGACTCAGCCAAGGCCAGTTTGCCAGGGTGAGATTAAGCCCATCCCTGCACCAGTAGGTCTTCAGAAGTCTGGTCTGCGTGGTGAATAGCAGTGACCTACAGCAAGCACAGCTCTAGAGCTGCTCCTCCCGTGGCTGCCCTGGCTCTGCACCATGTTATGTGCCCTCCATGCAATGAGAGCAGAAAGGGGCTGAGCAGAGGCAGTAGTAGTGCATTTCTGCCCCTGCAAATGGTTGATGGGAGAACAAGAAGAAATAACTTTTAGAAGCCAGGTCAGGGCTGTCAGCAAACACCATCTCATCCCAGGGCCCACAGGGTCTGCCAGGGGAGGGGCTCTCCCTAGACAACAGAGGAGAAAGGAAGAAGGTGTGGGGTGCACAGCCAAGGGTGGGGAAAAGGGCAGGTCACCTGGCAGAATAGGCTTCAGCCACATGGAGGAGACAGGGCTGAGAAGCAGCAAGGAGCCGCCTGCAGAAGGGACCGTGTCGTGGGACAGAGATGAAACTTGGATCAGAAAATGAGGGAAGTTTTTCCAAAAAGGCAAAACTTGAATCTTGCTAAGTGCACTCCCAGAGATTTTTCTCATGGACTCCATCTCCTGGCTGCAACTGTCCTGGTTGCCAGAGGGAAGTCTGCACAGCGATAAAAGGGGAAAGCACTTGCACTATGGCAAGGCAGGGAGAAGATGGCTTGTCTCACTGGATATAGCTCTTATGAGCATGATGGGCATTGACAGCTTCTGGCCTACAGGTGTACAAGTGCCTTGGTGCTTTCCAGTGCCCGTTAGCACAGAACTGATTCAGCTGGAGTAGAGGAGTCTCATGCACCAAACTGAAGGAGAGGCTGATGGAGCCTCCTCCGAGCCCCTCTGATTTCATAGAATCACAGAATTGTTTGGGTTGGAAAAGCCCTTTAAGCTCCCCCAGCCCAACCGTTCCCCTACCCCTGCCATCCCACCACTAAACCCTGTCCCTCAGCACTGCCTCTGCCCGGCTGTTAAATCCCCCCAGGGCTGGGGAGTCGACCCCTTCCCTGGGCAGCCCCTTCCAGTGCCTGACAGCCCCAAGGGGAAGGAATTGTTTCCAATGCCCAACCTAACCCTGCCCTAGCACAACTTGAGGCTGTTTCCCCTCGTCCCATCGCCCCTTCCCTGGGAGAGGAGCCTGACCCCCACCCCACTACACCCTCCTTTCATGTAGTTTCACCACCTGGACAGAGCAGGTTGCTTTGGGCTGGATGTTGGCAAGGACCATATTTTCCATTTCTGATACCATTCTGCAAGTTCATGTTTTTGGTGATTCCCATGAAACAGAAGTCCAGAAAGAATTGTTTTGACATTAAAAATCATCGTCCCAGAAAGGACATTAAAAACCAAAAGTCATTTGAAGAGAAAAGTACCTTCTGTCCTGGAAGTGTCCCAGCAGCACTTCTCAGTCTCTGAAAACTGTTTTTAGATTTTTGCCTCACATAACGGGACTCAGAGTTGGCCAGTGTTGGAGCTGGGTCAACATGAACTTTTTCCTTAGTGTGAGCCCGTCAAAACCAAAAGAACCTCTAAACCTCTAAAGAAATATTGGGGCATGAATGAGAGGAAGGAACATTTTTTTTTAAAGCAAGAAAAATGAGATTTCAGGCAAATGTCCTTTCTGCCCACTGTGTCCTTTGGAGCAGCCACAGCCCAGCAGTGTCCTGACTTTTAGCAACTAAATGGTCTCAGCTCGGTCCCTGGAAAGAGCTTCACATTGCCTTGTGTCCTGAGTATGGGTTTGTTCCCTGCCCTCCTCCCGGTCTCTGCTGGGCTCCATCTCCCCACTCGCTGGGTTCCCTGGGAACAGACCTCGTCACGCTCATGGACAGTGAAACTTCTCACCCTGCCAGAGTAGGTGTCCTCTTAACACCCAGAGCATCTACCAGGGCAAGGTAAACCCAGGAGCACCTTCCTCTGCTGCCCAGCCAAAGCCTTTTGAAAGACACAACAAGCAGTAAACAGCAAACAAATGCAATTGGTGGATCTGTCACGTTCCCCATGCAAACGTCCTCAAAACCAACTGAGTCATGGAAATATGGTGCTTTCAAGTTGACACCTTCTGCTTTGATTAAGACAGGATGCTTATGAAGACAAATGTTGTGTTGGGAAACTCTCACCCAGCTCTGCTGTGGGGCACTAGCCACATGTGCCTGGGGCTGGCTGGGGGCACGGTGCTCTGTCCCAGGGAGAGCAATGCAGAAGGGTAGAAAGTGGGGCAAGGCAAGCCAAGGATGGTTGCAAGCCACAAGACTGTTCTAGGGAGCCAGAAAGTCCACGGCAGAGGCACTTGCCAGCAGACTGGAACTGTTCTGCAACCTGCAGTGCCGGAGAAGGTCGTTTGTGCATTACAGCCTTCCCTGCCTGCTCCAGGCTCCTGTCCTCACCTCCAGGAAGGCGTCCGTGGGCAGTTTACGCTGATGTGCGGTGCACATGGGACTGTTTTTCTCCAGGCCAATAAAGGGCTTTGCAACCCCCCTGTGCCACTTGCACAGTTCATGTGGGAGGAAGCAGTGGGAGCACAATGGTCAAACTCCTGTCGGAGCCCACATGGTGGGAACAGAAGTGAATTGCTACAGAGGTATTCCTGGGTTAGTAAGTGATCCACCTGGAAAGCGTAGCTTGTTGGACAGTACCAAAAAGACAGACACTGAAGGAGCAGACAGATCATGAGAGGGAACAGGGTCTAAGGAACTGTGTCAGTATATACATGAAGATACCAGGACTCTTCTGCTTGGCAAAAAGATTGTGAGGAGAGGTGTGACAGAGAAGATGATGCTGGTTAGATGCACCAGGAGGGTGCACTTCAGCTACAAATTACTGGTAAAGCATTTGGTAGAGTCCCTAGTAAGAAACTCTTACTATAAAGACGCAAGACAAAACTGCAAGACAAATTAATGGAGGCTTAATCTACCAGTGACTATTCAGGGTGATTGCCTAATGCCACATCTGGTTCAGGGGTGCCCAAGGGTGCTCAAGGGTTTGGGGGTCCAGCCAGGTTGAGGGCAATGCTTTTCCCTGTTCTTTTTGCTGCAGTCCTAAGCAAAAGCACGAGTTCCTGCACAGGTTCCTACAGGCTTTGCTGAAGACCAATTTCATTTCCCATTTCGTTGCTCTGTGTATCCTGCATCTGGGTTCGGTGGCTCTTTGGTTTGACCCAGAATGTTCTTTACAGGACCACTGTGTCAGCCATGGTAGATTAAGATGTTTTTCATACCATGCCCATTGGTATGAGCTTGGTACCCATGGCTGATTCACAGCACTTGCTGTGAGCTCTGGCTCTCCTTTGAGGAGCAGGCAGGGGTGAGGCCAGTGTAGTCTGCATGTACATGCCATAGACACGCTTCCAGCTGTGTATCAGGGGCACGTGCAACTGCTGCCATCCACATCCTTCCTTTGGTTGCACAAGGTTTGCACAAAGGGCTTTGATCCCACATACCCTGGAAAAGTCTCAGCTGGAAGTCTAAGGAGAGGCAGTATTTGAATTAGGGGGAAAAACTCTCTGAATACTGAATTCCACCTCTACCTGAGAATTGAAAGCCCTGCTCGACTCTTTCTAAGGTGCCCACAGTTAATTTGTGCACATGAGAGATCCTTGCACATCTGACCTGGAGCAGCCGCCTCTGCCCTGTTTCTCTTCATTGTGTGCATCCTCCCACCACTGCCAACTTCTGACCACCCCAGCATTGCTCAGGAATCCCCGACAGCTGATGCCCGTCATCTCCAGACTCGTTCCATTTACTTTCAAACCCACTGAAAGGAGATGGCGGAGCCCAAGGCTGGAGATTGAGAGCCTGTAATCGACCAGGAGTGTATGCAAACACGTTGGCTTCTTTCACGTTGAGGGGATGTGGCAGCCCACAGTTATTCCTGTTAGTTCTCTGGCTGGAAAAAAAATCAAAGAAAGGCTCTGGCAGGCTGGATGGTCACAGACAGTGTGTGACTTCTCCCTGAGCTGGGGGCAAGAGCAGCCTGCTGCTGAGATGGGAAGGAACCAGGGCAAGGCACCGCTGGAAGAGCATTGGGCCAGGCTGCCTCTCCCCTTGCAAGTCATAACTTGGGGGGGTTGCACCAGCTCATGTGTGGGGCAGAATCAGATCCCAAAGTCCTGAGACCAGCAAATAAAGCAGTAATGTGAACTAGAGGGTTGGAGGAGATGCGCTACTGAACCCCTGTGGAGTTAGTGTCTGTTACTAGCTGGACGAAGCATGCAAAAATTTGGAAAAATTTTGCAAGAGACAAATTCTGATTTTTTTTTTTAAGTGAAAAATGTCAGAGTGGCTGATCGAAACACTTAATGCTGACATCAAGACATTTCATTCACTAAAAGCCAAGCCACGACAAAGTAGTATTTAGTGACAGACGTTATCTGCATATATTAGCCTGAGGTTGAATTAGGAAAAAATCAGAAGTAAAATAAACCCCAAATTGAAACAAAACTTTTTACTTCAGGTTCAAACATCTCCAATAGGTTTTCATTAAAAAAATTTGACCACATCTGTGTGTTGCCTGGAAACTTTTGCATTGGATGAAGAACAGTTTTTGCTCTAGGGAACTGTTTCTTGGAGAAAAACCTAGTTTCCCTGCATGTTGTAAGCGGACCTCATGAACAAGCGTCCAGCATGGGACCCTGCGAGGTGGCAGGCACTGCCACTGCGGGAAAGGCCTATGGCCCCACGGGAACCGGCCTTGGTGCTGGGCTGTGTTTAGATGCAGGAGACATTGCCTGGACAGTTGTTCCCCACCTCCCCCTGATGGAAAGATGGCGAGTTTCTGTATTTCACTGGCTCGCTGCTTTGAAGCTGTCTGTGTTGTCTCCGGGGCTGTGTGTGCCCCGATCTGAAACCCCACGTGCTAGGATGGAGAGGTGGTTCAAGTCTCATTGAGAGACCAGCGCACAAAGTGCTGGCAGAGGGAGCGGGGCTCAGCATTCACAGCTTTTATGTGGGTTTCCTCCTCTTGGATGCGACCTCTTGGACGTGCCAGAGGTTGATGCCAGTGCTGCAGCTGCACATCGTCCTCTCAAAGAACAGGAATCCAGTTACAAGGTATGGAGGCTCGTACCTGATTTGGCACTTCTGGACAGATCCCTTAAAGTTCCTGGAAAAGCACAAGAGTCTTGCTGGCAAGAAATAATGGGAAAGACTTCCATCAGAAGCCTGCGTCCTCCTGCTTGTGATTCTTTGGAGCAGACTTTTCAGCTCCAGTGACAACTGATTTCTCTTCCCCAGAAGGTGAAAAAAGATCTTAGGTCAGGGGAAAACAGGCATTTAATTTGCCACATGCAAGCTGATGGCTCTATGCCCAAATCCTTGACCTGATGGAGAAGGAGTGCTTCTCTAATACTTGTGAGAAAGCTCTGTGAAGAGGAAGCATGTGGAACTCCAAGAATTAATGTCCCAGGTGGGATGTATCCAGGGAAGGTTGTGTTGGGGACGGAGGCTCTCCAGTTAGCTCAGCCTGGCCAAGAGATGAGGAGAAGCCCCACCTTCGCCTTGGCTGTGTGCAGCACCATGCCCTACACCAGCGTCCTCGCACCACCATGCCGCAGCCAGCCCTGAAGTCCCCCAGCACTGCATTTACCATGGTAGCTGCTGTGGTTTGCTGAACACAGCCAAGCTGCTTTCCAGACTCAGCTCTCCCAGAAGCCCCCTCCTACCCTGCTTTGCTTTAAGCACTACTTGCACCCATTTAGATTCCCACTCCACCCATACGTGCTTTGCTGTGGGGTGGTCAGGGTTGCAGCTTCGGTCGCAGCAGGGTCTGGACCACTACAAATTGCTCAGTAGGGCTGTAGGCACAGAGTGCACACCAGGCATGTGCGTGAACTTCCAACAAGCCATGGAGAACGTGTGTGCAGCGCATCTGCACGGAGAAACACCAGTCTCAACCTGCAGACAGAGACAGCAGTGGTGAACGTGGCCCCATGGTCGCTGAGCTGCTCAAAGGCTAGGAGCTGCATCAGCCTGGGCGCTGGAGGAGGCACCAAGGGAGGCAGTGCTCTGCCTTGGGAACAAGCCCCAGAAACTCTCAAGCGCTGGCCCTTCCCACGTTTGGTTTGGAAAGGCTTTCTGCTGCAGAAGCTTGTGTTTAAATGGCACTTTCTAAATGCTCCCAGCCACCATGACCAACCAGCAAAGACAATTCAGTGTCATAAACAGCTGAAAGAGCCAAGGCTGTGTTCTCATGCCTGAAATGGGCGGAAGGTTCAACTCTGGCGTCTGTGACACCGCTCAAGCCAGCCCTGGTGCCAGCTGTGTCGCAATGCTGGCCAACAGACACAAGAAGGTGGGCTGCTGTGAATGTTCCCTTTTGGCTCGTGGTGCACTGTGAGGCAAAGTTGCTCCTCAAGCATCGCTGCTCTCCTCTTGGAAGTGCTGCTTTTGGAGACACCCTGTGAACACAAGCTTAGGCTCGCCCCTGGAGAGCAGCAACGCCAGGGGAGCTGGGATCAGCTGGGAAACCAAGCCTAGAGCGCTGATTTAGTGTCAGTCCTCCACCTCTCCTGGCTACCCCGAATTTCAAGCAAAACAAGCTGTAGATTTTTTTTTTGGCCCATGTGGCTCATATTATGTGGGTATCAGCCCCTCCAACAGGGACACAGCTCTCATACTGCCTGGATTGGATGTAAAATGGGTTAAAAATCTCTCAAATCCAGCTACAAATACGGATGTGAGGCACTGAGCTGGCTCTCACTGTAGGTTTTCACAGACATCAGACTCCTGGGCGCAGTGAGCACAGCCCTTGCCCAGTACAGCAAGTGCGTGCCCCGCAGAGGCACCAGCAGTGTCCTGGAGTCAGGGAAGGCAGTCTCCTTGGCATCCTCAGGCTTTGCCCCAGCTGAGGCCGTGAATGTCCAGCATTTGCTGCTGTCAGGTCATGTTAGCATTAGGGATTGTGTGCCTGTTCCTGCTGCTCTGGAGCAGAGAACCCTAAAAAGCTGAGGGATGTTGGAGCTGGGCTCCTATTCTTCCCTAGTGCTCAGCTCCCTGCTGGCTCCCATGGTGGGCTGCTGGGGTGCTGGCAGCAGACAGAAGTATTCTCTGCCAGAGAAAAGCACTGATTTAGCTAAGTGTTTGGGGGATTTTCACCTGTGCCTTCAAAGCTGGGGTCCAGCTGCCAGCACTGCTGTACCATGAGGGGTCCGTTTGTCCCCCCCCACCAGGGCAGGCTCCAAACAGCAGCTGCTTCATCCAGCTGCCTTGGACGCACAGTCATCTAAGCAAGGACCCTGCAGCACCCTTGCATTCACTTTGGCTCCCAGCCACCACACTAAGGATCTCCTGTGGGTCCTGTGTTGCATCTGCCCACCACAGGGATGCCTGAGATACCACAGGCTAAGATTGCACTTAGCCCCTGAGTGGGGAACTGCATCCAACCCCAAAAGACTTTAGCAAATCTTTGGCCAAACAAAGAGCAGAGGTTATGTTCAGCCCAGAGCTGGCAGAGAGACCTCCAAGTTGTCTCTCTTGTCTTTCATGTGCTTTGGACCCCACCAGACAGGTCAGGTCTGAGCAGATTGGCAGAGGGGCACGAGATGGGGAGGGGGAACAACAACCCTGTGCACGTGCATTTTATCACAGATTAAGGTGCCTGTTATGCTGTGAGGACTTGTTTGCCAGTGGGGAGGCGTATCGCAAGGATACAGGATGCTCCTAATTGCCTGCCCTGCCCCCAGAGGGGAGCTGCCCCTTGCGAGGGTGGCACCACCCTGGTCATGATAGTGAGGAGCAACAATGCGACATGAGGAAAAAAATTTTCAATGAAAGGGCTGTCAAGCACTGGAAGGGGCTGCCCAGGGAAGGGGTCGAGTCCCCAGCCCTGGGGGGATTTAAAAGCCAGGCAGACACAGTGCTTAGGGCCAGGGTTTAGTGGTGGGATGGCAGGGGTAGGGGAATGGTTGGGCTGGGTGATCTTAAAGGGCTTTTCCAACCCAAACAATTCTGTGATTCTATGATTCTATGATCTGCAGAGTGGCTGCCGCTGCCTCGAGAGGAGAGGATCGTGTCATAACCTAACACCTGCTTAGCAATGAGACAGTGCCCAGGCTTTGCTGTTCAGCTCACTCTGTGCCAAAACAAGTAAGAGAAGGAACAATCACGTCATGACAAGGCTGAATACATTTAATGCACTCAAGCAGGAAGGGAAGGCAGTAATTCACTCCAGAGCAGGACAAGCCTGGGATGGTCTGGCACGGCAGATGATTTATATTTAGAGTTGGGCTTGGCAGGTGCTTTTATGGAACAGAAGTTTGGTTTTCTATTGTATTCAACCTGTCCCAAAAATAGTTTAAACCATTCTGCTTTGTGGCATGGCCAACTATGAACTATCTCAGCTGCAAAAGTAGTGCACAGAATTGGCCTCTTCTGTTTGTTGGGAGGTGGGTAGTGCTAGGTGCTGCTGGAGACATGATGCTGGCATTGATTGGAGGTGGCCAGCCTCTTCAGCGTCCTGTGCCCAAATATCTGAGTGGATTGGCAGAAACATTGGGGCCTGAGGATCTTCCTCCTCTCCTGCCCCAGCCCTCTCCCCTGCTCCCCAGCTCCCTGTGCTGCGATGCTGGCGTGTGGACTGAGAATTAAAAGACCGTCTGAGACCATGTGCTCCCAGCACTGTGGCAGGAGGGCAGTCAGCATGTCCTAGCAGCGTGGCTGTCCCAGCATGGCATGGATTTTGCAGAACTGGCAGCGATGGGCTGCAACGCTCTGTCTGCATCGGCCGTGTGGTGCCGCTCAGGCACGGCGATGGCCAATGCTAACACTGCTGAAGCCTGGTGCTGGCCACCCGCGTGCGAGGCCGGGAACGGCGCGAAGGGGGCTGGCTCACCCCCACCCTGTCCTCATGGTGTGGAGGCTTCACCACTTGGCTCTGGAAATTGGATCCCTACCTTGGGCACTGTTAGACAAGGCTGTGATGCCAGAGTTATGGGGACGGACGAGCCTCTGCTGGTGCCCAGGCCAGTGTTAAATGTTTTCCCTTCTTCCTGAGACTCTGAATAAAGGAAATCTCAAAAAATTGGGCTGGCGTGGGAGAGGCAATGTCCACGGAGCACAGGGAGTGGGCTGTTGCCCAGAGAGTCTACCCGGCTGTCTCCACCTGAGAGCCTGTTGGCAATGTCTGTGCAAGGGGTGCACTAAAGGGCCCCCCCCAAACAGGTGATCTTGAAGCTTCTTGTTGGTTTTCCAACCAGCTCACTCCCACTATGTCCTAAGTGTGTCCAAGGACATAACCTCCGGCAGCTGGGAAGCTCAGCCACCCAGGGCCTTCAAAAGAGGATGCAACAAAGTTGTGCAGCTGCAACCAGTGGACCAGTATTGGGGTTCACCATTTACTACAGATATGGAACTGGCCCGGAGCAGTCAAGATTCTAAGCAACGTGGCAGCCTGAAGTTGTTGTGGATCCCAAGAAAGCGGCCTTTCATAGCAAAGAGGGTGATGAAGTGTCAGCATAGCTAGGGCAGCGTTTCCTGATCCGTGCCTGCTACACCCACAAGGGATTGCAAAAACGCCATGCGGGCAGCTGCAAGTTGCGAAAGCGTTTCTTCCCGTTGGAAACGGGTACCTTCTCACCCCCACACAGCCCGCAGGACCTCACCTTTTGCTCTGACTTTCCACTGGCCTTGCCATGCACCCCCGTGCTTGTAGGATCTGGTGTGCGATGCTGCCTGCCCGTCTTCTAATGCACTATCAAGGCATCAGGGAGATGTTTTTATTCTTACTGCTGGGGTAAATGAAAATGGGTTGGGACATGTTTATGCTCTGAATAAGGGGGGGGGGGGAGTGTCACCAACCAGACATGGTTGAGAAATCTGGCAAAAGAAGTGTCAAAGCAGGTGGGGCAAGCTGCACCCAGAGGCAGAAGAGTCACAGCCCAACGATTCAGGTTCTGGCTCAGGTCTGTGAATGGAGCTGGTGCTCAGAAGGCAAACCTTGCCTGTCGCAAGCACACAGCACTGGGGACCCTCCCTATCTCCGCTTTGCTGACAAGGCAGGACAATGGAGGCAGTTCCTGAAGCAAAGAAAGTTCAAATTCCTCCAGCCAATTACCTCATGGCAGTAAATCTTCCACCTCTCTTTCCCAGTCATCGGTGAAGCATGTCTATTGTCTGGGGAGCCCGTCTGTCTGCCCCAGCACAAAAGGGAGAACAATCAGTGGGCTTGAGTAACATCCGATGTATTAAAAGATGGAAGAATAAAGCAGGGAAAGGGACAAGGAGAGCTGGGTGGGGAGGAGATCCCCAGGAGGCTGCTCTGATGCGTGGGTATCTAGCTTGCAGAGCATCTTGCAGCCAGCCTGGCCTGCCCGCTGCAGGTGCCACTGGGGCTGGATGCTGGTCAGGGTGGTGCTGGGGAGCACTGGGAACCCCTCTGGGGGGAGTGTGTTCAGAGAGGAGGGTGCTGCTGGCCTGGAAGGGGATTGCTGCCTATGGCATTGTCCAAATCCTGTCCACACACCCCAGAGCTTCCCTCCTGGTGAGGTCAAGCTGCCTAGTCACAGAATCATAGAATCATAGAATCAATCACAGAATCACAGAATGTTTTGGGTGGGAAGGGACCCCCAGAGGTCACCCAGCCCAACCCCCCTGCAGGAGCAGGGACACCTTGAACCACATCAGGTTGCTCACAGCCCCGTCCAACCTGGCCTGGAATGGTCCCAGGGATGGGGCCTCCACCCCCTCTC
>NW_009258891.1:1255887-1261130 GCF_000687185.1 Egretta garzetta
GGGATGCAGCCCAGGGTGGGGTTGGCTTCTGGGCTGCCAGTGCACATTGCCGGCTCATGTCCAGCTTTTCATCCACCAGCACCCCGAAGTGCCTCTCGGCAGGGCTGCTCTCAATCCTTTCTTCCCCCAGCCTGTATTGATACTCAGGGTAGTGCCGACCCAGGTGCAGAACCTTGCACTTGACCTTGTTGAACCTCTGTCTCCTGGGAGCAGAGCGGCAACCAGCCCCTGAGTGCTGGTAGCTCAGTGTGGTGAGCACCTCCTGGTTCCTTCTGCTGACCGTCTGCGCTGCCAGGCTCTGCTCTTCATCAGAAAAGAAACACCCTGTGCTACCGAGCTGCAGGCTGCTGGAGAGCAATGCGTCTACTTCACTGCTGTCAGTCCTGATGGTCCTGAGAAGGGCATGAAGCCTGCATGTTCCCTGGATGATTAGGGGTCAAAGAAAATGCTCTCTCCAGCCTTGAAGCTTGGTGCCCTCATCTAACTTTCTGGAGCCAGATATGAGCAGCCTCACCCTTCCTTTAGACTGCCCAAGGCACTGCTCTTCCTGGGAAAGACCAAGGTCCTGGGGGTCAAATATGAATCCAGTCCATGCTTAATCAACAGGACACTGTTTGCCTGCTGTATCCTGCACAACATCTGTGCAAGGAATGAGAAGCGACTGCAGTAATGTCTGCGTTCTGAGGCTTTTTCAGTAGCCTGGAAGAACCAGGAGCTGCACCTGTGAACTGCTGAAGCTGA
This sequence comes from Egretta garzetta, assembly GCF_000687185.1. NCBI lineage: Eukaryota > Metazoa > Chordata > Aves > Pelecaniformes > Ardeidae > Egretta > Egretta garzetta. Next base: position 1,256,629 of record NW_009258891.1, read on the forward strand.
ACTGCTTCACCGTTTTGGTCCCTCCATCTGCAGTCCTCTCTCTCTCAAGCCAAGTTATGGCCAGACTCCCAATCCCAGTCTTGCTAGACAAAATTACTGAAAGTAGGAGAAAGAAGACTTAATGAAAAAGAAGGATTTCCTTAATGTAAAATGCAAGCTCTGATGAGGCAAGAGAGAGAGCCCAGAGTTGTGCAAATCATGAGAAGACTAAAGATAACCAAGTGAGAAGCAGATGTCAAGCTTGTTGGCAGCCCTGGTTCTAGAGGGCATCCCTGGCTGATGTGTGACCACCACCTCTCCCTGCCACTGCTGCTCCACCAGATCTTCTCTGATGACCACCAGATGTGCAGCAAACGCTTTGAGGGCTGAGTGCGGGGAGGAGGAAAGCAGCTTCTGCAGGGCTCTGAGCAGGTTATGTGGTGGGGCTCATCCCCTGCAGCGTGCCCTGAAGACCCTCTCTGTGTGCACGAGGCGGACGCTGGACGCAGGGCTATGAGGCCACTGCAAAGCAATCCACCTGTGGCAGGACAGCACAGTCTGCTTCCCTGGTTTGTCTCCCAACTTTGCTGCAGTCTCCTCTCTGCTCCGTGTTTTTCGCAGCCTCTGGGCTGCAGCAGGCACCCCTTGTCCTTTGCAGCCCCACTGCAGTACCGTGATGCCTTTCTGTTTCCTCGGGCCAGGTGAGTAACTTGCCACGGGCTGTTAGCAGGCACTTTCTGTACAGCCTGGGCTAGAGGGGTTTTCACCTGTAGCCCAGCAGGGCAGCAGAGAGGAGCTGGATGCTGCAGTGTGGAAAGGCTCTGGCTGCATGCTTAGCCTCAGGTGACTCCTCCTGCCCTGTTTGAGTGAAGCTGACCTTGGACACAGAGATTGAGGCATTTGTGTGGGTAATCTAGGGAATACTTTGGGTTTTGACTGCCTTCCCACTCAGGATGTGGCCACGCTCATTGGGGTATGGGCAGACACCTTATCATGGTTGGAATGGTTGCTGGCAGCCTGATGCTGCATAAACCATCTTTGGAGCCGTGGCCGGCCTTGCTCCGGGTCCCTGTGGTTCTTGCTCTGCCTGTGGGGTTGAAGGAGGCATCTCTGGATGACACTGAGACAAGCAGCATCCCCCATAGCCCACACTGCTCCAGCACTCCTGGCCAACCCAGTTTGATCTTGTTTTTACCTTGTGCAGTTCAATTGTGCAAAATGTTTCTGGAGGAAACCAGTGAGTGTGTCACTTGTGCCCCGCATTTTGGACTCAGCTTTGCGATCAGTAGTCTTTCATTGCCCCAACAGACTGAGGTGCGTTGAGAGACAAAGTCTTCTCCTATGCTGTGCCTTAGAGCTGGCACAGCTCCCATGACCCCCCGATCTGTTGAACATTGTAAGGGGAATCTGAAACCACCATCAGAGCCACAAAGCGATGTGCTAACCCAGACTGTTGTGGGGATGATGGATGACAGCTGACAGGGAAAGGGAGACCTCACTCTCGTTAGCAGGCTCCGCAGGTGCTGTGCAGATGTACCCCTCTGAGCCAGCCGTGCCATGCATTATCTTGAGCCGTTCCTCATTGCCTCAAACCAAAGTCCAGCCGTCCTGCAGGATCCTCTGAGTGGTCCCCACACTGCTTCTGGCAGTTGGCAGGGCTGGGTCAAGCTGCCTTTGATGGATGTTTTTTGCAAAGTGGGGCTGGGAGTGTTCCCACAACCTCTCCATTTGTCCGTGCCCCAGCAGAAGAGGGGCGCAGGGGTGGGTGTCCCCATCTGGCACTGCTCATTGCAGCAGGAACATCTCTGTGCTTCTCAGTGCTTGAAATGCAAAGAGCAGCCTGAGCTGGAGCCAGGGATCTGCCAGCAGAATTTGGCAATCCAAGCACTTGAGACCCCTAAGCAGTGACTGAGCTTCTGTGCCATGCCCAGGGGACAGCAGAGATGTGGACTGTCAGCCGCCAGCGGAAACTTTTGAAACCTGGTCTCTGTTGGAGAACTGCAGCCTTGTGCCTGCTCTGGGCCCTGCTTGCAGACTCAATCCCTGCTGTTGGAAGCTGAGCTCTGCCACCATGGGACGTGATGCCTCACAGCTGTCCTAGAGCCGAGGTGGTGGCAGGTCAGGGAAAGGGCACCAACTGCTGCGCGGGCTGGCGGGAGGTGCGGTCCCCAGCCATGTATGAACGTGGTTGCAAAGTTCTTTTACAAGGTTAATTGCAATATTTAGCAGGTTTATGTATCTCAAACAGAAACAGAAAAGCATGGAAGAAGGAAAGAACATCCTGAACACGGCTGCTCAGCACCAGCTACCACAGATATCTCGTAACTCCAAGAGCACAGGGAATGGTGCCCACTGCGCAGAAGGCGCATGGGAGGAGCAGCAGTGTGACGAGCTGCGATCACAGCTTGGGAGCTGGGAGTGATCACAGGGTAACGTCTTTATACAGTGCCCTGGAGCAGGGCCTCCCGCAGGGAGTGACCACCTTTGCGCCCGGCTGGCAGGCGTCCTGATGCCCAGGCAGCATTTTTAAGGGGACTCTTGCCTTGGAAATGCAAAGGAAAGCCACAAGGCACTGGGCATGATGAACCCTGAAGACTACAGTAATGAGATTTCTGGTGCAGACTGGCCTGTTCAGCCTCTGAAAAAATCTGGAATAGCTCTACTAACTTAATATCCTAGTAATACTTGGGCGCCTTCTGCGTTTCCCTGCTCCATCAGACAGTACATTCCCACCTCCCTGTTACATCCACCTGCATCAGTGCATTCCTGTCACAATACTGCAAGCAATTCCAGTCTTGCTTTCAACACCAGAGATGTCCATCTCCAGCCTTCAAATGCCCTGTATGCTTGCAGAATGATGCAAATATTAATTTATCTGAAGGAGACATCAGATTTTCAAGGCAACCACCTCAGTGCACTCCAGTTCCCTTCCAGCAATGGCTGCGCTGTAGGTTCCAAACGCATTCATCCAGTCTCCAAAAGTCAACCCGATTTTAACAACCAGATGCAAAAAGCATCATCCTGATAGCTGCTGCCCACTCCCAGAGAGGAACCTCAGTCTGAAAGCCGTGTGGCTGCATGATTTGCTGTATCAGGTCCTGGAGTGGGGCTGCAAGTGTTGAGGCTTGGTCTGGAAGAAGCTGCTCAATGACAAGAGACCGGGCTCCCTGGGCATGGGGGGGAAGGTGTGGGATTGCTGAGCAAGGCTGGTGGTGTTTGTTCCGCAGCGCACAGGGTAACAGGCCCCAGCCTGTGTTCTTGGTAAATAAATGAGATTACATCAAGAATACACCCAACTCCTATAATTTGCTTTTCATCCTAACAAAACCAGCCCTTCATGACTGAATATTGCCTACTTGCTTTGGGCAAAAGGGTTAACAATGAACAATATTGGGTTTCTTTTATTTGCCTTCTGAATTTTGGACACTTAGAGGCCTGGGAAACGCCTTTTTGAAAGGAAAGACCCTCACCTCTTGCAATTCCAGGAGCTGGTGTTTGCTACAAGCTCTAAGGAGTGTAAAGGTCTGACTTCGCCACCAGTCACGCGAGCGCTTCCTTCTGTGCTCCCGTAACCAACGCCTGCCTGGTTCTTTGACAACCGATCTTCCAAAAAGTGATCCATAGCACTGATATTTGGCTTCACGAGACAATCACAAGCACTTCCTAATGCCTGGGGAGGATGGGAGGTGGAAAGTCAACACTTGGGGCTGCTGCTGTGGAACCCCCAGACCAAACAGAGGCCACCCAGCCAGTCTTTGGTATCTGGCACCTCTCCCCCTCCCCTCCTCACCAGCCTGCCATCCTTCAGCCGTGCTGCAAGGAACATTTCTGGAAGCCGGGGAGCTCTGTGGGACCAACATGAATGCAAACAGTAGTGTCCCTGTTCTTGGTGCTCAGAATTTGCACTCTGCTTTTTCCCTGATAAATGAAGAGCTCTAAGAAAAGCATCGCTGCCTTCCCTGCCACCACAGGCAAGAGTCAGGCAGCTCTTAGAGATGCTGCATGTGGAGCCCAACAACCGCGTCCTGCCACGTGGAGGGTGCGATACACGTGTTTACACTGCACAAGCATGTGGGCTGGGGAGAGCTGGCACTAGGTGGGGAGGTCTGGAAGGGGTTGACCACCCTCATTTCAGCTGTGCCACTGTTTCTCGCTCAAATGGTCCCTTCCCTTGAGACCCCTGGAAAACAAGGAAAGCAAAGCTTTACCACTTGCAAAGACCTGGGAGCTGAATCACAAAACCAGCCAAACAGCAAAACGCTGCGGTGGAGCACGTCACTGTGTGCTGCCCAACCACCGCCAGCACGTGCGTGTCTGCTGGGAAGCCTCTTGACTCTGACCACAGGATTTCTGGCCCTTGGCCAGGGCAGTCAGTGCAGTGGTTTCGGCAGAAACTGCCTTTCCTCTGAAAGCAGCAGCCCCCGGTGCTGCTGGGTTTTAGGCTGGTGTCCCGGCTGGGGCCGGAGGAGGGCTGGGAGGGCTTGGCTGCAGGCTGCAGGTCCCAGCCATGCCGGACCACCCTT
>NW_009258891.1:1261267-1268999 GCF_000687185.1 Egretta garzetta
GGGGGAGGGCGGGAGGGGTGTGGCGGCGGGCTGCAGGTCCCAGCCATGCCGGACCATCCTTCCGTTCAGTTTGTGTCTTCAAAGCACTCCACTCCCGCTCTGCAATATTAATATTGCTGCCTTCCCTACCACAGGCTGTAAATCCTCTTGACAGCAGGGGAGAAGAAAGCACCAAGCCCAGATCTGTTATAGGCAGAGCAACGCTCCCTGCGGCCGCTCTGAAGAGACGCTCCATCGGGCAGAGGCACAAAGTCGCTCCCTTCCTGCTGGTGCTTGCAGGTCGGCCCCGCGTGCCTGCCCCTGCACCGTGGCTCAGCCCGCGGCTTCCGCCGCTCTCAGCCCACACTGCCCCATTTCCAATTTCTCCTCTAACGCCAGCTGATGGGTGCCCTGTCTCCTTATCTCCCCCTCCAGGGTCCCCCCATCTGCACAACTGGCTGTCCTTCTCTCCACGGTTGGAGAGGAACATCTGCTGGGCAGCGTACAGACTGCATCTCCCCCACACACAACCAGGGTTTTGTTTTTGTGCTTACACTCATTAGACAAAAATTTTGCAGCTTTTCCTGCTTTTGCTGCTGAGCTTCCAGCTCTGTCCATGCCCAGCCATGCAGGGCCCTGCAAAAGCACCCTTGCCCTGACCAGAGCACCTCTTGGTATCCACAACAGAGGCAACCGTCACTGCTGCTGGATTGCACAGCCAGCTTTTGATATAGGCAAAAAAAGCCTAAGGAGCAGCAAGATGAAGGTGTGACCCTTGGTTTGCTGCTGAGGAGTTGCTCTGCGTATAAGATCTGAACAGATACCTTAAGACATGGCGAATTTGTGGCAAGTTACCGAGAATGTCTCGGTCCTACCACGTGTCTGCACCAATGTGTGGGGTACTCGGCCAGCAGAAAATGGAACAAAACAATGAACTTATTGCAGAGATGGGGAAAAGGTTTTTGCCTAACGTTTGCTTTGCCAAAAATGCTTGTGGAATGACAATGCAAGACTCGGCAAATCGGCGTCAGGTTTTCCAATAATTTGTGGCAAAGGCTGCAAAACTCCAAAAGTATTACAATGCTCTATTTTCACAAAGTCCCTTGCACTAGTTATTCTTCATCCAGACTGACACAGTCAAACAGACTGAATTGTTTGAAATGAGTTCAGACAAAACATTGTCTTCAACTGGGAACAAATGCTCCTGTTTTTCAACTTGTGAGAACAGTTGGAGTATTTTCTTCTAGGATTTTTTCTTGTTTCCTAACAGCTTCCATCTCCACCTACAAAGACCACCAGCCAGGAATCAGAAAGGACCTGGTGAAAGGCCAGCTGAGCTGATCAAGGCTGCCTGAAACACTCCCAATATGTTTTTCAGGAAAAAAGCAAAGCTTGAGATACAACATTTGCTTTCCTTAAATATCTGTTTTCCGCACGGAAAACAAATTTCCAGCATTAAGGTCTTTACCACATTGCAGTCACCCTGGGGGTCCCGTTAGGAAACCAGTTAGCAAGGTTATCTGAGCTACAGGTCCAAGCAGGTGCCTCCCATTACACAGCTCGGTGTCACTGTGAAGTCAAACATGGTTTTGTTTGACCCAGCCAAGTGCTTTGTCTGAGCAGTGGAGGATGCCAGTCAATTCATCATGATTCAACTTTCCCTGTGGAAACTCGAGACGTTCCGGCAAACATCATTATGTTCTGAAGGAAATATTCAATTTGAGGACAAAACACATTTTTCCATTAAAAAAACCCAAACCCTAAACCAGAAACTTCCCTCTCCCATTGAGCAGCTCCTGCGCAGAAGTCAGCGTGCAGCGCTCGCCTGGGAAAACCATGCCAGGAGCCGCTTGCTTTGGAGCCAGGTTTTCAGAAGAGTTTAGCTCCCTTGCAGTCTGGATTTCATAAGAAAGCAGCACCAGCAGTACCTGTCGAGACAAGGGCTCCGTTTTTGAGCACCCCAGCACCAAATATACCGAGCATTTAAAAACTGACCCAGATGGAGATCCTTTAGAGGGATCTGGGTCTCTCTGGCCCAGGATGGAAGGGGAAGGAGGAAGCAGAAGACATGGTTCCCATGAAGTTACTGTTATTTTGACAAGACAAGAAGAGTCAGGGAAGTGGTAGTAGAAGTTGACCTCATTTTCCTGATGGGGCCAGGGACCATGGTTCTGTAATAATCTCACCAGCAGTTCCCACATAGTGAGAGCGTGCTGTACCCACAAAGGGCTTGAAAGCCCCTTCTGAAGTAGAATTTTTCCACAAAAGTGCTTCACAGCGTGGGAACTGCTCTGAGCAGAGGCAGGAGGAAAAGCCTGGCAAAATGAGCATTTTCCTAAGCTCCCAAGTCAAAGGCATGTGAAACTGGCTGGGGCGGAACAGCAGGACCTGCTGGAGCAACCAAGAAGCAGGGATTTGAGACTGGTGCAAAGAACTGATTCATAGATATTGCAGATCTTCTTTCTCTTTCTTTTGCTGTCTCTTTTCTAAGCTCTGGATCCCAAACCTATGAGGCTGTATTCCACTGCAGTTTGGAAGGAAGGTAGTCCTGACCTCTGGTCATCCCTTTGGACTTCAGTGGGCCTACCACATAGTGTTAGAGATGAGGTCTGGTGCAGCTTCCCTCCTGTTCCTGAGCGCTGTCTAGCAAACAATTGCTGGTTTGATTGCCCTGAGGACCAAGCTGACACCTTCACCAATCCGCCTGCTGGCCTCCATGAACTCTCTCTTTTATGGCCGTAATATCCATGGAGCCCACTGGTGTGTGCGTGCAAGTAGTAGTTTGTCCCTGGGTTTCTCAAAACTGGATTTTGCCTGTTTTGTTCTCTTGGCAGAGCTCTGTCACCTGGCAGAGGCACAGGTTCCTGTGATACTCTCCTGGTCCTCGGTTCCGCCTGCCTTCTGCGCTGAAAATGCCCACTGAGCCTTCTTTCATTTCCTTACTGTTAACCTGTCATCAGTCCGTATCAACTGAATTTCTTTAAGAGAGTTTGATAGGGGCTCATCTGGGAGACTTTCTGGAAACTCAAGAGCTAATTTCTGTTGGATCAGATGCCTGTTGGCAACTTCAACAAATGGTTTCCTCTTCTCAGACCCTCCTCTTTTTATCTGCTACCCAATCTACCCTTTATCATTTTATCTACTAATTCTATTCCTTACTTCTAGCTTCACTCCATCTGATGGACTTCAGGGTCTGTGATTCCCTGGATTTCCCCTGAAGGCTTTTCAAGAGCTGGTGTTGCATTTGTCCCCTTGCAGTTCTCAGACAGCAGAAATGGTTTAGACAATGGGCTAAGCAGGATGGTTGGTAGGTCAGTGATCTCAAATCTGGATGCCTTTAGAAGCTTTGCTAGTATCATCTGGTTCTGACAATTTTTGTTATTCATCTTACCCATTTGTTCTCAGATTTGTCCACATTAAAAATGGCTTTGGGGTAAGCGCCCACAGCCTGTTCTCAAGGAACAACAAAGACAATTATTTAGTTTTATGGTGATGGCCCTGTGTTTGAGCAGCTCTTCCCATCTCTGCCACCTTTTGGCCTGTCAGATCGCCTGCTTCTTGTGCATTGGAAATAGTTTATATTATTGTTAAGTGTCTGCTGTTACACTGCAAAAGTAATTAGCTATTAAATTTTGTCTGTCTCACTCACCCCACTTCCCAATTACGTGAGGGGGGACAAGGGACTGGCTCTCCTTGCACAATCTTTAGCCCTTTGGAATGAGGAGACAACATTATTCATTTCTGATTTTCGTCTCCTCCAATATGTCATCAGAAGTAGTATCATCCCAGTCACGATCTCAGGAAGAAGGGTCATTGGCCTTACACCAGCCTTGCGTGAGTTAGAAAACCATTTATGCCAATAGAACACTTGGCTATGGAGATACAGTACTGCTGCCCTCCACCCTCCCTTTGGGCAGATGACCGCACTGGCCCTGGGAGCCAGACTTGGGTTCCTTTATCCATTGTCAGATCCAGCATGAAAGCACTTGGAGAAGACTTCTAAAAGCCCGCCAGAGGGCTTGTACATCCCTCAGCCTCACCACAGGTGTCCTCACATTCTTTTTGTGTGCAGGTAGCATGGCTTATTTCCATCATACATCAAGGTTTTGGAAATCAGGTAACATCCATTACTCTTGATCTTGAGAATTAGATTGCAGAGAATGTCTTTACAAAACTGCAACTCAGAGACGTCTGAAGTTTGGCAAAAGAATCCCCAGAAGATAAACCAAAAATGATCTTTTGGACCAGGGACAGACACTTTGAGTACTTGGTCATGCCCTTTGGCCTACCTAATGCTGCAGTTACCTTGCAAAATTTTTAATTACTTTTTTTAGAGATTTACTAGATTCCTTTATAATAATACTCTTGGACAAAGGCATTATTTTTTTCACAGGGCATGAACCAACCTGAGCAGCTTGTAAAATCAGTCCCAGAGTATTTGAGTTGTCACAAACTCATACACCAAATTAGAGAGGTGAAATTCTGAAAGGCCTTCCATTGAATTCCTGGGCTGCTTCACCTCCCCAGAGGCAATGGAAATGAACTCTGAGAAATCACAGACTTGGCCATGCCAAAGACAGTTACTAGGTTTCGGTGCTTTCTTAGCTTCATTAGCTTTTATCACCAATTAATTAAAGACTTCACCAAATGATCTCTCCATTCCTGAACTTATTAAAGAGGGGAACGTTTGAATCTCACCACCTCAGTTCAGGTGCCTACAATGCACGTGTCTACGTCTGAGCTAGACTTTGGATTCCCTTTACAGTCCCATGAAGAGAAGCAAGTCCTTATACTGTCTGATTCCTACAGCCTATTTTAGGTATGCATTTTAGGTGGAGATAAATCACACCCTGGCTGCGGAGGAAATACGTGATAGTTTTAAACAGGTTTTTATAATTGTCCTATTCATAACCCACACAGACTCTTCCCATCAGCTCACTGTTAAAGCAAATGTTTCTCATTGTGCTGAAGGAGTAGTGGTAGCTCAGTTAAAGACCTCTCAACCACGGCTTCCTTCCTACAGAAGCTGTTTTTAGTGACTGACATTAGTGAATTCAAGAGTTAGCTGCTGGTGGTGAGCTACCTGCAGCAGAGTCACCCCTGCCCAGCCGGGACGGGGACACTGAGGACCCTAAAGCACTACGGCTGCAAGAGTCCACCACTGTTAACCCACTTTGCTTCCTGATTATCATCTTTCATTTGACCCTCTTGTATTTTGGCCTGTTGGGAAGGTGGGGAAAGCAGGCTTTGTATTAAAAGCACAAGTGAACCAGCTCTGGTCTGCAGTTCTGGAGATCTGTTTTAAAGCCACCTGGAGTTTGCCGGTGTAACCTGTTTAGGTCCTTCAGCCACCCTAAAGATGATTTTCCTTACTTATGGCTCATAAACTTCAACCAAAGCAAGGTACCCACCCAACATGCAAACACGGGGTTGCTTACTCTAGCTAGGAGACAGACACAAACCCGTAAGGGGCTGTTGGTTCAAGGTCTGAGCAAGCCACATTTCTGACACAGTAGGTTGTTTATGGATTACAAGCTTCTCACCATATTCTTTTTGACTGGCGTACCATGCCTGCGGACACCTGGGAGTGTATTATCTAGGCTGGACCCTGGAAATATATCAAGACCGTAGAGCTAGTGATGCCCCTGCATCTCTGATTGCACAGGCTCTTTCTTCAGCTTACATTTTTGATGTAAACTTACATTTCCTAATCAGAAATGGGAATCAGAACAGCTTTTCTTGTCTTACTAATGAGCTTAATTAAGATAATAGACCTTCTACTCTGCACCTACCCTCCTACTATTAAGGAAGCAGCTCAGCTTTTCTTAATTTGTAGACTTGCTGCCTGATGTGATTTCTGACTGAAAGCCTCAGATGTCACCCATGTTTTGGAAAGAAATTCTTATCCTATTGGGAACAACGGAGTTGTTCACTGTTGCATATTCAGTTTAAGGTAATGGGTAAATAAAGGCAATAAACTAAACGCTGGGATGACAGTTAAGCTTGTACTGTCTGGATGACCAGGTATATCTGTACAGCAGTCTGGACGGACAAGTTGAGGTCTATCAATGATTTCACTCCCAGTTGCACTAAATTACAGAGGACCAGATTTCTCAGCTAGGCCAGACTGTGGACTGGGATTACAGTCCCTTCTGGAAAAATCAAAGGAAGTCTTTAAAGACCAGCCAGATTTTCATTGTTGGGAGTCTCCAACTCCATCAAAAGGAGAGACAGTCTAGACAAAACACCTACAAACTTCACTCCCATCTAAAAATTTAACTGTTGTTTTTGTGGGGAGCCTTTCACAATTTCTGCTTAGATCAACCCAATAAATTACATCTTTGCTGCTTTGTGTTCTGCTGCTGCTTCATGTCCCCATGAAAAGACATTTGAAAAAGCGCTCCCCTCCCTCTAATCTAGGTAGGTGACCCTCCGGAGTGTCAAATCCAAGAAATACTGGATTCTGAGGAAACTGCTAGGCAGCATTTATTTGGTTTGGGAGTCATCCACATTAGAGAACTCCTAGAGAGCCACTGAAAATCTCATGGAAATCCTCCACCCAGCAGACGCTGAGAAATCCAGGCCACGCCATGGTAGATGGGTATGGTGTCTCTATGGTTGCTCCATGTCCTGGGGAACCCCTCTCCAGTAATGTTATACCTACGTGATAAATAATGAGATGCTTCTATGGCCAACCCAAAAGCTTCCTATACTCAGCTGTCAAGAGCTCCTGAAAATTCCGCCTATGCATCCCTTAATGCTTCCTGCTTTGAGCACTAATCCAGCCTTTTCCTATCCCATAGACTTTATTTCTTCCTGGAAAAAATGCTCTGTTTCCATTTTGTTCTGGTTTCAGTGGTTGCTTTGGCGGAGAGGATCAAACTCTGGTGAGCCCTGACTGTGGAGACCCACAGCAGTCTGAGACTATCAGATGGGCTCCTGCAGGTTTTTTTCCCTTTCCAGCTTCTTGTAAAGATGAATGGAGTAGAGACATTTAAAATGGTTGGAAATGAGGAAGGTGAACTGCCAGCCGCCTACATGAGCAGTCTCTGCTAGCAAAGCCGGTGCTTGGCTGTGCCTTTCAGAGGACAGGCACCGGGCTGCCTTTGTGGGGGAACATAGACAGACAATAAAATCGTGGGGCAGTCATCTTCTGCCCTGAGCACATGCATTAACCAGGAAGCCACGCTCTATAGTCAGAACAAGTGTAACATAAGCAAAAGAGATAGTCCCACAGATCCCATCTGGGGAATAGCCCTGACACAATCGCAGCCCACTGAGGAAATCACAGCAGTGACTCATTCCGTTGTCTCCAGGATAAACCTGGACGAGACAGGGAATGAGATGGGAACCCAGTGCTAAAAGAGATCCACCCAATGCTGAGGCTGCCAAAGCACCGTGGTCCCTGTGGTTGACAGGTCTCTGGCCAACGCGCTGGGCTGGCCCACTACATCGGTGGTTTCCAGGGCTTGCACCTCCCTTACCAGAGAGCCAGCCAGACGGGCAAGTCCCAGCTCTGTGTGGGATGGGTGCAGAATGAGCAGAATTCTCTTTCCACCGGATGCACACTGTTAATAGGTGACCTCGCTCTGTCCCGGGCACGGCGCCCTCCAGGTAGAGGAAATAAAGCTGTTCCTGGGACACAGCCCTCTGCTATGGTCACAGGCTGTTGTGCTGCCTTCCCTCCTGCTCCAGACCTGCAGGACTGCGGCACCCCCAGCTCACCCCGGGCTGGCCCGGCCCGCCTGCCACG
>NW_009258891.1:1269203-1282646 GCF_000687185.1 Egretta garzetta
GCGCTCACCTCCACCCCAGCAGACTCACAAGGGTGCCGCTCTGGAAACTCACTCCCAGGTGGGCGCAAGAGAGACAGCTGGTCTATCCTGAGGAAACTCACAGGCAGCATTAAGTCACTGGGAGGTTTTTTTTGGAGAAAACAGCGGCTTTTGACAGCAGAAATCAGTTTGGCTGCTCAGATTCGGTGGACATTTGAAAGCTCGTGGTTTGACATCCCTGCTGGTTGCTGTGGTATGAACAGTGGAGTGACCCGCAAGCAGAGTGTTTCTAATTCCCTTTTTTTTGACAAATGTGACCCAGTACAGATCCACTTGGCTGCAGTACCTGGAAGCTGGGGGATGTGGGGGATTAGGAAGCAAGTAAATGCCAAAGAATTGGAGAACAGTATCTGGAATTAGTAAATCACCAAAAACAATGCAGATGAGATGGGTTCATCTATTTAGATCAGTCTCCACATTCTTGTAGGAGGCAGCAGAGCCAGAGGAATGCAGAGCCTGCACACATCAGTAATAATGAATTGCTCCATTGTGACACTTAATGGGACGGTTCATTAATTACAAGGAGTTTTCAAACTGTGGGGGTTTACCCTGGCAATGGCCAAGCTCCACGGGCAGGCCCAACATTCCCTGATGCTCTCCCAGATTGGGAAATTATAAGCAGAGCTTGTGCAAACCTCCCACCTCTGGCTGCCACATGCTAGACCAGTGCCTGAATGCTCAGTGCTGGTTTTACTCAGCTCTTCTTGGTGCTGGTGGCTTGAGCAGCAGATGGGGCTCCCACCCTGCTCCTTCCCTGGTCCTTCTAGAGGGCAAGCTCCGTGGGACAGCAAGGGGGGAAGAACAGGGGTGGGAGGCAGCAGCCTGGCATGGGGTAGCCTAAACCATACTCTGACCTGGAGAAGGGACTGGGACATCCTTGCTGTGGTAACGTGTCCTCATATGCATGATGCCACATGCATCTGGTCTGGGTCTCCAGAGTTCTGGCCATCATCTGCCCAGTGCTTGAGGGACACAGCCACCAAGTACAGCCAGCAAGAGGGGACCTGCAGGGGCTCTGAGCTGGAGACAGCTGCCAAGGACCCTCCCTACTGCAGGATCGGGCTGCTCCCGCTGCTCACCCTTTCCTCCCCACAACTCCAGGTAGGGAACTGACCCAGATGCTGCTCCACATGAAGGAGAGAGGACCCCCCACCAGCCACTTCTGCTCCCAGCTCTCTGGCAGCTGAAGGGTGTGGGAGCCTTTGCCTGCTGGCAGTGGATTCTGCTCCAGTGGAAAGCCCCGAGCGCCAGCCCTGCTCCTTGCCTCTTTCCATACGGATCGACGAAGGGATGACCCCAGCACCTGTAGCCCTCTCTCCTGGGAGAAAGGCAGTGAAGCACATGGGCCACATCTGGAAATCAGATGCCCTGCAGGTGACTCAGTGGCACTCCCTCTGCTCATGCACCGCAGCCTCATCTGTCCTGTCCAGGCAGGATGCACCAGCATGAGCAACAACTAAAAGCCGGCACTATCCCAAGACGACAATATCTGAGAGCCCCGTGCTACCAGGATCCATCTGCAGGAAACAAGGAGCACGTGGTGGGCACCGTTTAAGGAATTCGATGTGCACAGTGATGCACCTTCCCTGGGGTGGGGGGGTGCAGGGACCATGGCAGGCTCCAGACTGACAACAGCCACCCTTCCCCAGCCCCACCGCTCCAAAGTCCAGAGGGAAACCAGCTCTGTTCACACTTGCTGTAACGCGAAGCGGGGAAGTCCCAGGTAGCACCTGGCCAAGGAAAGGTTAAATGACAGACACCTCCATCACTGCAGGTACCTCCCCGCTGGCTGAGCGGAGGGGGAAGGGACTCTCTGTCCCTGTACCTTCTCTCCCCATGAGCTCCTGATACCTTGGTGTATTGGGTTGAGCTGCATGGTGCTGGGCTTTCTATCGGTACATAGAGCAGGGTTGATAACATATCAGTGCTTTGGCTCCTGCTGAGCAGGGCTCCCACAGCACCCAGGCTGCGTCTCCAACATTCCCCCCCCACCAGTGGTCTGGGAGAGGGCAAGATCTTGGGAGGGGATGTAGTCAAGACCCCTGACCCAAACCAACCAAAGGGATGTTCCATGCCATATGATGTCGGCTCAGATATTAAAGCTAGGGGAAAGGAGGAGGAAGGGGGGGCGTTCGTTTTTTTATGACTTTTTGTCTTCTGCAGCAACCGCTATGCGTACTGAAGCCCAGCTTCCCGGGAAGTGTTTGGACATTGCCTACTAATGGGAAACAGAGAATAAAATCTTGTTTTCCTTTTGCCACTGCATGCAGCCTTTGCTTTTGCTTTTGCTTTTGCTTTTTATTAAACTGCCTTTATCTTGACCCACGAGTTTTCTTTCTTTCCATCTCATTTTCTCCCTGCCTGATCTGCTGAAGAGGGGAGTGATGGAGCAGCTTGGCAGTACCTGGTGTCCAGCCAGGGTAGAACCATCACAGTCGGCCACTGCTGCCTCATTGTGTAAAGACTTCTGCAGCCATCACTCAGCCCTGACCTCCATGCAGGCTCCTTTCCCGACATCTTGGGATCTGCATTTGAGGAGGATGCTGAGGAGTTGGCTTCCCTGGTCTCGGTTCCCTGAACGGGCAGTGAATGTGCTTGGCATCTCTGCAGAGCAGGACCTTTGCCAAGCTCTGTTTCTCCTCTGGGGCAGGGCTTCTGACAGACAGCTTGTGGCTCTCAAGGTGACCTGCTGTCATGGTCTGATGCTCCATCTGGCCCACCTATGATAAGACTGACCTCAGCTGCTCTGAAAACTTGCAGTCTGTATCTGCTTGAGCTTTGGGACACCTCCAGTGCCTAACATAGGAATGTCAGTGTTACTCCAGGGCAAAGATGGATCTCTGCTCAGGTCTGATTGATGATGCATGGCTTGGGTGTATAGCAATGTATTGGCTGGTTCTCTCTCTTCTGAAGGTCTTAATCTCACAACAAAGCAACCTGGAGCTCCGATTCAGGCTACGGAGGCCCGTGGTCACAGCCCTGGAGGTCTGTGGCTTAGCTTGGTCAACTTTGAAAAAAGCAGGATTGTGAGAGAAATAACGGGTAACAGGGTAGCAAAGCTCCTCCAGTACAGCTGTAAGACTCCCGACTCCCTCATGTGCTAAGAGGAATTGCAGTCCTGCAGCTAGGACAAACCACCCCGCCTGCCAAGATAACTCAAAATCATAAGGTAACAAAGAGCCCACCTAGGTCTAACTCTGAACCTGGTGGGTCTGGTGTTCAAAGTTCAAACTGTGGCAGAGAACAAGGCAGCTAGGACAGGTCAAGGCACCTTTGAAACCTTCTGATGTCACTACGTCTGACCTCAGACACAAAGCTTCCCAGGCATTCTCTTACATCTGCCAGGCAGAAGAAGGAGATAACTGGCCATTAATTATCATCTGGACCTTTAGAAAACTCATGGTACGGATGGGCCCTGCCCTAGAGGGCTCATGCTGTAACCACTTGTGTGGGACTGTGGGACTGGAGCTACAGGATATAAGCATTGCTCTCCTGCCTCCGAAAAGTTGTGAGTAACGTGGTCAGGGAGGAGGTCACCTAACTGATGAATGACGTTACATAAGTAACTGGATATAAAGTGAATAAATTGGATTGATTTATCAGAATTGAATTGATTTATCAAGATTTAGGAGAATCCTGGCCCACAACAGCAACAATGATCTACACCATGATCTAGAAGATCAAGACCAACAATGGGTTTAAATAAAGGATGATTTTAATCTGACTGTGGCCATGAATTTACATAGTGATAACAGGATCTGGGTACAGAGCCTTGACCTCCACACCAGCCTGCAAAAACCTGCCAGAGAGAAGTTCAAGGTGGATGCTGGTGCTGGCAAACCGATGGGGGTGTGAACTGGTTCTGGCTGGGCTGGAGTTAATTTTCTCCATAGCAGCCTGTAGGGTGCTGAGTTTTGGGTCTGTGACTGTGTTGGTAAGCCACCAGCGTCCTGGCAGTCACTGAAGTGCACAGCATCTTTTTCCCACTCTTCCCCCCTCAGGGGTCAGCTGGTGGCATGCAAGAAGTTGGGAGGGGACGCAGCCGGGACAGCAGATCTGAACTGATCCAAAGGACATCCCCTACCGTATGACCTTGTGCTCAGCAATAAAAGCCAAAGGGAAAGGAGGATGAAGGGGGGACATTCCTGGTTATGACATTTGTCTTCCCCAGTAACCGCTGTGCGTGATGAAGCCCCGCTTTCCTGGAAGCGGCTCAGCACCTGCCCGTCGATGGGGAGTAGTGTTTGCTTTGTTTTGCTTGCACATCTAGCTTTGCTTTACCTATTAAACTTTTATCTTGACCCATGGTGTTTCTCACTTTTGCCCTTCTGATTCTCTCCCACATCCCGTGAGCAAACGGCTGGGCTGGGACAGAGCTGCTGGTCAGGATCAACCCCCATAAGCTGTCGCGCAGGGAAGCTCTCTGGGATGAGACACAGTCAGTCCTGACATTTATTGCAACTCAGACTCCAGTCTCTTGCACTTTTCTCTGGATGGCAACGCTGCAGCCAGGGTGAGAACTGCATTATACCACTTTCTGATCGCCTCTTCTGAGAAGTCCCAGACCATGCAATCTCTTCTCTTGGGGGCTGCCGAGAGGGACCTGGGGGTCCTGGTGGATGACAAGCTGACCATGAGCCAGCAGGGTGCCCTTGTTGCCAAGAAGGCCAATGGCATCCTGGGGAGCAAGAAGAGGAGCGTGGCCAGCAGGGCGAGGGAGGTTCTCCTCCCCCTCTACTCTGCCCGATCTCATCAACATGTACAAATATCTCAAGGGTGGGGGTCACCAGGACGGAGCCAGACTCTTCCCAGTGGTACCCAGCACCAGACAAGGGGCCATGGGCACAACCTGAAGCACAAGAGGTTTCAGTTGAATGTGAGGAAGAACTTTTTGACTGTGAGGGTGCCCGAGCCCTGGCCCAGGCTGCCCAGGGGGGCTGTGGAGTCTCCTTCTCTGGAGATATTCAACCCCCGCCTGGACGCTGTCCTGTGCCCCCTGCTCTGGGTGAGCCTGCTTGGGCAGGGGGGTGGCACTGGGTGAGCTCTGCAGGGGCCTTCCAGCCCCTGCCATGCTGGGATTTTGGGATTCTGGGATTCTGTGTGATTCTTTTTCTTGGACTGTAGTGCAATGACCCTTGAGGAGCCACTCAACCAACCTGGTCTGCCTTCCTTTTGGGACAACCTCATCAACCTGCTGCTAAGTCCCTAATCTTGGGCTGCCTGCGAAGAAAGCGCCCAGGACATAGTCAGAGGTAGAGACATTGGCTCCATCCTGCTCCTACAGACTCACAGATAGATGTGGGCTCTGTTACTGCCCCCAAACATTTGAGTTTCCCGCCTAATTTGTTAGCCTCTCTCAGCCATGGCTTTATGGCCAGCACCATTCTGAGTTGTGGTTTATTCTTCCTCTTTGAGACGAATCTTTCTATGGAGAAAGCCACCAGCCAGCAAGCTCAATAAATAATGTTCCCGTCCACACACAGCCCAGACCCCTCAGCCAGAGGCAGCATTCTGCATCTCTTTGAGGGCAGCAGAAATGGTCCCTGGAGAAGGCACGGTGTTGGGTGAGAGATGAATAAACTGTTGGGGTCCCAGGGGATTGCTGCCTCTTGCAGGAAACTGTAGTGAGCAAGGAGCAAAAAAGAACAGTTGTTGACACTGTCAAACGGGGAAGAGCATTTTTATCAGAATTGAAAATTGCTGGTGGTTTTCAGCCACTTTTGACTGAAAATTATCTGTGTTCAGACCAAAGACTTCCCCAAATGAAACATTACGGCTGAAAGCTTTTGAAAAATGCCTTTTGGACTTGTGGCCTTTTCACGAGGAAATTTCAAAGAGAGCAGCCATGAAATCTCAGCCAGCAGAAGCTGAGGATCCAGCCCAAGGGCTCCATCTTGGTTTTGGGGACACGCGGCAGACAGGATCCTGTTGGTCTTTGCTCCCACTGATGCAGCCCATGCAGGCAGACTTGCCTTGTGGTACCAGCGCTGGAGCGAGTGATACAGCCCGTGTGTTTCTGAACCCTTTCCAGGGGAACCTCTGATCCTGCCAGCACCCTCCCTACCAAAAACCAGAAAAGCCTGGGTCTCTGTGGCTATTAAGCATCCAAGCCCTGCCTCCCAAGACAGCGCGTGATTTAAAGTCTCCGAGCATTTACGACAGCGGAGGAGGAGAGCTTCTGTGTGCCGTTTGCAGCAGCTTGGCTTCTTGGCTGAAACTCACAGCCCAAGGTAAGAGACGAATACCAGCTGCATTCCTCACCATGCTCTCTGCCTTCTAAGGGCAACGAGATGCCCGCAGGGATTTGGGCTGAGGTGCTCTCCAGCCAAGCCCAGCAATGGCCTGGCCGGGGGGTTGGGAGCTCCTCTGGCGGGACAGGCTGTGTTTCAGAGATGCCAAGAGCTGGCTCATCTCAGAGAGTTCTCTGCTACCCTCAGTAACTAGCGGGTTTCCATTAACTGCAGCAGACTCTATGGTGTCACCAGGAAGCCACAAGACATTAGACCGTGACGGCTCTCGCCTTGTCTCATTCTCTGGTGGGTGGTCCCTGTGCACCAAGAAAAGCCTTTCTTCTGCTGTCAAGTGGGTAACGAGAGCCTTCCTGTCTCCAGCACACATTGCTGCCGGAGCGCCTGGCTGCGTGGTTTGCGCTGAAGAGGCCGTGAGTCATGGTTGCTCCCGACTCTGCTGGGGGAAAATCTCCACTTATCAGTGCAATTGGGAAAGAGCGGGGCTGGGCTGGGGAGCCGAACGCTCCTGCCGAGGAGCCAGACCTTGCTTGTGGGAGTTTAGCAACGGACAAACTGATGTGGATGGACCTGACTCATCCCCCTCGATGTGAGCCAGCCTTTGCTCGTGGCCCCTGCGGTTCAGGTCCTGCTCCTGCTCCTGCACGCCTGATTTCACAAGGTGCGTGGAGTAACAAGGCAATGCTTGGCCAGAAGAACACAAAAATTCCCAGGAAGCCAGTATGCGTGGGGATGTCTTGGTCAGAAAGCTTTGACCACAGGGCAAGCTGACAGGAAGAGGAGTGGATGAAGAAGGAGCAGGACAGCCTGTGATACTGGGAAACCAGAGTGCCAGGGCCTGCCATTCGCAGACCGAGGGAGACCTGCCCAGGGATGCACGGAGCGGTCCCCAGGGCTCCTCCTGTTTGCCAGACTGGGGCACAGCGACTGGCTCAGGCCACCCACTAGACACACGTCTGTGGTTTACAGCCCTTTCAAAGATTTTTGGCGCACATCTTATCAGGGGAAATGTTTTTATGTCTGGATATTCCACTGCCCGGGACGATCCCTCGCTCCAGGAGCCCCTGGAGAGTTTTGCTTGGCAATGCTCAGCCAGGCAGCTGTGCCCAAGTCCCAGTGCCAAGGCTCTGCTCTCCAAGCAGCGTCTGCTCTGCAGGTGAGGCCTGGTGTGATGTAAATGCAGCATCGAGCATAAGCTTCCAGGCCCCTCTTGAGAAAGATGCTTTTTTCTAAGGCTCTCGAGCTGATTCTGGAGTCAAAGTGTCTCTGCTTGGCACTCTGGATGCTCCTCTGCTCCTTCCAAGACCACCAGGCATAGTTACAACACTAAGGCTTTATGAACCCTTCCTTGCAGGGGTCTTGAATTCCCCCTTTTTGTACCTGTCAGAAAGAGCATCAGGTGAGCAGGAAGCTCCTTTGCAAAAATGCTGTAGCCAGTGGCACCCCAGGGGGCCACCAACATGCAGCAACTGCCTGCACATTCATCTCTGGCAGTCGTGCCATACCTTATGGGAGGAGCCTGTCTGGGAGAAGATGACTTGCTGCACATCGTGCTGGGCATGGAAGTGCTGCCACAGAAATAGCAAGAGAGAGGCGTGAGGAGCCTGTGAGGAGCCTGTGCTCACACAAGCCTTGCAGACAGCTTTATACACCATCCCATCTCATAGCCACGGCTGAAATGAGAGCTCTTCCAGGCTAAAGCATGAAGCTGCCTACAGGTTCATACCACACTGCAGTAGAATAGAGGCCCTGATGCTTGAAACAAGTCTCCAGGTGCATCGGTGCAGTGAGTTCAATCTGCTCCCTGGCCTGCTCCAGGGTCCAACAGGGAAGGTGTGGTTCCTGCTGGAGCTCATCAGCTAGATCCCAGTGCCATCTCAGACCTAGCCCGTGCCAGCCAGAGCCAGCGTTGCTACCCAGGAAAGGAGAAAGCCTCCTGCAGGGAGGGGGTCCTGTTCTAGCAAAACCGTCCTTCCCGCTTCCACCTGCCCCCCACGCCTCCAGTTCAGCTCTTCAGCAAAACCAGCTGAGTGCAAACCTGCCTCATAGGTGATAGCCCCTGAGCAGGAGAGCCAAGGCCTTTCCCCAAGATCTTTGAAGTCAATGGAAAAACTGAAGGTGATTTTGCTTGGGCTTTCAAGGCTAATGGAAACCAGAGCAGATTAAATCCTCCCCCCACCTTCCCCGGGAGGGGCAGCGGGAGCTGCACGCCGGGGTGAAGCCTGATGCTTTGCAGAGCCTGTGATGCAGGAGAAAAGAGAAAGACACCCAGGATGGGTGCTGTTGCGGGGAGTCCCTCTTCAGTGCCTGGCTTTGCTTAAGTGCCCCCTTGTTAATGAAACGTGAGCGCAGAACAGGGCAGGAGAAACAACCTGAGGCTGATGGCAAAGGCTGTGCAGAGCCACAGACCCTATGACGGATCAAAGCTGATCCCTCTCTTCCTTCATGCTCTGCTCCCAGGCTGCTCAGGGAGGGATGTGATTGATGGCTGGAGAGAGGATGAGGAGCTCAGGGTGCTGGATCTGGCCCCGTCTCTTCTGGAGTGCAGGAGGACCAACGTGCACATGAGCTCTGCCTGCTGCTCAGCAGCGCTGAGAGTTTGCTCCCGTTTCCACCCCAGCCTCTAAGCCCTGCTGAGAGTCACCAGTTCCTGCACTTCTCATACTGGGTGGCTCAAGTACCAGGGACTTATTTTGTGATGGTGCAGCCAGAGTGTCGCAGAAAGAATGGTGAAAATGTCTGATGTCATTTTTTCTGCAAAAACTACCCTGGAATAGCTCCTCCTGGAGACACCCTTCTGAGAGTCAGAGAAACTTGGAGTTGGGAGTCCTGCCTGCATCCAGGATTTCTTCCACAAAACCCGCCCACTGCCAGTGCAGGGGAGCCAGCCGGCTCTGCTTCCCCCAGGTAGACTAAACCTAATTCCAAGCTGACATTTCCTTAAGACACCTCTTGTATTTCAGGATCTTTTGGTGCTACTTTCATCTCCA
This sequence comes from Egretta garzetta, assembly GCF_000687185.1. NCBI lineage: Eukaryota > Metazoa > Chordata > Aves > Pelecaniformes > Ardeidae > Egretta > Egretta garzetta. Next base: position 1,278,481 of record NW_009258891.1, read on the forward strand.
ATCCACATATTGCAGCCCTATAATAATAAGAATAGTAATAATAATAGTAATAATAATAGCAATAATAGTAATACCTTTTGTATGTACATAGCACCTTTCATCCAAGGATCTAAGCCCCAATTACAGTCCCACACATTCCTGTATATTACAGCCCTATAATTCTAAGACTGCTCAAGTATCCAGACTTCAAAGGGAACATGGATTTCCCCTCCAGCCCAGCCACGGTGCCCAACGTGCTGGAGACGTTTCAAAGGTGTTTCGAAGGTGCCTTGGCAGTAGCCAGAGATAGTCAGAAGAGTCAGAGGAGCTCTCTGAAGACTAAAGGAGGCTTCGTGGTTTTTTTTCCTCCCCTCTCCCAGCCGCTCTTTAGTCTCCCTGGAAAGCCCAGGCAGCCCTGGGATGAGGAGGATGCTGCCATGAGACCCGTGTGCCTGTACAGCGGGAGGTGAAGAGGCAGAAATGTGGGAAGGAAGAAGAAGCGACTGCACGGGCTCAGCCCAGTGACTTCCCAGGTCAAGCAGAACCCACAGCATTTTGGTCAAAAGTAAATTCACAGAAAAATTGTGCTCTGTTGAAAAAAGAAGGGAGAGAGGGGCAGGAGATGGTGGAACATTGAATTGTAAGATCTTTTTGTAAGAAGGTTTAAAGATTTTTCAAGTAACTCAAAAAAGAAACAAAAGATTCTCTTCTGGGGTCAAAGCAAAATGTTTCAGAGATGCCCACAGCAAACATGTTTTGTTTTGGTTTAGTTTTAATTGCACAGGAAACCTGAAAAAACCCTCCTTGTTTAACCCAAGCCAATCTTTCCCCTCCTTTTTTGGTTTAGCCAAGGAGCTGTTATTTACCCCCACACGTTCCAGAAGCAGCGCACTGAAGGCAAGGCAGCTTCCTACAGAAAACAGGTTAGATTAAAGACTCGGGGTTTACAGCAGCGCTGGCCACGCTGCAGTTTACCGGCTGGGTTCGCGTCCTTTGTGGCCATCTGCATGGACCTGTGGCCGTGTCCGTACACAGGGAGAGATGTGCTCAGTGGACGTGAAAGGAGGGCTGCAAATCTCAGAGGTCAGTGCTGCTTTTCTTCGTTTTGTGGCTCAAGAATTCTTTAATAAACTTTTAAAATAAACTTTTTAAAGGTATTTTAGCTCGAGAGGTCTAGATGTGGCTGAGAAGTGCTGGGAGCCTCCAGCTCTCCTATAGCACTGTTCTAACCAATTGATCTCAAAGCGCATTAGAGAAGGGTTTATTAGTCATGCTTTGAAGGTAGGGAGACCAACGCACAGGAAAAGGAGGGGACTTGTTTGGGGCAAACCATAAGGCTGGGACAGAGCTAGAAAACAGTCCAGGCTTCTTGTGCTTGCCTTGTCCTCCATGTCTCCCACCTCCACCATACAAGGGAGCCAAAGCTCATAGGGCTCCTATCTGTTGCCGAAATTCCGAGTCTTTATGTCCCTTCATCTAGGAGAAGCCCCTTTCTCAGAGCATCTGCAAGATGGCCAGTGGAAAGTCATCCCCTGGGAAGGAGCGGGGCTACCTCACGGTATTGCCGGATGAGCCAGAGCACCTTGTAGAGGAGCAGGGTGGTTTCCACAGTGTGGAGGTGCTAGCTCATCTCAGACACACCACACCAACCAGCATGGGCCGCAACATGCTTCCTCTCCCCCTTCTTCAATAAATCAAGGCTTCCAGCATTCATGCTTTTGTCGCTAATAAATCTTGCGCTCTCTTACACCACATGAAAGCACAACAATACCTTAACCGACAAGCACTTCCCTGTGCAGGACTGCAGCTGCAAACACAACCCGCAGCACCAGAACCTGCCAGTTTGGCCCTGAGCAGAAGAGAAGTTAAGGACAGCGATGTACAGCCAGGCTGCCCTGTGCTCAATAAAACCCCGCGCGCTGCTGCCAGAGCACATGTAAGACTGCTTTGTGCAACAAGCACCTCCTTAATCTGTGGAACTCATTGCCACAGGAAATTGGTACAATACAAATCTTACCTGCACCTATAATCAATGTCCTGTCTGGTTGTGATACGTTTGGTTCTGCAAATACAACACACCTGACCCTGAAGGTATTGCTCTGTCCCCTGGTACCTGGGGCACACGCTGCTCAGGCAACCTCCCAGCCTCAGGACAGAGCCCTGGGACAATATCTGGGACAACAGCTTGGGGCAATATCTGGCAAATTCCAACTCCTGCACAGGGAGAAGAAGCCTTACAGTGCAGCTACGTGACTCTGCACCTCATTATTCCCTTGGGAGAAGCTGGCTGAGAAGCAGCAGAAGCACTGTGTTCATGTCCGTGGTCAGACGGGCTCGGAGTGCTGCCCGGGAAGTTAAGGAAATGCCTACACAGCTATCGCCTTTCTGGGCTCCCAGGTCCTGGGAAGCCGGTGGAGAGACTGCAGCTGCAGAAACAGGGGTAAAGCAAAATTGCAGAGATTGTTCCCTGCAGCCAGAATTTCTCCTCATGTTCTCTGGGAAAGATGAAAGATGAATTTCTGTCTAAAAGTGCAAATGCCTTTCCTGCTGGTTTCACGTATGTAAAAATTTCCTTTACTAGGGCTAAGAAGTGACCAGAACTGGGAATTCTCTTGAAGCTGCAAGATGTAATTACACCCAGCATCACCCCTACACCAGATAACCTCCTCGGGAAGGTGACTTGTGCCTTCAGAGCCTGCAGGTCCTTGAGATCCCTGGTGCCTGGCCACACTGTCACTGCCAGCAGCCGCTGTGGCCATTGCTCCGTGCACAGGCACCACCAGTGCTGGGAGGTGGGATCGGGCAGGGGAATGTCCCAGGGGTCAGTGGTCTTCAGGGCTCAGTGTCAGCATTACAAAACCTTCCAGCAGGGGCTTGGGGCATCCTCCCATCAGCCCTCCCGGCGCCCATGTGTGCACCCCCCCTGCTCTCCGACCCTGTACTTGGCAGAGGAGATGACGCTTCCCCTGCGGTCCCCACCACGGTGCACACAGCCCTGACAGGATGAAGCTTGGGCTTCACCTTCCCTTTGAACGAAGGGGAATGCTGCTAATTGGTGCCCCACAGGGATGTTCAGCACTGGAAACTATTGTAGCCCTCCCGGCGCCCATGTGTGCACCCCCCCTGCTCTCCGACCCTGTACTTGGCAGAGGAGATGACGCTTCCCCTGCGGTCCCCACCACGGTGCACACAGCCCTGACAGGATGAAGCTTGGGCTTCACCTTCCCTTTGAACGAAGGGGAATGCTGCTAATTGGTGCCCCACAGGGATGTTCAGCACTGGAAACTATTGTCTCCCTGGGGTCCCTCTGTGGTGGGACCTGTGGCTGCTCAAAGGAGGTCCCTGGTGCTACCCTTACAGGTGTGTCTGACCCGCTCCCCTCCCAAGGGGGATGCTTTTCATTTCCAAATCCTTCAAAGAGTTTTAAGAAGCTACAGGAAGGACTGCAAACAAGGCAACAGCAGACGGCGAGCTGCTGATACCTTGGGGCACTCCTCTGTCCTCCTCCAGCAGGGAGAAGGTTGGAGAGCTGCCCTCCTTCATCACTGTCAGCAAAGCCTGTGCCAGTGGGTCTGGGAAAGGTTGTGTTACCCCTTCCTGGATCCCTGATGCATCCCTGCAAGACTGGAGGCAGGGATGAGCTTCACTGCACCCTCCCCTTGCTCCCCACCACGGGCACAGCTCCTGCCTCCACTTGGGATGGAGCCTGGCTCTGTTTTGACTTGGCTGAATCACTATGTGCTTGTGCTTGGTCCTGCTCTTCTTTGCGAAGCCTGTTCCTGATCTCTCTTCAGCTCCTACCAAACTCAAATCCTTCTCCAAGACCTCAGGCTCCTCCCAGCCCTGACAGTCCCCCCCTATCCACCTCCCATCCCCGACAGCCCCCCCATCCCTTCCCACCACCTTTCAGAGCACTGCTGTGGTGATCCCTGCCCTGGCCCCAGCTCCTCTCGGGCTCCCCACAACCTCTCCCAGCTCCCTGCACCCAGTTCCTGTGCTGCCTGCAGGGAGATCAGTGTTGGGCTGCCCTTGGCATTCCTCTCCCCACCCTGTGGTGCATGAAGGTGGCTCATGTTCATAGAATCACAGAATGTTTTGGGTGGGAAGGGACCCCTAGAGGTCACCCAGCCCAACCCCCCTGCAGGAGCAGGGACACCTTGAACCACATCAGGTTGCTCACAGCCCCG
>NW_009258891.1:1282981-1291076 GCF_000687185.1 Egretta garzetta
AGGGTTTCACCACCCTCAGTGTAAAGAATTTCTTCCTTAGATCCAGTCTAAACCTACCCTGCTTCAGTTTAAAACCATCACCCCTGTCCTGTCACAGCCAGCCCTACTAAAAAGATTTTCCCCCAGTTCAGGGTCCCCAAGGAGCCTGGCCCACGTCAGATGCCTTCTGAGCTGCCTCCGAGCAACCAAGAGGAGGAGCGTTGATCCCATGGGCGACTGGCTCACTGAGACCCAGCCCAGCTCCTCCAAAGAAGGACCTGGGCGAGCATCTTGTTCCACAGCAGCGGAGGCATTTTGGCTCCCCGGCTGAAGGGTCTGGGCTCACAGGCAGCAGCACCCACGGCCCTGCTGCTGGCAGAGGGGGCTCCCGCCCTGAGAGGGGTGATGGGGGTCCCTCAGCCCCACTGCTTCCCTTTCCCTCCTCCACCCTCCTGCTGCTCCCTGACCCAGGCAGGTGCAGAGGGGGGAGGCATTTGCAGCTCCATTGCTGCCTTTTGGCACCGCAGCCTCTGCCAGAATCAAAGAGCTTTTCAAAGAAAACCCTAAACTCCTTTAATCGCCAGCTAGAGCTCCTCTTGCACAGATCTAAGGGCCATGAGCTCAGTGTTTTCATTGCCCTGGGCAGATTTATGAGCTTATTCTTCAAGGAAGGGAGGGAGAGAGGGGAGGCTGTGGCATATTACTTAGCCTGGGGGGCGGGCAGGGAGGAGAGGGGGGAGGATGGAGGAAGGAGTCTGCGCACGCCGGGACCAGAAGCGGGGCACCCCCAAAGCCCGGGCGGGAGGGCCTGCTCTCTTCCAGTCCCCACCAAGTGCCCTCGGTTGCCGTTTGCGGAGCGAAGGAGCAGGGAGGAGGCCTGCTGGCAGTCACACGTGCTCCCCACCCCGGAGCGCAGCCCGCGCTCCTTTGCTGTAACCACCGGGCTCCGCTGCCTTCCCCGCCGCGCTCCTCCTCTCTACACCTGCTCCCTCCTTGCCAGGGAAGGCAGCGCTCGCTGCCAGCTCCGCAGCAAGTGCAGGGAAGGTCTGCCTGCTCCCTGTCCCGCAGAGAGACCAGCCGCCAGCTTTGGGATGGGGCAGGTCCCACGTCTGCAGCCCCACTCAGGCAGGGCCCCTCGAAGAAGCGGACATCGCCTCCCACCCAGCACCCCAGGCACCCTGCTGCCGCCTCTGCACAGCCCCGCAGAGGACGCCCCTTTCCTTCTGCGCTGAAATCGTGGGAAGGTCTCAGCCATGACCTGTACTAAAGCCGCAGCCCTCCTCCTCGTCACCCACAGCACTGCCTGCCGTAGCTGGAAGCGTCTGGGGGCTGCAACCCTTGCTCGTGCACCAGAGAGCGCGGCATCCCGCGAATCCCACCAGTGCCCACATGGCAGCAGCCAGCTAAAGCAAAACACTGCTGGACCCAAAACGTTTCTAGCTCATGGTATCATATCACGAGATAACAGGGAGCAGAGCCTATGGCAGAGGAGGGGGCTGGGAGATGATGAGGCAGGAGGAGATGGGAAGAGCTGTCACGAACCTGAAAGTTTCGCCTGACTGGAAATTCAGAGACTTCAACATTTCCTTTCCCTTGAACCCAGAACAAAGAGGCAAGATGTCAATATTTAGTATAGAAGAAGAAATTCGGTATATTGTGGTTTAGAAACATCAGGATGCTTTGCTTTGATAGTTTTGGAGTCCTGCAATGTGAGTATGAAATCGCCTACAGGTAAACGTAACACGAGCAGGTGAAAATATGTAAATGGAAACTTTCTTTAAAAAGCCATCATGAAGTGAAAATATTGAAATAATCTCTCTTGATTCAACGTGTTACTACATTTCTCCCATTCACAGTCCCGCGAACACTGATCCATTTTCACAAAGCTTTTCCTTTTCAGTGAAATGAGGTATTGCTTGGAAAACCACCCCACCGAATGTGCTCCTCAGGCAGCTCCAGGACTGACCTCCCTGTCAATGCTCCTGCGATTTCAGCTTTGCTCTGGGCACCCCGGGCTCGGGCTCCCTCACCACTGCTTTGCTCGCCGGGGGTTCAGCGCGTCCCGCGGCTCTGCCCCGAGCCCCCAGCCCCGGCACACCACCACGCAGTGTCTGCAGCACCGGGATCGTGACAGTAATGCAGGGGTGAAGGTCCCCCGCCCTGGCTGCCAAACCAGCAGCGCTCTGAACGCTGCCATGGGCCCAGGGACTTGGGGGGGTTCGGGTTGTGGCTGGGGTGGGAGTTACAGCTTGCCTTGAGGATGCCAAAGGCCGTTTGGAAGAACGTGCTCAGTAGCTGTGGCTTTTCCAGGTTGCTTTTCAGTTTCTCTCACAACCCACTCCCAAGCTGTGCCTGATCTGCTCAGTTTGGTTTGCTCCTCATTACAGGCTGAGGAGCACGGGGGCAGGAATTACACTGCTTCTGGTCAGCGTTCCTCTGCCTTCTCCCAAAGGGAAACACCAACCAGAGCCAGTGCCAGGCTCGTTACCAGAAGCTCCCCCTGATACCTGGGACTCAGGCAGATCTTGGTTTGGCCCAGCCTACTTGGGTATCCCAAAGTGTGGGTATTCATTAATGCTGGGAGATGCTCCCCTGTGGGATCGGCACTGCAACATGCCAGCAAAAAGCCACCGTCAGCCACAGGAGACCCTGGGCAATTGGGGTCCGGGGTAATTGGAGTTTCAATTTCAAGCCCCCTTGAAATCCCGCTGGCAAGGATGCAATAAGGGTGCAGAAGTTGCCTGTGTCCCTGTGGAGTGCCTGTACGGAGTCAGCAGGCTCTGTGGATGGTAGGGCCCCTTTGGAGGCATCCAAACCCCTGAAGGTGGGAAACTCTTGTTATCCCTGATATTTTAGGGGTGAAAAAAAAATAAAGTGCCTCAAGGCTGTTAAATGGTGAACATAAACCCATGAACCCACTGCAGAGTGTCAGAGCCCAGCTCTTTTAATGCCTCTCACCAGCCTTATCCCCCACATCTGGGACTCCAAGCTCACAAATGTTTCCCCTTGCTCCCTGGCTGCCCTTCTCCCAGGCACGCGGGGCATTTCCAAGGGTGAGAATGTGGACTTCTGGCTGTGCAGGGCGGGAGTGGCATATCCCATTAGTCTTTCAGCAGGGAAGAAGTTTCAGAGCCAGCCCTTAGTGCATCAGTCTGACCACCAGGACCTTGTGGTGGCTTTGGAAATCCTGTGCTCTATCATGGCTTGAGAAGTGGAAGGGTCTGGGGGAGCTCTCTGGGGTGGGTCTGCACCTTTGCAGTGTGTTTGGATGGGTCTTGGTGCAATGCTCAGGCTTCTGTGGTGACCATGGCATGAGAAAGAGGATGGGGATGGGCCCTGGCACTGGGCAAGCATCAGCCACAGGATGGCGACTCACTGCCCTTTGCAAAATTACCTGGGGCAGGAGAGCAGGGATGCCCCCCAGGAAGGACTTGATTTATACCTGGCATTGGGATTTTGCGCTCTCTGCATTTTTGGCTGCTCCCTCTGTCTCCCCAGGGTGTGTGACTGTCACCTAACACCCAAAGGCGCACAGAGGTCCCTGCCACCCCTGCAGGAATTCCCATCTCCTTGTCAGGCCCCTGCAAGCCCAGCCACCCCTTCAACCCCACCACCCCTCCCTGCAGCTGCAATGCCTGCCCAGGCTCCTACAGCTCAGCCCCTGGTCCTGTCCCTCTGCTGGTGCCCAGGCTGCTCTGGCAGCTCTTGGGGTGCTTCCCATCCTAGAGGGGCTATGGTGGGGGCTGGCCTCCTCTTTCCCAGGGTGGGGGCTGCAGGGCTGCAGGCCTTGGGGCAGGCAGTTACGGGGGGTTTCAGGCTGAGGGAGCTGCCTTCAGCATTGCTGCTCGTCTTGCTTCGGGTGACAAACGCTGCTGCCTCACCTACCCAGAGCTTTGTGGGTGCTTAGAAAATGCAAGAATCAAGCAAGAAGCATCTTCCACTCACTCCCTGCACTGCATGCAGCGTTGTGTGACCGGGGAAGCGTCTGCCCGGCCATGTGTCAGAGCATCCCTGCCTCCTGCAGATCCCTATCACAGGTCCATGTGGCACCTCATCCCAGAGGGTATCTCAGAGGACAGCATGGGCAATGTGGGGCCCCCAGCCTCCCAGTGGGATGCTAAATTCCAGGCAATGGCTCAAAATGTCTCTGCAAGGTGAGAACAGCCCTGGGAGCTCCTGATCCTATTCACCTCAGTGGAAACGGCGTGGGGAATGAGAAGCTGCCTGTCTGGGCAGTCTCCTGAGATGCCTGGTGATATCCAGGAGCAGCCAGACTCCCTGTAGCTCTTTCTGTCCCCAAATCCTGCTGTGACAGCAACAGCCTGACCACCTCATCACTTGTCTGGTGCCCCAGGTCCTTGCTGGCTTTCCAGGACAGAGCAACAGCATTGCATGCAGTGAGCTGCGCAGTGGCTGCCCGGCTTCACTGCAAGTCGTGCAGGGGACCTGGGACAAGGACACAGCAGTCACCAATGCTTCTGGGGATGGGCACAGAGCAGGGATAGAGCCAGACCCCTCCATGGTGCTGTGGGGACCTGGGACCCTGGGGAAGCGGGGGATGACTCCTCCAGCTGGGCTTTGAGCCATGGTGCTACTGATGTCTGGTATCCTGCAGGTTTGTCCCCTTCATCCTTATCACTTCCACCTTAGTTTCCCCATTACCCTGCATGCTCCCCTCTCCCACACTGCAATAATCCCTGCTCCCCCTGTGTCCTATGCACTGCTCATACAACTAGGTGTGATCAGTCTTCACAAGAGAAGGAGAAATGGAGGAATGTTATCGTCTCCAACTACCAGCTGCGTGGGTGCTGAGAAGATGAAGCCAAACTCTTTTGGAGTTGTGCAGGGGAAGGATGAGAGGTAACAGGCACAAGCTGGAACATGGGAAATTGCAATTAGGTAGTAAGAAAAACATTTCCCATGAGGATGGTCAAAAATAGGAAAAGGGTGAGGGATACTTTAGAGATACTCAAAACCAGGCTGGACCTGTTTTGAACAGGAGTGTGGATCAGAGACCTCCAGAGGTGTCTTCCTGCCCAAGGTATTTTACAATTCTGAGCAATCCAACCCATTCCTCCCTGTGTCCCCTTAGTCCGGGCTGGGGATAAGGCACTGCAAGATGTGTAATTCCCAACCTGTACGTGTGCAGGTTGGCCAGGGCACGTGTGTGCTGTCTGGCCAGCTGACCTGAATGCGTGGCCATGACGCTATGGCTGTTGCTACTCCACCCATGGGTGCTACCGAGGGTACTCTGCTGAGTACAGGCGCCCCATTTCTTTGAGTGCCAGCTCCATCTGGACAGGCCAGTGTGTCCCTGGGAGGGACCCCGCAGGCACCAGCAACACAGTGAAACATGGAGAAGCCTCAGCAAATTGAGAGTATCCCTTCACCCCCCAGTGTTGCCACCAGCCCCCCTTGCCAGGGGCTGGTAGCCAGATGCAGGGGGGCAGAGGGGGGTCAGGATGCCACCCCGGAGGCAGAGGGCAGTGCTGAGCACCTACACCCAACACAGCCCTGTTCCCAGACGGGCACGGTGACAGCCAGGGACTGAACTCCCCCAGCCCATGCGACGTGGCACATCCATAGCCCGGGAAACCTGAGGTGGGGTTGTTCAGCCAGGTCACCCGCAGGGTTTGCAGTGGTGCCAGGGGTCGAAGCTAAGCCAATACTCTGAGTACCAAGCAGCTCTTCCCATTTTCCCATCCTCCTCCGTGCCCCTTTGTGCAATCTCCTCTCTGCACACAGGAACCTTCCCCTTTGCAGCTCCAGTCTCCTTCTGCACTCTCAGCTTGTTGCTGTCCAGAGAGCCCCCATCATAGAATCATAGACTCATTAAATCACAGAATCCTGGGTTGGAAGGAACTTCCAGGATCATCTGGCCCAACCTTCCTAGGCAAGAGCCCAGCCTAGACAAGATGGCCCAGCACCTTGTCCAGCTGAGGCTTCAAAGTGCCCAATGTAGCGGAGCCAACCCCTCCCCTGGGGAGATTATTCCAATGGGTGACTGTTCCCATGGGGAAAAATTTCCCTCTCATGTCCAATCAGAATCTCCCCAAGAGCAACCTGTGTCCATTCCCCCTTGTCCTCTCCATGGGACTCCTTGTGAAAAGGGAGTCTCCATCTTCCCTGTAGCTCCCCCTTAGGTACTGGGACGTGGTGATGAGATCCCCCCTGAGCCTCCTTTGCCCCAGGCTGAACAAACCCAGCTCTCCCAGCCCATCCCCATCCGGCTGAGAGAGGCTTCCCAGCCCTTGGGTCACCTTGGTGGCCCTGCTCTGGACCCCCCCAGCCTGCCCACAGCTTTTTTGTACAGCGGGGACCAGAACTGCACACAGGATCTCAGGTGTGGCCTGGCCAGTGCTGAGCAGAGTGGGGTGATGGCTCCTTTATCCCTGCTGGTGATGCCCTTGGTGATGCCCCCCAGCACCCTGTTGGCCACCTTGGCTGCAGCAGCCCAGCCCATCTTTGTTGCCAGCACCAAAAGCAACTCCCCTAGGTGGTGCCGGCCATGGAAGACAGAGATGTGATTTTTGACACACTGCTGTCAGGGCTAACAGCATATCAGCTAAGGGTTCAATCTGCTCTCTGAATAGCTCAGCTCTTTTGGGGTGACACAGGCGCTAGGCTCTCTGGACATAGCTGGATAGGAAAGGGTGTGCTGACCTTTAGTGTCTCATGGCTGGACTCTAAGGCCAGGCTAAGGCACAGCTCACCCCCCAAATACATCATGCACTGAGAAGCTCTTTGCCAGCCCCCCTGTAATGAGCCAGGCAGGATAGAATGTTTTGAATCATAGAATGTTTTGGGTTGGAAGGGACCCCTAGAGGTCATCTAGTCTAACACCCAGGATGGTCTGTGCTGCTCCAGAGACATGGCCTGTGGGGGCCAGCATGAGCCCTGGCTGAGCTCAGGCTTCCTGAAGGAGCAATGCAGCCAGCAGGGACCTGCCACCTAACACGGACAAGCCCCAGCTGAGCTGGCCGCCTGGGCTCTCTCCAGGGCTGCCAGCGAGACACCAGCGTGCCTAATTGCCTACTGGAGAGGGGGAAGAGGCGACTTGCCCCTGGGAAGAGGTGACTTGCTTCTCTCCCATCTCCCTGACCACAGCTGCAAGCTCTCCAGTGACGTCTCCATTGGAGAAGCTTGGGTTTGTATGGGTGGGATCAGGTTCAAGTTCAGGAAGGTGCAAGACTGAGCGAGGACAGGGTTCTTGGAGAGAGACAGGCATGGCGGCGGCACAGCGTTGTCAGGATGGGGCATGAATGCGAGCTCATTAGTGGTGAGGCAGTGTCTAATCAGAGGTTATTATAAGGATCCTTTATTTTGCACCCAAGGGAGTCCTGCTCTTTACAGAAAGGAGCACCAGTAATTTCCTTAGAAGACACGGGCACAGGAGCTAGTATATTTTGGCAGCAGCTGCCCGTCAGCTCCATGCTCCTCGTTGCCATTACAGGGTTTGCTTTTCAGCCCTGGCAGCTTGCCAAAAAAATCTGGGCATTTCTTTACATATCCAAATGTGGATTTAAACCCTGAATTGACATGGAGAGCTTAGATCTCTCTCAAATATCCGTACTTTTGACAAAATCTATGCTGATTTGCCTTGAAAAACCAGCCCTGACCACACACCTAACTGAGAAACTCGGCTGACGTGGTTTGCTGAAGGTAGCCCAAGTAGATAGTGACAGAAACAGGGAGGAAACCCAGCTCTCCAATCCTCCTCTGATAATTCCCAGTTCATCCTGCCTTCCTGCTTCCGTTAGATCTTGTTGATCCACTGGCAGTGTTTAAGGGATAGAATCATGGAATCGTAGAATGGTTTGGGTTGAAGGGACCCCTAGAGGCCACCCAGCCCAACCCCCCTGCAGGAGCAGGGACACCTTGAACCACATCAGGTTGCTCACAGCCCCGTCCAACCTGGCCTGGAATGTTCCCAGGGATGGGGCCTCCACCCCCTCTCTGGGCAACCCCTGCCAGGGTTTCACCACCCTCACTGAACCTGTCCTTGTAGCAGAGGGGCTCCATCCCTTGGACCATTTTTGTGGCCTCCTCTGGCCCCGCTCCAACAGTTCCATGTCCTTCTTCTGCTGCGGACCCCGAGCCAGACACAGTGCTGGGG
>NW_009258891.1:1291266-1293251 GCF_000687185.1 Egretta garzetta
GAGCATCCTTAAGCACCCGCCCGCTGGGACCCCCTGCTCCGACCGCCGTGGTCAGGGCAATTGTGGCACTGAGAACCATCGGGATGTCCCCCCGGTTCAGGCGGTGGAGCTCTCTGGGGCTCCCATCCCAAGGGGCAGCTCTGCAGAGGTGAGGGGCAGCATGCTCTCTGCAGGGCAGGAGCCACCGGTGCCCCATCCCACCGATGGTTGCGGAGGTGGAGTGGATCCCTTGGGATGGGAGCCGCTCATCCTTCGCCGTAGCATCAGCGCCGCAAAGCTCTGCAGCCTCCCACGCTTACAGCCCGCAGGTTTTTAACCACTTCCATCACGGCGTGCTCAAGAGCTGTAGTGACTTTTCGCTCATAGGCAGCTTGGCCCCAAACTTAGCCCCGGGGCGCGTGCTGAGGGGATAGCTCCATACGGGACACACCTCGTGTGACAAGTGCTCTGTGGTTCCCTCTGCCAGGGAAATGCAGCTTGCGTTACACATTTCTCTCGTCTTTTCATGCTCTCCAGTAAAAACTGTCCTTTCCCGTCGTATTTCTTTCTCAGCTGACCCACTACAGCTCTGGCCACCCAATGGTTGGCACAAGACAAAACAATGTGCTCCCCGAGCAAGCAGGACGAACAGGGAGGCTCTTACCCAGCTGTGGCAGCTTCAACCTGGCTTTGCAAAGCCCTTCCCGGGTGGGTTAGGGTGCTTAGCTTTAACGGTGGAGTAACTGCATCTCAGGACAATCCCGGAAAACCAGAACACCAGCATCACGGTCTGCGTGCCACACCTGGGCACAGCCCCCCTCGGCATGATGAGCACAAAACGAACGTCCCCAGCAATGCCTGGGGGCTACCAGTGGTCCTCAACGCTCATGGCATCCCTAGCAGGGAAAGCCAAGGTCCTTACCAGCTTATCTCCCGCACAGCGGAATGCGGTGGCTGCAGCACTTTCTGCGAATAAACAGACCAAGCATCTTCCCCGGTGCATGCCAGGGCCAACGTGTCCCCCTGAGAGGGGGGTTTCCTCCCCTGGTCAAACCCTGAGATCCTTCCACAGCGTCCCTTGCTCACCCTGGGGACATCCTCAGTCATCGCTAGTCAGATGCCACCACCGAGAGCATCTCTGGGGCTAGAAATGAACCCACCAGTCCCTGCGGTAGTTTAACCCTTTGGGGTATTAATTCCAGAAATGATGGGAAACATTCAGATAATTAAGAATTTTTACATTTAAAAACAACCCCAAACAACCTACCAAAGCCCCCACACCTCTTCAATATTCATTTTAAAGAGGCTACTTGGACGCTGCTGGTGGCCAGCTCAACCCAGACCTCCAAAAGCCATGAGTTATCACAGCTATCGAAATGTTTGACAGAAGGATCCCAGAGCAGTTTGCACTAATTGCTGGGTATAAATACTCCATTATGGTCTCAGACCTTCAGAATCCACCCAGCAAATCAGCTCCTCTGATCCACTGCAATCAAGAAGCAAAGCATGCATAACATCGCAATATAAACAGCGTTTGCGAGGGGCGCGGGGAGGAGGGGGAGCTGGCTGAGCTTAGCAGGTCCGGGAGTAATAGCTGCCTTTTTCGTTGTTGTTTTGTTTTGTTTCTAATTTCCAGAGGAAATTTAATTTCAGGAAAATGTGGCACAAACTTCCAAGCTGGAGGAAAGCTGCAGCTGACGAAAGGCTCCAGAGAAAGCGTTGCAAGAGAAACAGCAAGGGCTGTACTTACAGGTAAGCTGTTAGAGGGCTCAGGTTGGCGGGGACCTCCGAAAGCCCCAGCTCGGAGCAGTCCACCGAGAGCATGATGCCATCCTCTTCGCAGTGGCACTGGGGTGGGCAGGAGGGCGCAGCACCTTGCTCCCCAGCCACCGCCTGCACGCGGGCAGACGAGGCCAGAAGAACGCCCCAGAAGAAGAGCTTGTCCATCCTCGCCTTGGCTGCGGCCGCGGGGACCGTGCGAGGTGCCACCGGCTCGCTCCGAGCCC
>NW_009258891.1:1293435-1295764 GCF_000687185.1 Egretta garzetta
CTCTCTCTTAGAGCTGGCAGGAATTTAATTCAAAGGGAAGAAAGGGGGGAAAAAAAAAAAAGAAACCTCAACAAATAAAGACCTGTTCATAGCTCCGGGACCTGTGCTTATTTTGTAACAGTGTTTTTGTGAGATAGCAGGGCAGGGGAAGGCAAAGCTGGCTCCGGCAGGGCAGAGGAGCATTAATAGGGAGGCAGGAGTACCCAGCCCGCGCTTCAAGGGCTCCAGACTTTGGGACGCTGAAACATAACCCCAGATAAAGGACTCTGTGTCTGTGCTGGCTGCTAAACCCAGCTGCGACTGGAAAGTCAGGGTGCAGCCAGGGAGAAGGGAGCGAGGAGCTCACCGTGAGCTGTTTGCGGGGAGCGGCCGTGCCCGGGGCTGCAGGTCTGTCTGGCTGCAGGTCTGTCTGTCCTGTGCTCTGACCCTCGCTCACGAGCAGCCCCACTGCTGTCCCCGTGCAGGGGGCAGGGGCTGGGCGGGAGAAGCGAGGGGATGGAGCAGCAGTGTCGTGGTGCCGAGCGTGGTGGGGGACCTCTCTGGGGGGCGGGGGGACAGGGCGCTCTCGCAGCCACGCCGCTTGATGTAGTTTTGCCCAGGTCAAGGTCGGGTGCATGTGTGAGCTGCATTTGCAGGAGCTGCAGAGAGCTGATGCCAGGAGCATGTGGCTGGTTTGCTCCAAGAGCTCCTTCTGACCTTGGGTGAAGTGATCAGAGGTGCAAGTAGGGGAACAGCCCGTTGAGCGGGGGCTTGAAGCCACATCATCTGGAGCTGCGTCATCCAGAAGGGAGCAGGTCTGGCTTAGCCGGGGGTTACTGCCTGTGCCAGCCCAGGGCCCCGGGGTGTCCTGAATCACGTGGGATGTGCACCAGAACGGGATGTCTTGCTGCCTGGCTGTTGAGGAGCTACTGAATTCTGGGGCAGCAGAAGCACCTGCTTAGAAAAGGCTGCTGGGTCTGCTGTGGGAAAAGGCTGCTGGGTCTGCAACGGGAAAAGGCTGCCAAGGCTGGCTTTGCGTGGCCTCTCTGTTCCTCCCTCCTGGTTGCAGCCACCGGCTGTTCAGGGTCACCGTGATGCCCCCAGCTGGGGCGATTGCTGTCCTCCCACGATGGGGGCTGAGCCTGGCCCTACAGCTTGAACCACGCTGCCTCTGTCTCCACAGGGCCATGCGTCTGGTCTGCACCAGGGGCGGCAGCTGAACATGGGTCTCACGCTGAAGAATGACGCTGGCTTGAGGTGGATCTGGACTCCCAGCCGAGCCAGTGCGTCCCTCCCTTGGCTGGAAGATGTGAATGGGGCAGAGAGAGAAGGGCCCAGGTCTGGGTGGCTGCAGAGTGCACCCACAAAGTCACCCCTCTGGCTGTGGCCATGCCACGGCAAGATGCCGCATGGCTGAAGCATGGACCGGGAGATGGTTTTCATGGCCCTGCTTACTCTGAATGTGCTTTTCCTTCTGGCAAAAGAGTTTCCTGACACCCCCACTATCTCAGGATACAAGACGTAGGAGAGTTATCTGGGGTCAGGAAGGTGAGCCTGCAAGGCGGGAGACTTAAAAAGCTCCAGCTAACCTGGGGCTGGGGTCCCTTGAGGCCTTTGGGTCAGAGCGGGTATCTCCTCCAAAAAAACGCTGCTCAGGATTGAGCTCAGGGTTCAGGGCAGATGCACAAGGTCTGGCTGGGGGCTCCTGGCCTGGCTGGTGCAGGATCTGAAACTATTTCATTTGCAAAATCCATTCAGGTCCTGCAGTTTCAGCACTGAAACCATATCACTGCTGAAGTCAGTGGAAACTTCATCACTGAGCACAGAGGGGCGAGGATTTTGGTCTAGGAGCAGGAACGGATTTAATTGGAATTAAGCCCCTTCCATCATGAGCAATTCTGGAGATGTCATTAATTAAACGTCTGCAATGTGTTCTGACAGCTCCAAAAGCAAAACACGGCTTGGTGGAGAGGAGAAGCCCTCCTTGGAGAGACGGCCGCTCTTTGGGTTCCTTGGCAAGCTTCCCCTCCCACTCTGACATGGGGCTTTAGCATTGCCTGAAATGGCCGAATTTGCTCTTACAGTGGCCAGGAATTTGGTGTCAGTCTGGAGAAAGTGTCAGGCCTATCCCTCTGATCCTGGCTGCAGCAGCGGCTTTTATCTGCGATTTCCCCATCCGTCTCTCCCCAGCCTAAGCAGCCAGACGCCAACCGCACCACCAGCTCCTGATGATTCCTCGCCCAGTAAATCCTCCTTGGTGATCCAGGGCTCTGGCTGAGCACACTATTAATAGAGCACTTAAAAAAAATTGCACCGAAGAGATTGCTACTGAGAACGGCCATCCTGCTGA
>NW_009258891.1:1295913-1299693 GCF_000687185.1 Egretta garzetta
CTGCTGAAATAGAGCTATTTCCTCAGGAAGGCACTGACTGCAATGGCATTTTTCACATCGTTTTTGGAGCAGCACAGCCTGCAGTTGGAGGGCTTTGCTCCCTGTGTCTCACGGTGCTTCGACTTTTCTGTTTGCTTTTTATTCCAGCCTGGCTGCGGTGTTTCATTTCCACGTCTCGCTTCTTTGAGACCTGATAATAGACGTCAATATTCGAAGTGTTCACTTATTCCAGCATGTTGCCCGGCTGCTGGTAAAACCAAGCCTGGACATCAAGAGGTTTGGAGCTTTGACGTTTCCATGGTAAACCTGGAATTTCTGAAGAAGTCCCCCTGGGGTAGAAGTGTCACTTTTCAGCCAGCTCCCACTGAAACTGCAGTTTGCTGCGAGCAGTGCGGGCTGCACCGTGCCCTTATTAAAGGCACGGGGAGATCCGGATCCCGGTCATTCCCGTTAACGCAAGTGGATGTGTTTCTGCAGGGCTCACACGTGTTTGTGTGTTGTCCTCTAGCGGCAGGCTGCGGTCTGGGGAGATGAGAGCCCGGCTCTGCAGCAGGCTGAGCGGCCCTCCCTGCTCCCCCGGGCACCAGCCAGGCTCCCCGACACGGACGCTTGCTTTTAAAGGATGGAGCTGAGACCCTGGGATCAAACACCGGGGGGCTGTGGCCGAGCGTGATGCCTTAGCCCGTGGTCCCCCTGGGTGGCAGCTGACATCCCAGGAGATGCCTGTTCTCCTGCTGCTGCCGCACCGCAGGGCTAACGGGCCTTCCTACGGCTTGCTTAAAAACAGGGAAAAAAAATTGGGAAGATTCAGAGTGCAGCCTAAGTGGGGAATGAGGTCTGGCTTGTGTAAGCTACTGCAAGCACCGTGGTTGCCTCTGCTCATCAGGGGCACAGAAGAGGAGGGGGGTGGGAAGGGGCCGTGTTATTCACACCAGCACAACGTGCTTGAGGTGGTCTGGCTCTGGATTTCAGCCCTGGACCGGAGGAGAGCTGGGACTCAGGGTACCAGTGCTGGCCAGATCCTCTCTGTGGACCAGAAATGAAATGCCAAACAGTCTTTGGGCTGGGGACCGTGGCTGGTTTGTCAGGTTTTGTAGAGCTGTTGGAGTTTAAAGGTGAACAAAGTTGTTGCAGAGGCATAGCTGGGGCAGGGCTGCAGCTAAACCCTTGCCACAGGCACCGATGCCCCCTCCTGCAGAGCCAAAAATGACCCTGTGGGCCTGGACAGGACCACTGGCTCGACTTTGACCTTGTCACTTGGCAATGCTCATCCTGCAGAGCAGAGGGAGGTGACGGGCAGTGCCGCGCTGACGCTCCTCCCATGGTGCTGCCAGTGCCCTGGGCATCCACCCGGGGACCTTCCCAAGCTGGGAGACAGGTTGTGCTGTTTATTTCTGTCCTCAGCATGTGCCAGACCTGGGGACCCTGGAGCAAATCCACGAATGTGTCTCCTGCCTTCATCCCATGGGGCAACTGTGCTCTCTTTTTATTCCCTTCCAGATTTTAGGAGGTTCAGGAAGACCCCAGTAGAATCCCAGTTTGGCTGTTGATCTCCAAGGACAACCAGTCCCTACTGCAGAGCAGGAGGTCACCGGCTGTTTTTCACTGCCAAGGTCATGCAAGAAACTGAGAGCCCACTGTGCTGCACACCGGAGAGGACAACAGAGTCGCAGACTCTCCAGAGGGGCTTGCAGGGGAAGGGGGAGATGCAGAGAGCCCCAAAAGCACAGGGACACAAGAGAAAAATGGGCCCGTGTGTGCCAGGGCATGCACTCATCCACCCCACCCGTGACACCTCTGTGGAGGGGACACTCACTCCTGGACATGATCTCTCTCGAAGATAGGCCTTCCAGACTTTCTTGCCACCCCTACCTCTCCCTGAAGCTGGTCCTCCAGGTTCTGGTGAGAGCAGGATACGGCCCAAACCAGTGGGGATGGGCTAAATGCAGTGGGACCCGAGAGCCTGGTGCTTCAGATGTGTCTGTAAGCCCGGGGCATACCCTGGGGAACCATTTGAGGTCGGGTGCGGGGCCAAAGGCCAGAGGAGTGTTCCCAGTGCCCCTGCTCCCATCGGGGCCATCCAAAAGCTGAAACACCACAGTCAGGCTGCGGGCGAGCCCAGGCCCAGCAAGGGGCCCCAGAAGCTTTCCAAAATGTACATGCAAGCCCTTGCAAAGAAGCAGAAAGCCCCAGTGCCCGGCCTGCTGCTCCAGCTGCCTGACTGGGGCAGGGGAGGGACCGGGGGCTGGAGGTATCCGTGCTCCCTGAGAGTGGGGAGGGCTGGTCCCAATGCAGTTGCTCAGAGAAGGACGGTTCCTCCCTGGTGCCCAGGGCACAGAACAGCACCCGCCTCAGATGCACTTTAACTCCTTGCTCTGGAGGCGCTGCTTGCAAAAAGCCCTGGGGCAGCCGGGTGGCTCCATGCCAGAGAAGAGGGACAGAGGTGCAGAGCTGGGCAGAAGACCTGATGGGTGGACCAGAACCCTGGTTCAGTGTCCTACATGCTCGAAGACCTTCCTTTCCGGAGAGCCTGCATCTGCTGGGTCAGGGAGCCAAAGCCATGGCAAGCCTAGCAGGGTGTTGAAGAGGGAACCTCAGCTCTGGTCCCATTCGGCTGTCCCAAGAGGAATTCCCCTTCCAGTTCAGACCCACCTTGAACCTCTCTGGCCCCAGCGCTCCTGCTCTCCAGGAGGCGGCTGACAAGAGAGATCTTGGGGAGGAACAAACTGCAATCCTGCTGCCCCTGGTGCTGGTTCGGCTCAGGTGGAAGAGGAGAGCAGTGGGCATCCCCACACCATGGCTATGGCTGGGGGGGGCCCAGCCCGGGGCCCCGCCACTGATGTCACGGAGGCATCCAGCCTGGATGTGGCAGGGTGCCATGGGCTCCCTGTGGTGGGAGCAATGCTCTGTTGCTGGACTCCCTGTGCCCTGGAGGGAGCAGAGGACAGGGGAGAGCCCAGGGCAGAGCTTCAGCACCAGTGAATGGAGAAGCTGCAGGATCGAGGAGCTGCAGTGCCCTGGCAGTCACCAGCAGGTTCCCATGGGGATCCCAGGGTTGGGGACCCCTGCTCTCCTCCCACTTGACAATGCTCACCCAGTCTGCCCCTCTCTGGCAGCCATGGGCAGGGGGGCAAAGGGGTGGGAAGGAGGGTCCAAATGGGCATGGTCTTCCTCATTTCCAGGGCCCTGACCTCTGCACGGGGGCTGATGGAGGAGGGTGGTGGCTGGATGCTGCCAGACTGGTGCAGGCTAAATATGAAGAACAACACAGCACGGTCCAGAACTCACTGGGCGGCCCGAGCTGGAGGCTTGTTTTGTTTTACTGTTTTGTTGTCTCTCTCCCCCTCTGGGTTTTGTGGCTCTGAGCTGCAGGGCTGGAAAATTATTCATCCAAACCGCAGCTCCCACGACACCCTCTGTAAGCATCTGTGGCTCCAGACTCCGCTGCAGCGGTGGGTGGGAGGTCGTAAATTCATCATCGTCACGGAGGCGGCCTCCTGTTAGACAGGACGTGAAACGCGGAGCAGCGGGCTGTGCCGCAGGCGCAGCCGTACCGACCTCACTGGATGGAACCTGTCAGCCCGTTTGTGCGACAAATCCCTGTCCCGTGCCTGTCCCACTGGGGAGGAGGTCCCTTCATACCTGCCAGCGCGGCTGCGTTTTAGCTGCCAGTTCACCTTGGCTGCTGGCTCTGCTGGAAACACTTGTGTCGTGCTAGCCAGAGGGGAGGGCTGCGGGATCACTTGCTCCTGGACTTCTGGAAGCTCTGCAGATGGCAAG
>NW_009258891.1:1299779-1302037 GCF_000687185.1 Egretta garzetta
TCAGCCTGGCCGGGCGTCGCTGCGCCCCGTGCTGGGGCTGCCACCTCTGTGCGTGGACGCGCAGGAGACCCGTGAGCGCTTCCCCAAGGGGCTGTAGAAAGAGGATGGTGCAGCAGCCCCCCGGCCAGGCAGAAGGACAGCACTGGGACGAGGGGTGGTGTGGGGCAGGTGCCAGCAGAGCTCAGCCCCAGCTTGCTCGGTCGCTGCCGTCAGCTAAGGGTAAACTCGGGGGTGGCCAAGCTGTCTCGTGTGGGTGTTGTCTTCCTCTTCTCCACGAAATGTGAGAGCCCACAAGCAGTCCCTGGGAAAGCTGTCCTATTCTGAGGTCTCTCTCCTGTGCCACAAGCTGTAGAGCCAGAGCCAGACCCCCTCCATGGGGAATATGGCTTTGAGCAAAGCCCCAGGCACAAGGACTCTGAAAGCCACAGGGCAGCTCTGATTGCAGAGAAATAGAAAAGAGAGAGGATGGGGAGTTCCTGCCCCTCCTTATCCTTGGCACCTGCCCCTTCCAGAGGATGCAACCCCGGCCGGGCTGTTGGGAGATCCTGGTAGCTGCGCTTGGCAGATGAGGGAGGGCTCGTCTCTGCAGAAGCCCAGGCTGCTGTGGGGTGATGCACAGCCAGGGAGGCAATGGCCACCCACCCAGGTAGGGAGCCAGCAGTACGGGCCCCACCGCTGGCTGCCAGGCTCTAGGAAGCAAACCCCCGGTAATCCCAGTTCTGTGCCCCTCACAAGGCTCCTGCGACCTCATGGCAACAGCTCCTTCGCATCTTCACTGCCACTGTGGCTGGTGCCACTTTGCAGATGCTCCTGAAATCCTCTGAGGTGAAGAGCATTGGGTGTTTTACAAATCATAAACCATGCCGGGACATACAGGTACGAACGCGTGCCGGCGTTCAGTGGAGACTGCACGCTTTGAACAAGAGCCCATTGGGCACGGGGCTAAGGCTCACATCTACGCACACCCTGGAGACGTAACTGAGCTCAGTGTCTGGGGCTTCTGGGCCATGCATAGCAAGTGAGAGCCACAGGCTGCATCCAACAGCACCAGCAGGGAGGTGCTGGAGGTGGATCCAGGTCTGGTTCATCTCACCCCCATCTGAGAGAATGAGCACCACTAAACCCTGGCCCTGGCTGTTAAATCCCCCCCGGGCTGGGGACTCGACCCCTTCCCTGGGCAGCCCCTTCCAGCCCCTGACAGCCCCAAGGGGAAGGAATTGTTCCCCATGGCCAACCTCACCCTGCCCTGGCACAACTTGAGGCCGCTGCCCCTCGTCCCATCGCCCCTTCCCTGGGAGCAGAGCCCGACCCCCCCGGCTCCCCCCTCCTCTCAGGCAGTTGTAGGCAGCGATGAGGGCTCCCCTCAGCCTCCTCTGCTCCAGGCTGAACCCCCCCAGCTCCCCCAGCCGCTCCCCAGCAGCCTGGGGCTCCAGACCCCTCCCCAGCTCCGCTGCCCTTCTCTGGACACGCTCCAGCCCCCCCAGCTCCTTCGGGGAGGGAGGGGCCCAACCCTGACCCCAGCATTCGAGGGGCGGCCCCCCCAGTGCCCAGCACAGGGGCACGCTCCCTGCCCTGCTCCTGCTGGCCACACCACTCCTGATGTCCTGCCTGCTGGGCTGGGGGGTCACCAGGAGCAAACATGCCCTTGCTGTGACACTTACCCTGCAGCACAAGCATAGTTTAGGAGTTACTGGCATATGGGCAACTCCTCCCAAGACAACATCATAAATCCTTTTGTGCACATAAGAATGTCCGCTGAGTTTTGCAGGCCTTGTTCATGTTGGAAGTATTCACACATCCTCCTGGAGGGCTCTTGGCGTGGTGGCAACCAGCCAGAAGCAGAAAGGCTACAAGTCACCGTGATGGCCACTTGTGCGGGCTGAGCAGCAAGTGACCTGTCACATCGTGCTGGTGGGCGACCCTGGGACAAGGATGTAGTCACATGGAAACGTTTTCAAACAGCAACCGGCTCCAAGACAGTCCAGGTCAGGGTGGATGAGGGTGGTCACGGGCAGCTCGGGACGGTCTGGCTTTTGGTGGAGACAGCACTGCACACAGAGTGCCCAGGGTGGGGGGAAACAGAGGGGGGGAAACCAGCCCTGTACGGGGCTAAGGCTCTGCACCATCTGGGTTTCCTTTAGCCCATGAGTGCTGCAGCTTGGAGCTGGGACCGGAGGAGGGAATGCCGGGAAGCGGAGGACGGCAGAGGGGACGGGGTGGCAGAGAAGCCCTGCCTGCAGAATGGGAGATTGTGTGCG
>NW_009258891.1:1302130-1304274 GCF_000687185.1 Egretta garzetta
GAGGGGAGGGGGGGGGGGGCGTGGGGATGGGCGATGGGTGGGCACAGCGACTGCCAGAGAGACAAGCGCGTTTGGGGAGAGGAGGAAAGGTGCTGGGCATCAAACCCAGTTCAACTGAGGCATCATCCCAGCCGGGATGGCTGATGGGTGCCCATGCTTTGGTGCCCTGGGTGTCCCACTCTGGGGTGCAGGAGAACCCTGGAAAAGGGAAAAGCTGTTTGTGGAAACACAGGGGCAGTGGGATGAGCGGCCAACTCGGTCCCCGCCTGGGGCTGGGGCTGTCTACTCCTCGCAGTAGCGTCTTGGGACCTCCTCATCATAGCTGTTGTGTCCAAGGCAGCTCCCACAGGGCATAGAATCACAGAATCATGGAATCGTTTGGGTTGGAAAAGCCATTTAAGGTCATCAAGCCCAACCGTTCCCCTAACCCTGCCATCCCACCACTAAACCCCGTCCCTAAGCATGGTCCTGTGGGTAGGGGTGTGGGCCCAGACTGGGAGAGGGGTGCTGCTTTGGGAGAGAACCATGAACCCAGGCTGCCTGAGGGGGTGAAGGAGGGTAAATGGGTTCCCAGATACAATTTTTTTCTACCCCAGGAACACACTTGTGAAATCATCTGCTTTTTTTAAACTCTTCCTTTTGGCCTGCACTTTGAGCTTAATGATCCAAGTCACTACTTGCAATCTCCACCCGTGCGTGGCCATCCCTGCTTGCAGAGCAGCAGTGCCCTACATGTGGCTGCACGGCCAACCCAATTCCCAGCCAGTGCTCCGCGGTGAGCCGCAGGGCTGCCAGCTGGACCAGGTGGCTTTGCCCTGGCCCCTGGCTCTTGGGAGCCAGCACACTCAGAACTTCAAGCTCAGGCTTCATCAGAAAATGCTTCTTTTCCTTGTGAAGCTGTGGGTGGGTTGGAGGCTCACTGCAGAAACGTTGCCTCGGTAGCAGGAACAGATCAGAGGGAGCAGAAGCTGCTGTGTGCCACGGGCTGCGGTATCCGGAGAGCCCAAGGGCACCTCGTCCGCTGCCCACGGGGACACGGCTGCCCTTTCGGGAGCGGCTGCTGTGCTGCAGCAGGGGAAGGCCTTGGCATGGCCGAGACCCCACAGAAGCCAAGGTGTCCTTACAAGCACACTTCCCTAGGGCTGTTTATTGTTTGTACCTAAGGCTGATCCACCAGCCGAGACAAGCCAGCTCCCACCGTGCTCTGCCCACAGCGGCGCCCGAGACCTCAACAAGCCCAGTGCCCGTGGGCGCATGGGGACTGCAGTGCCCAGTGCTGGTGTCAGACCTCAGCAGCCTGCGGACGCCAGGGCTGTCTGGGAGCAAAACCAGGGCTGTCCCTTCCGTGCTGAGGGGCAAGGGCTCTGCAGAGCCTCGGCAGCCGGCGCTGCGCTCCGCGGTGGGGTGACAAACCTTCCAGGCACCAGGAATCCCAGGAGATGGCCAAAGCAGGGGAGCATCCCGCCCAGCCCCTTGCCATGTCTGCACCGAGGGGCTGCAGCAGCGCGTGGCAGGACAGCACTGCCCATCTCTTCAGGAGATCCCGCGTCGCTGCTAACACCATGTGGGACGCGTTGGTGACGGTGCCAGGGTAGGTCCCCTCTTGCTTCGGGGCTTGCTCTGTGCTAGGACCCCCATGGTGCTCTCACCCCAGCACCTCGCTCCAGACAGGATCTTACAGAGGGGGAGGGCAGGATGGTGCCAGGAGGTGCTGAGTGGTGTTAGGGCTGTTTCTGAGCGATGATGTCCCGGATGCAGGTGTACAGGAACATGTACTGGTCCTGCAAGAGAGAAAGGGGGTCTGGAGTGAGGTTTCTGACAGACAGCTCCTGGTTGCAGGACTCACCCTGCAATTAGCCTTAAGAGGTCCTAATTAAGTAACAGTGTCTGATGGGAGAGCAGGATTTGTTGTCCCATGTGGTCCATGTTTGTCCTGTGTCACCAGAGTTGCCCAGAAAGGAAGAATCAGGCCTGGAGCTGTGGTTACATCATGCTTGTTTCTGCTTCAGCATCCTCGTGATGGGGATGAGAGGAACACCCCCATCCGAGAGGGAGAGGAGCAATGTCATCTGACTTCCCAAAAGTGCCCTGGTAGCTTTGGGCTGTGCATCCAAAACAAGAGCGCAGAGCAACGGCAGCGATGC
>NW_009258891.1:1309017-1311053 GCF_000687185.1 Egretta garzetta
TGTTCGGGAGCGGCTGCTGTGCTGCAGCAGGGGAAGGCCTTGGCATGGCCGAGACCCCACAGAAGCCAAGGTGTCCTTACAAGCACACTTCCCTAGGGCTGTTTATTGTTTGTACCTAAGGCTGATCCACCAGCCGAGACAAGCCAGCTCCCACCGTGCTCTGCCCACAGCGGCGCCCGAGACCTCAACAAGCCCAGTGCCCGTGGGCGCATGGGGACTGCAGTGCCCAGTGCTGGTGTCAGACCTCAGCAGCCTGCGGACGCCAGGGCTGTCTGGGGAGCAAAACCGGGCTGTCCCTTCCGTGCTGAGGGGCAAGGGCTCTGCAGAGCCTCGGCAGCCGGTGCTGCGCTCCGCGGTGGGGTGACAAACCTTCCAGGCACCAGGAATCCCAGGAGATGGCCAAAGCAGGGGAGCATCCCGCCCAGCCCCTTGCCATGTCTGCACCGAGGGGCTGCAGCAGCGCGTGGCAGGACAGCACTGCCCATCTCTTCAGGAGATCCCGCGTCGCTGCTAACACCATGTGGGACGCGTTGGTGACGGTGCCAGGGTAGGTCCCCTCTTGCTTCGGGGCTTGCTCTGTGCTAGGACCCCCATGGTGCTCTCACCCCAGCACCTCGCTCCAGACAGGATCTTACAGAGGGGGAGGGCAGGATGGTGCCAGGAGGTGCTGAGTGGTGTTAGGGCTGTTTCTGAGCGATGATGTCCCGGATGCAGGTGTACAGGAACATGTACTGGTCCTGCAAGAGAGAAAGGGGGTCTGGAGTGAGGTTTCTGACAGACAGCTCCTGGTTGCAGGACTCACCCTGCAATTAGCCTTAAGAGGTCCTAATTAAGTAACAGTGTCTGATGGGAGAGCAGGATTTGTTGTCCCATGTGGTCCATGTTTGTCCTGTGTCACCAGAGTTGCCCAGAAAGGAAGAATCAGGCCTGGAGCTGTGGTTACATCATGCTTGTTTCTGCTTCAGCATCCTCGTGATGGGGATGAGAGGAACACCCCCATCCGAGAGGGAGAGGAGCAATGTCATCTGACTTCCCAAAAGTGCCCTGGTAGCTTTGGGCTGTGCATCCAAAACAAGAGCGCAGAGCAACGGCAGCGATGCCGCAGGGCAGCGAGTGGGGAGGGCTCTGCCCTGTTGGAGTGCCCAGGGTTTGGCAGTGACCTGAGGCCGGGAGGGAAGCCCTCTGGAGCAGGCGTTTCCCCTGGTGGCAGCCTCAGAGCACCCGAGTCAGGTGCTGGCAGTGGAGCAGGGTAGAGCTCTGCAAGCTCTCAGAGGCAGACAAAAAGATCTGGGGGGTTTTGGTCCAGCTGCATCTATTTTTAAGATCACCAGAATGATCCATCAGTACCAAATGTGGGTCCAGAGGTCTCAAGTCCACTGTGGATTTGATATGAGGTTCTGCTCAAATGCCAGGCTGCTCCAAAATGATGCTAGGCTACCAAACACCTGGGACTGACCACAGCCATGGCGGGGCTCTGGGAAAGGCAAGATGTGGGGAAGGTAAATGAGGTTGTACTCACGGCACAGAGCTGGAGGGCAGGGCCAGCCTGCAAATGATGTGGGTCGAAATCACATGGTAGCCAGGAAAGGGGGATTAGGGACTCGACAGAGGGGCCCCCAAACAGCTCACTAATGCGCTGGCTAAGCTGCAAGTCACGAGGAGCCTCCTCCCCTGCCGGCAGTGGGTTTAGCCCCACTGAAGGGCCGGGAAAGCCACAGATCACACAATGGCTGCAGTTCCAGGTCACCAGAGCGTGTTTTCAATGAGCCCAGCCTGGTTGTGAAATCTGGAGCGACAGCCCAGGATTGACTTCAGACCAGGCACCCTCAGTGCCTGGCCAAACGCAAGAGCACGTCCCCAGAGACACGCGCCGCGCTGGAGCTGGGGATGCTTAAACACCCGGCAGTTATCCATGGGCAACCCCTCAAAGGTTCATCTTCCCCTTGTTTGGCTACTAACCCCCCCCCAAATCAGCTGCTGCCCCCCGCCTGCCAGCAGCGTGCCCCCATCCTGGCAAGCGTGGGCAGCGATGGGGG
>NW_009258891.1:1311107-1311436 GCF_000687185.1 Egretta garzetta
AGGCGGCAGCCCCTGCCACCCCCCTCAGTGGGGCAGCGGCTTTTGATCGGCGCTTGCTGTGCCTTTATGGGCACATTGTGTCTCTGCTCGGCAAGACCGCTGCTGAACTACAAAGGAGCTCTGCAGCAGGGGCAGCAGATGCCTTGCCCTCCTCCGGCTCCCACCACGCGCGTGGTTCACATTAATTAAGAATGCGATTAGCCGCTTGCAGGCGGCTCTGCAGCTGGGAAGCCCTGGAGAGATTTGCCCCAGTTCTGCTGTCCCCTGTGGGGAGGGTTTCCAGGGATGCTGTATCAGCTCGTTCAGCGGTTGCAGCAAATAAAAGCTCT
>NW_009258891.1:1311744-1313230 GCF_000687185.1 Egretta garzetta
GCTGAAACCAGTGCTTTAGGCTTCCCAGGCCCTTGCATTTATCATGAGCTCACAGGCAATTTAACCTATTTTAACTCCAGAACTGAAGAGATGGAAAACCCTTCCCTGGGAAAAGCCAGAGCCCTCGGTGGCTGGCAGAGGAAGCACGGAATAAACCCCTGCCAAGGCTGGAGGGGCTCCCAGGGGGCAGGTACCACCGGGGAGTGGGCAGCAGGCTGCCAGCTCCGGGCAGCTCAGCACGAATGTCCTCTTCTGCCTGGCCCACCACCCTTTCTCCTTCCCACCTACCAGTGTTGGGGTCATGAGACAGCAGCTTCTCGTCAGCTGGAGGGTCACCCCATAGACATCCACGATTCTCTCGGCTTTCATCTGGTGCAACAGGCAATCCAGGGAGATCAGTGTCCCCATTTGGCTCACGCCACTGCTGCAAGGGGCAAGGGAGGGTCATTGATGGCAGGCCAGGCTGAGCTGAACCTCTTTGGAAGTGGGCACCAGCCCAGGAAGTCAGAAGCCCCATGATTTCTCATGCAGCAACTGAGTACGGTGGGGACAGGGAGTGTGAGCACTGGTCTAGGTGTCAGGGAGGCCTGTGCTGACCAGGGAGGAGACCCCAAAGTGCCCGTTGAGGGAGCCTGGACACCCAGCCCACCCTGCTCCGCCGCGCTGTGCATCCCTCATCCAAGCTAGCTCTGCCGAAGTGCCGGTTGTGTCGGATCCCGTGGGATGGTGAGCTCTCCCTGGCTGCAGGCAGATGAGGACGTCAGGGCTGCTCCCAGGATCCTAGCAGTCAGCCCAGGGATGGCCTGGACACCTCACCTCAGGAATGCTCCATCCACGCTTGCCCCTGGCCCAGCACTGTTTGCCCTCCTTTCTCCCATGCACTTGGCAGAGCACTGCTTCATCTGACCTCCCAAGCTCAGAGCTTCCCTGGCTCCCACGGACCTCCTCTCAACGTACCCCAAAACCTTGGGGTCCTTGGTTTGCTGGTGGCCATGCCAAGGTGCTGTGCAGCCTGGTGGATACCAGCTGTGGAGGCTGCCCATGGATGGAGTGGTAACATGACATACCTGCAGTGCAGCAGGAGAGGACCGGCTCTCTTTCGGTGGGGCATGCACCGTCTGACAGCAGTGAGGAGCTCCACCAGGCTCTGGACATCTGGCTGTTTCTTGCTGCTCCAGAGCGTGTATAGGAACCGTTGTACCTGCCTTTCCTTTGCTTTCTTCTCCTGGTGAGACACAAAGAGTTGACATGGCTGTTGGGAAGGGATGGGAGAGTTTGGATGCAGAGGGGTCCCAGCTCTCCAATCCTTAGGCTGTTGGATGCTTTCCTGAGCTACCTGCTAGCTTCTGTAAAGCTGCCCAGGCAATCTCTGCTGGGGCATTGCCCATCACCCGTGCAGTGGGTACGGTCCCTCCTTCCCCGCAGCACCCTGACCCCCCCTTGAGAGGGAGACGGAGAACTGCATGGGCCTTTCCAAAGAGGGTCG
>NW_009258891.1:1313263-1321703 GCF_000687185.1 Egretta garzetta
CCCCCGGTCCTCTCCTAGTGCTACTCAGCAGATGCTCTTCTGGATGTTGCAGTCGAGATTCCCTCCTGCATTTGCAGACTGCTGGCACTCCGCTCTTGCAGCTCAGACAAGCCTCCACAGACCCCTCAGCCCTCCCCCTACAGACTTCTTTGCCAGAAGGGAAGAACTGGGGGATCCCAGGCTGTGGGAGCCAGGCCAGCCCCATCAACACATACGTGTTTGATTTTGAGCTGGATACACCTCCACCCGCAGACGAGCTTCTCTGTGCCACACTGGATGGTCAGCATCTTTGTGCAGAGAGAGTCTCCTTCCAGGGGCCAGCACACCTCACCTGGGACCTGTGCGCAACAACAAGTTTGGCTTCATGTGGATGGTTGCCATATCTCAGATCAGTCACCATCGCAGGGACCTGAGATGGGGTTGGACCAAGAGCCCCCCCAGTATCACTCCATGTCAGTTCATCCCCTAGCTAAACCCTGGGGGAGTTTTTGGAAACAACAGCAGATTGCAGCCAGCTTCCCTGGTAACACAGAGCTTGCTTGGCAGCGGGGGTCTGCTCAGCAAACACTCTCCACCTCGGAGGCACAGAAGCCGGAGCTGCTGTCCTTGGGTTCCATGGAGATGCAGCTTGAAGAGTCCACAGCCATGGGCTGCATGGTGGGCAGACAGAACCTGTCTCCCATGACAAGCAGCGGGAGCACTTTTGGCACAGGAAAGGTTCAGCTTTGGCCAAGCTGGATCTGCACCCAGGCTTCAGGGGCTGTGACGGGAGTTCACGTTTTGGAGCTGTGAGAGCTTCCCGCTCCGTTAAACAGATCCCTGCTCTGCCATGGGGCAAGCAGGCACTGGAGCCTTACCTCCCCCTTCTCCTGCCATGGGAGAAGTGTTAGGATGGTGTGAACGTCCTGTTCCCACACCAGGGTCCAGAAGTCCTCCATGGTCAACTTGTCAGGCCCCTGGACAGCCAGATACTCCCTGCTGGAGTTGCAGCCCTGGGTGGGGAAGGAGAACGTCACTCTCCTGCTGGAGAGGGTGGCACGGGTACCTCGTCACCCAGGCAGCTGCAGGAGAGGCCAGGAAAAGAAGGGGAAGCTCAGCAGGTCAGGAGGCAAAGAGAGAGGGAAAGCACCAAGGGAGGGAAGCGGGGACAGCCCAAACTGGGCAGGGGTCCAGGAGCAAGGCACATCCTCAGTCCCCACAGCCCCCTCTTGTCCACACAGGGTCACGGCAGCAGTGACTGGTGGAGCAGTGCAGGAACCAGGGTGAGGATGGAAAATGGACGTGGCAGGACCATGGGGTGGGCATTGCGGTTGGGGGTACGACTCACCGGGACACGCCACGTCTGCAGGAGACCTGAGATAGGGCCCTGTTCCAGCAGGGAAAACTTCACCCTGGAGCGATCGTCTGCAAAATACGTGGGAGGTGAAGGGAGCCAGGGCAGCCTGGCACTCACACAGCTCAGACCCGACATATCCAACGCCCCATTCACTCTTTCTCTGCAAAGGTCCCACCCTCTGCAATGCTCTTGTCCAGCTGATGGACATTAGTCTCCAAAAGACAGCCCTGGGACTTGGTCTGGAGATGCCAGAGGGGAATCCTTTTCTGTGGGTGGGAAGGGACCTTCGCAGGTCTCTATCCCAATGTCCTGCTCAGAGCAGTGCAGGTTGCTCAGCATCTTGGCCAGTGGAGATCTACGTATCTCCAAGGAGGAAGAGCCTGCAGATGCTCTGGGCCCCTGATCCAGTGTTTGGCCACTGGGCCAAAATTCACTGGGGAATTTTTTTTTCCTTATACTGATTTGGATTGCCCTTCCAAATCACCCCCATCGCCTCTTGTCCTTCCACGGTGCACTTCTGAGAAGACTCTACATTTTCCCTGTGCCCTCCCAGCAGGCAGCTGAAGAGAGCAGTAACACCCTTCCAGCCCTCCAGGCTGAACAACCCCACCTATCTCAGTCCCATGCATCATGCGCTCCACCCCCAAAACACTGTGGTGGCCTCCTGATGGACTCACTGCAGTGTGTCAAAATATTTTCTTGTGCTGTGGAGCACGGGCCCTGGCCCGGCCTGGCTCCACGCAGGTACAGGAGGGAAGAGGACACAAGGTGTCACAGCACTTACACGGAAGGATGCTGGAAGAGGGCCGTGTCTGCTGGTTGCCTGAAGATGGTGTTGCAGAGCTGGCTTCTTCCTTGACAACTTCTAGGAGAGTCTGCCAGAGTGAAAGTGGAAGGGTCAGGAGTGGCCACTGGGCCAAAATTCACTGGGGAATTTTTTTTCCTTATACTGATTTGGATTGCCCTTCCAAATCACCCCCATCGCCTCTTGTCCTTCCACGGTGCACTTCTGAGAAGACTCTACATTTTCCCTGTGCCCTCCCAGCAGGCAGCTGAAGAGAGCAGTAACACCCTTCCAGCCCTCCAGGCTGAACAACCCCACCTATCTCAGTCCCATGCATCATGCGCTCCACCCCCAAAACACTGTGGTGGCCTCCTGATGGACTCACTGCAGTGTGTCAAAATATTTTCTTGTGCTGTGGAGCACGGGCCCTGGCCCGGCCTGGCTCCACGCAGGTACAGGAGGGAAGAGGACACAAGGTGTCACAGCACTTACACGGAAGGATGCTGGAAGAGGGCCGTGTCTGCTGGTTGCCTGAAGATGGTGTTGCAGAGCTGGCTTCTTCCTTGACAACTTCTAGGAGAGTCTGCCAGAGTGAAAGTGGAAGGGTCAGGAGGAGCAGAGGGAACTGGGGACTCCTGGGGACACCTGGCTACAGCTGCAGCCTTAGCGGGGGTGCTAGGTGGCCACCTCTGGGTGTCACGGTCCTGCAAGGTCAGTAGATGGCTGCGTCTCTGTCGGAGAATGGTGTTCAGGTAGGTCCCTACGCTGCATGGGGTCTGGGAGGGAGGGGGTCATGGACAGACCCTGATCAGTGCAGGGTGCATGAGGGAACAACGTGCTGGGAACACAATGCCATGGAGAGGGGACGCTGCCAGGATAACCAGGAATGAGGGAACTGGAGCATGGGACACACTCAGGAGGCACCTCTTGGATGTCCCCCAGCCTGACCAGGTGCTATCACTGCCCAGCTCCCTCCACTGCCTGTGGCCACCGCAGGGCTCCCTGCACCCTGCCCAGGACCGCTCTCACCTCGTACTCCCTCAGGAAGCCCACATGGGACTTGGCTGCCTTCTGGGCATAGTGCTGAGTGAAGCTTTTCAGTGGGATGGGGCAGGACCTGGGGAGAGAAACCAGGGGTGAGGGTGAGGTTGAGCAACCTGGGCAGCATCCAGGCTGTGTCTGCAGCAGGTGGACTGACACCTTCAATGCTCAAACGCCGTGGCCCTTGCAGGTCCCCAGCCCAGCTCTGGCCCGTGCCAACCTGCTCTCCCCTAGACAAAGGCAGGTCTCAGGTGTGGCACAGCCCAGGGCTGATTCCCAAGATGCAGCAAGGACAAGGACATCCTGTTCTGAATGAGGGAGGAAAGAATTTGACTATAAAGAGAGATATGTGACCTCCAGATGTAGCCTCAGAGACCAGGTAGGTGGGCAAAGCCATGCCCAGCCTGACCCTGCTCCCTCCTCTCGGTCTCTGTTAGAAGGGACATCCCAAGGCCACCCAGCTGCCATGAGCCCCTCCAGTTTGAACCCATCTCTAGGGCATCCCTGTGGGTTGGGAAGCCAGGGGCTGATGGAAATGCCTTCCCCAGGACAGGTCTGCAGCTCTTTGGCATTGGCGTAGCCCAGGAGACTGGCACTGGAGGAAAGGAGGATGAGGTCCTCCCAGCCCTCCCAGTGTGCCCAGTGTCCCACACCTAGCTCTGGGCTGGGGTCCCCATGCTGCAGGGAACACCCAGCCCTGGGCTGGCGCCCTCAAAACAGCGGGTGGGATGGCTGGCTGGGGTCCCCTGTCCTTCTGTCCTGGAGCCAGGGCTCAAGCTGGGGTCAGGGTCCCAGCCTGCTGCCAGAAGGGGCTGTGGATCAGGGTGGGTAAGTGGCCGGTGAAACACAGCAGGCCCTTACCTCTCTGTCCCTGATAAACCCAGGAGTGGTTCCTCCAAGATCTTTTCCAGGATACAGCTGTGCAGGAAAATATACTGGGACTGGAAGGCAAAGGCAGACAGGAAGGTAGAGCATCGCACCACGCAGGCAGCTGAAAGGGTGGGTATGGCACTGCCTAGTGGGCAGAGGGTGTCCTGCATTCATGCCCCAAAATCCCTATGTTCATGCCCAAAAGGCCCTGGCTACTTCAGTCTCAGAGCCCCTGGATCCCTCCACTATGTTGGTCTGTCTGTCTGTCCTGAAGAGTAGCACTGACACCTTGTCCCAACCCTGACAACTGGAAATATTCGATGCGCTGTGGCCATCACAGGCCAACGACATGGTGTGGGCTAAGAATTGCCTGCAAAGGGCCCCATCCTGCTCTTAGGTGCTCTGGGGTGTCTCTGAGCCTCCTGGGAGGGCTCTGAGACTCTGCATGTTGCTGCTGTGGGTCTGGCAGGGCGTGAAGCTGCTGAAGACCCCCACAGCCAAGCAACTTCCACTCCAGCTGAGCCACTGCCTTGAGCAGCACCGTGACATGGCGTCAGGTTGGGGACCAGCCTGGGGGTGCTGGGGCTGGCCGGCCAGCTCATCTCTCTGTCAGCCCAGCTAGTGGATCTGTGGATGCTGTGGGGCAAGGGGCCTGCGGGAAGGGGGAGCAGAGGTCTTACCAGCGTCTGAATCATCAGGTAACGGTTCATCCGCAAGGCGTAAACCACACCAAAGGCGTCCACCACCTTCTCCTGCTTCATCTGCTGCAGCAGTCGGTCCAGGGCAATGAAGGTGCCAGTGCGGCCCACCCCGGCACTGAGACCACGGACAGCAAGGGTTAAACATTGCCCGACCTCACAGGCGATGGGCTCCCCTCCCCTGCTACCGGCACCCTGGGCCGTTCAGGCTGCCCTGGGTTGGTGCGGACCCTCTCCAGCTGCCCCGTCCCGGGGGACTGGGGGTCAGGCTGCAAGCAGACCTGCAATCCCCAACACCCAAGCAGGAGACTCTCTACAGACCAGCTGTGTCTCCTGGGTGCTGCTTTCCCCCCCCAGCCTGTGCACAAGTAGGACCCTCGTCCCCCATGCCCTCGCCCATCGTCCCCTCCTGCCGTCCCCCAGAGCAGAGCCTTACCTGCAGTGCACGAGGGTCGGCCCCGCATCCTTGGTGCTCTGGATGTGCTCCCGGACCAGCTCTCTGAAGGTCATGATGGAAGTCGTGGACTCCGGGATGCCATGGTCGGGCCATGCCGTGTAATGCAGGTGGGACACATGCCGTTCTGCCTGGAGACCCTCCTGCCAGGGGGATGTTGGTGGTCAGCATGCAGTCCACTGGGACAGGGACATGCATGCACCCCGCAGCCCTGGGGGCACCTGGGTCTTGGGGACACCTGGCTCAGCTGCAGGGAACAGTGAGCACCGTATCTGCTGCACTGCCTGGTGGCTCCTGCTCCCGGCCCCCCACCATGGTCCCCTGCCATGGTGAGGCACGTGGAGGTGGCAAGGACGAGACCTGCCTCTGACTGCTGGGGAATGTGCCCGTGAAGCTGCAGGCTGTGTCCCAGTGCAGGGACGTGGACAGGAGAGAGCAGGGTGGACAGAGGGGGTAATACACACTGGTGGTGACAGACTGCTCCGCAGGGGATTGGGACTTTGAACCCCGCTAATGGCAGGGAAAGGAAATTATGCCATCACCACTGAGGAGGAACAGCACTGCACCCCATGCAAACCCCCAGCCCTTGACAGGTCCCCGAGTCTGTCCTCTTGGATCCTTACTCACATGCCAGAGTTTGAACTCACGCATGGTCCACTCCTCGGAGCTACTCTGGGTCAGCAGATGGACCTGGACCTGCCCGTAGGAGACTGGGGCAGATTCGGATGGCCAGTAATGATCACAGAGGACCTAGAGTACAGGCAAGACAGGGTCCCAGTGAGGCCAGTGAGGGCCCAGGTCCCCCTGGGTGACCTCCCAGCTCCCTGGGAGCATCTGGAGAGCAGCAGCTCTGTGGGGAGCCAGGGCGGGTCTTGGGGAGCAGGCAGGGGTACTTCCCCTTCCCACCAGGAGCAGCCCATGTGGGGTGTCTCATCCAGAGGCAAGCGGTAATTTCAGACACTGCAGAAATGTCTGAGGGTGATGGGCATGGTTCCAGCTAAGCTCCACTTCTGCCCCTTCCTACCCCAAGCTGACACCGAGCTGCACACATCAGCCTCTGTCCCCCCGAGCTGCCTGTCGGGGAAGCTGTGCGGCCCATGCTCACCCCGGAGCCACATCTGAGCAGGGGTTGGTGGGGGACACAAACCCAGCCCCGGGCTCAGCTCGCACGACCCGGTCTGGGCTTGGCTGGGGCTGGCACATGGAAGCCCCGTGGTGCCGACCTACCCGCCCGTTCTCCATGCACACTGTCAGCATGATGATGTTGCAGACATTCTGCTCCCACACCAGCCTCCAGAAGTCCTCTATCGTTTTCTTCAGGGGCCCCTGGGTGGCAATGAACTCCTGCTGGGATGTGTAGCCCTGAGGAAGGGGCAGACAGGAGGAGTTGGCAAGTTGCTGAGGCAGGTGGGTCCTGCCCTGGGACAGGATCAGTGCCTGGCCTGCTTTTGTGGTAGGGGGAGAAATGCCTGCTGCCCTTAGCCCAGGGGGGGACAGCTCCCAGGCAGCTGATGTCAGGGGCAGCCAATTTCACAGGACGCACGTGCTGCCCAACACAGCTCTCTACATATTTGGAATAAAGACGTGATCCCCCCTGTTTCCCTCCAAGCGGTTCCTCATTCAGCCTGACCAGGGAAAGACAGATCTGGGTCTTTCTTGTGCTCCCCAGTCACTGCTGAGGGCAGGGCGAGCATGCAAGGTCTCAGGCTGCTGCTTTGCCTTTGCCCCTTTGACACAGCCATGCCCCGTGCATCCACAGACCCGTGCATGCATGCTGTGTGCCCTGCCAGTTACCTGGGAAAACCTCCCGGATGGGGGATGTGGGAACAGCTCCGGGGTTGTTCAAATGCAGCTGCACAGACCAGAAGGAGAAAGAGCAGACAGACAGACAGGGCAGTAAGCTGGGAGAGGATGGGAAGAGGAAAGTCCTCAAGAAGAAAGCAGAAAGCCTTGCCAGTCTGCCCACACTCACACCTCTGCATTCTCAGCACTTGCCATCTGAGGGTCTCCATCAACCCCTGCTAAAGGGCAACTGCGCATCTCCACCTGACCCCCAGCTCCTTGCCAGTCTGCACCAGCTGCGCCTGCAGCGGCAGCTCTTGCCCACCAGCCCTCACAGCCTCAATCCAGGCAGAGTTTCTCTGATGGTGCCCCATGGCCATGTCTCTGTGGGGAAGGCAAGTGGGATCTCACAGGCATGAAGTTGGCATTGATGTAGTCTGAGTATGGATCCTCCCCCAGCTGGCTCAGCTTGACCCGAGAGTGATCGTCTGAAAGAAACCATACACACGTGTCCCCCCGAGCCAGCCCTTCACCAAGACATGGCCATCTCCACTTGGGTAACACCCCGGCAGCTCCGCTGGCTCCAGGTACGCAGCCAGCAATGGAGCTGTGTGTTCGGCCAGGCACCTCCTCCCTGGAGAGGTGAGCAGTGCCCGCCAGCAGGGTTAGCGGGGGGGTAAGAAAGCAGAGATGCTATCATGAGGCTCATGGGAGACGCCATGGGACACTCGTGGTCCCCCTTTGGTCTCTGCCTGGGACCCATCCCTGAGCTGGGCTCACTCAGCGCCTGCCCAGCAGCCTGCGGGAAGGTGATGGCTCAGCCCTGGCTCAACCCTTAAGCCTGGAGTCTCCAGCAGGAAAAGGGAAACTGAAGCCCCTTGCAAGACTCCTTCTCCCAGGAGCGGAGCCAGGCGCTGTGAACCCCACAGCGATGCAGGGCGAGCCCGTCCCTGCGCATGCAGCGTGAATTCCCACCCCGGGTGCTGGGGGAGGAGACGGCACTTACAGGGCAGCACGTGGGGATATCTGTTCTTGGAGACGTTGGCTGGGAGCTCGGCCTCCACCTTTGGCTGCTCCTTCCCAACTTCCTTCAGCTCCTGCAGGACAAGGGAGAGGGTGATCACAAGTGTCTCTCTGGAGAGCTGCCGGCCGACCCAGCGCCCTGCTCATGGCCAACGGCTTGGTCTGGTGGTTCGAGAGGGTCACCAATGTGCAAGGAACTTCTTTGCTCCCTCAGGACAGCCTGTATACTCTGAGCCATAGCTGGCTTCTCCCAGTGCCTTTTCCAACAGCACTGTTTGTATTTCAAAGAAAACAAGCCCAAGAACAAGTATTGGGGAAAAAAAAACCACTCAGAAATCAGAAATCTACCAAGAAACTCAGAGCATTTTGTGCTGAGAAAACAGAAACAGAATCATAGAATCATGGAACTGTTTGGGTTGGCAAAGCCCTTTAAGCTCCCCCAGCCCAACCAT
>NW_009258891.1:1321963-1332085 GCF_000687185.1 Egretta garzetta
CAGCACTCGAGGGGCGGCCCCCCCAGTGCCCAGCACAGGGGCACGCTCCCTGCCCTGCTCCTGCTGGCCACACCACTCCTGATCCAAGCCAGGATGCCGCTGGCCCTCTTGGCCACCTGGGCACCCTGCTGGCTCATATTCAGCCGCCTCTCGACCAACACCCCCAGGGCCTTTTCCACCCGGCAGCTTCCCAGCCATCCTGTGCTGCTTCTGCCGCTGTCCTCACTCAGAAGGCTAGAGAGGGGCGATGTGAGGAGGGCTTGAAATTACTGGTGGGGCTTTCAGGGGTGCTGGCAACAGAACAATTCAGAACCTGCAGCTGCTGGCAGCAGGAGCCAGTGAAGCCAGCCTGGAGAATTTCACAGCCTGGCCCTACAGCTCTGAGAGGGTCCTCGACCTTCCTTTTGGCTGCATGGTCTTTTCTGACACTGTCAAGGTGGATCTCATTGCAACACCACTCAGCATCTTTGCCTCCAGTCCAGGCCTGGGTCCCTCAGCTTTGTCCAGCTATGGGCAGTGACAATTCACCTCATGCCACAGACAATGCATGTTTTTTACCAGAACTTGAACAAAACAGGTTTTAAGCAATGGAATTGCCTCATCACTTGGTCCATCCA
The DNA here is from genome assembly GCF_000687185.1 of Egretta garzetta. Lineage (NCBI taxonomy): Eukaryota > Metazoa > Chordata > Aves > Pelecaniformes > Ardeidae > Egretta > Egretta garzetta. The sequence goes on from NW_009258891.1 coordinate 1,322,581, forward strand.
GTCTTTAGCCTCCAAGATTGCCTAGTAGGGTGGTTGGAGTGCTAGAGATGGGTTACTGTCTCTGGAGATGAGCCCAAACAGGCCGCTTAACAGCTGGGGCATGACCTACCTAGAGGGGAAGTTCTCATCTATAGCAGGAGTCTCATCTCACCTCAAATTCCTGGAAAAAAGCGTGGTTAGCACTTGCTGTCTTCATCTCATAGTACTGCTTGAAGTTCTGTACGGGAATTGGCCGATGGACATTTCTGCATGAAATGAAGTCCAGAGGAAAACTTGCCTTAGCTATGGGGAGGTCTGGCAGGTCAGTCAGGTGGCCAGTGAGACAGCCCAGCCTTGAGACCTGCATACCTGGATGCACACACATAGGGATGGTTTACAGCCCGCGTCATTGCCCGGGGAAGTGGGTCCAAGAGACCATTGTTTAAATATTGGGAGGGATTTCAGGATGGTGAGGATATTCTCCTACTGCAGAAACCTTGCAGAGGAGATGTGGACAATGCATTTCCACTTCCATTGACTTGGAATGGAGCTGGGCAATAAACACTGAACATGGGAAAGCCTAAAATTTAAAAAAATAACTGAAGGAGAGGAGACAGAGTTGGATTTTTCCTGAGTCAAAGCACAAGAAAGGAAGGAGGCGAAGGACTTTGGGACCTGCAGTGGGGACACGCAGAGAGGAAAGACTCCAGCGCTCACCTCAAGCTGTAGGTCACCATCTCTTGGGGCAGGCTGCTCTTCTTGCTTCTAGAAACAAAGCACAGGAGATGTTACTCCTCCCTGCAGCGCAGGGACAGATGCTGTGAGCTCATGGAGAGCCAGGCACGCTGCCTCACCCATGTGTAGGGTCCTGTGCATTAACTGCGCCCCAGCAGCTCCCCTCCCTCCTCTGCCTTTTGCTTTTCACAGAATCACACAGAATCCCAGCATGGCAAGGGTTGGCAGGGCCCTCGGGAGCTCACCCAGTGCCACCCCCCTGCCCAAGCAGGCTCACCCAGAGCAGGGGGCACAGGACAGCGTCCAGGCGGGGGTTGAATATCTCCAGAGAAGGAGACTCCACAGCCCCCCTGGGCAGCCTGGGCCAGGGCTTGGGCACCCTCCAAGTCAACAAGTTCTTCCTCACATTCAGCTGAAACCTCTTGTGCTTGAGTTTGTGCCCATGGCCCCTTGTCCTGGTGCTGGGCACCACTGGGAAGAGTCTGGCTCTGTCCTCGTGACCCCCACCCTTGAGATATTTGTACGTGTTGATGAGATAGTTCTGTGCCTGCCAGGCACAACTCCACTAGTGGGTGTCCTAGTTTGCCCAAATCTCATTTTATACCCTCTCACTGCTCTTCCTCCTGGCCTGCCGCTGAAGGTTGGGTGTCTCAGCCTGCACCCACCACGCAAGAGATGGCTCACCCTCACCTTTTTGCTCTGAGCTGTTTCCAGTAGACCAAAGCAAAAATAGCTGCAAGCGTCAAGAGAAATCCCACAACGATTCCAGCAATTGTCGGCATTGAGAGTGGAGTTGTGTCTGCACCAGATCCAGCAGCTGGCATCAAAGAGAGAGAACGGACAGGGGTAAGAGCCAGTAAATGGCGGCATTTAGTCCATTTATTATATTTGCTGCAGCCCACAATCTCCCTCTGGCTTGTGGCTGCCAGGTTGTCCATTACCTCTAACCTGCACGGCCAGGCAGGGAATATGGCATTCTCCGTCTTACCTGAGAACATGGTGAACGTCACTGCAGGGGCTACTGGGTCGTATCTGGTGAAGGCAGCGATGCTGAACCTAGGGCAAAGCAGAGCCCTGCCGTCAGGGGCGATCTGGGCTGAGCGCAGCACCCATGCCCCCAGCAGCAAAGGCCCAAGGGAACAGGGCAGCTGCCTCTGCTCTGAAACGCTGCCTTGGAAGAAGCTGGTGTTCTGGCAGGGGCTTAAGGAATGTGTGGAAATAGTCTCTTCTCCCTTTTCTGCCTCCTGGACAGACATGGGGAAGGACAACAGTAAGTAGGGAAAATCAGGTTGGGTTGACTTGAAAGAGCCGAGCCCGGGTGACTGTTTGAAATGGGGGCACCTCAGCTGGGAGGGCTGAGCCCCGACCTGGACCCTTCCCCTCACAGGCAGAAGTAGCTGGGGCTTCCTCTTCCCTGTGGGGGTCTGCCCCGTACCGGCCTCCTCCTGGGAGGGTGCACACCAAGCCTCACAGCGCCCTGCAGGGATGACTTCCTTCCCAGCAGGCAATCTGGAAGGGTAGGTCCTCTTCTGTACTAAATGCAAGCTAAGGCTTTCAGTCATAGCTTTGGATTTTAGCAGCCAAGAGTTTGTGGCGCCCAGCGTGAGTCCCCCTCCGGCAGCGCCCCGGACCCGGCTGCCAGGGCAAAGACCTCTTTGGGAACTGAGTCTGCAGATGCCATGGCAGGAGAGGTAAGGGCTTGTGGATAAACAGCTTGCTGAAGGTGGGCAGCGAGGGCTGGCTTTCAGCACGGAGGTGGGCTGTCAGAGGTACCTGCTTCTCCCCACACTACTGATGACTAATGAGGACAGCAGAACAGCTTCTGGGTGCATGTTGCGCAGGGTAGCCAAAGCGAAGGCAAGCTCTGAAGCCGTGCAAAAGGATCTTCTAGTCCCGAGCAGCTGGGCAGTGAAGTACGTGCTGTTGAATCACGGTAGCTGGGCTGATGGCATCCTGATGGCTCTGAATTCGCTGCTTCCCCGGGGGAGGTCGATGTCCAGTGAGAGTGGGACGGAGGGCAGTTGTACACTCTCAGACTGGCTGGACAGTGTTTGGGGTGGAGGGGTACCCTGCTGGGTTTGTGCTTTTCCTAAACTCCCCTCAAGGCTTCCGGCAGCTGCCAGAGACGGGTCAGGCAGATCTTGGTCTGGGCCAAGGCGTTGTAAGGCAGACCCAGCTTGCACCCAGGCTGGCCCGTGTGGCAGCCTGGTCGGCTGGAGCAGAAGGCCAGATCTGAGGCTGCTAGGGTTAAGCAGTAAGGCTTGCCCTGAGAACGAGTTGGGCAGGAGCCATTAGCAATAACTAGATGAGCTTGATGGGCAATCTCAGACCTTCTGAATGGATTGGAGACTCTCCCATGCCAGCCCAGGGATCACAACACCCGTGGTGGGGATGGGATGCGGATGTCTCATCATGCAATTCTCCTGCCAGGCATGACAAAACAGTACCTAGGGAGAGCCCAAAGAGCTGTTTGCTCCTGACAATCCTGCTCTGGGTGGGATTTCCAAGGGAATGGCTCTCTGGAAACTCCCTTTTTTTCCCAGGAGAAGTAGCCATCTCCCCCTCCCCTGGCACAGCCCAGTGTCAACGCTGATCGCTGTTCATGTGCAAATCTAAAGCGACTCCATAAGGATCAATGTCAGTTTTTCATGTAAGCACGGAGTCTGCACATAGCAGAAGCAGAGAGAGTGAAGCAAAAAGAAGACAGGAAGGGGAGCCAGCAGGTCTGAACCCAACACCAGGGACCTTGACTCCACTCACCACAAAACTTAAGGGCAGACCTAACTCCCACTGAACTGATAGGGAGAAGTGAAGCTCGCTGTCACGCACGCGCTCTCTCGTGCTCCTTCTCTTTTCCCAACACCCCCAGCAACTTCCGTCACTTGTCAGCCACCCGTGCTGTAAGTTTCTTTAAACTGAATTGGGACAGCCCTCCAGATTCCAGGGGATCCCTTTGCCAGAGGAATGCCCGGGGATATGGTCCCTGTTTGGTGAAGTTATGAGCTGCTGAATTAACAGAGGACTGGCTAAAGGTACGATTCTTTGTCTGTAGCAGAAAACCTGTTTTACCATCAACTATTTTAAAGGCACCCTGTAGCAAAACAGTGTGCTCATACATTCATGTTCCTGGATTCTATCTGCTGTCAAATACGGCCCTGAATCTATGAATATTGAGGTCCGTGTGTCTGTCTCAGGGGAACTCGGACCTTGGCCTGTGCGTTTGCCACCCTCAACCTTTGAGCCCCCAGCTGTGCAGGCACCACCTCAACCCATGTTTCTGAATTAGTTTCGGTTTTGCACTCCCTGAGGCTGCATGTGGCTCCGAGTCCCGTGCAAACCCCTGCAAATAACAGCATCTGGCTTAGTTCTTGCCCTGGAGGTGGACAACTGCCCAGCTCCTAGGGCAACTCATAGAGCCCTCGTCAGCCTCAGCTTTCACTTCTGCTCTCCCGCTCCCTGTCCACTTATGCTGTAGAATTCCCAGGTATTCCAGCCCCTGCATCCCTCAAATGCTGCCTGGTGGGGCAACCCCTGGGGTCCACTGCTGGGGCTCTGGGGAGCGCGAGGGTGAGGTGGCATCCAGGGAGCCGGTGGCACCTTGCAGGGACACCCACAGTCACTTTTATCCTCCAGCCCCTTCCCTGCGGGAGGGATGCTGACACCTCACCTGTACTGCTCGTTGGCTTTCAGCTTCCCGTTGCACGTTGCCCTGGACTGGCCGCACTCCTCTATTCCCACCGGCACTCGCCAGGTTTCGGGGGAGCTCCTGGGGCTCGGATGGAAGGGATTGGGGATTAGCACAGCCAGGTAGGAGTCCTCTGTCCCATAATAGTGGTCATACCATGTGCTGGACATGATGTCCTGGGTGGGCCTCAGCACTGAAGGGGAATGGATGCACAAGGTGAGAGTGGCAGCCCAGAGTGACGCCCCGGGACCTGCTGCCCTCCGGGGAGCCACTGGGGATCAGGATGTGCAGGGGCACTTACGTGAATCATTAGTGGTAGCAATGACACCATAGTACTCAATCTGGCCGTTCTCCTCGCTGAACAGGTCGGATGAAATGATAACCGTGGAGCTGGCCTCCACCTGGAAGATATCTGCTCGCAGGGGTGGAGGCAGGGCTGGAAGAGGAACCAGCAAGCACAGCCTGTTAGCGTGTCCTGCTCCCACAGACCCACCCCACACTGCTCAGCCTGTGACTGGTCCCAGCATCGCAGAGCCCTGACCCACTGCAGTTCAGTGCAGGACCACAGGCATCCAAGAGTCCCCACATCTAATCAGCAATACTGGGTGTCTTCTCCTGGGGCCTGTGGCAAGGCTGTGGGAAAGAAGGGGACTCACCCTCCACTGTTGTGTTGCAGAGCAGAGTCACAGCCCGGCTCCTCACTGTGTTCATGCCCACTGTGCTCACAACAATTCGGTACGATGAGTTTGGCCTCAGCCCCTCCAGACTGGCCTCGCTTGTAGGGATGCTCATGACATCCTTGGAGGTGGGAGGTCCATCAGAGAGTCTCTCTGTCACCACCTCATAAGCCTCCACATCTCCAGGAGAGCTGCTCCAATTCAAGTAAAGGCTCCTTGGCTCCGGTAGGCATCTCACACCCTCCACTGGGTTTGGCTCTGCAAAGGAGATGGGGCAGACCCTGTACTTAATGGGTCAGAGAAATCCCAGCCTCACCCCATGCATCAGCCCAGAGCCACTGTGGTCCTCTACTGCCTGCCCCAAGGTCCACGGGAGAGGAGCAGAGCCGGACACCTGTGACCCGTGAGCCTTCTCTGCCAAGGGCCACAGGACAAGGCCAATGGGTCAGGGCCTGAGCAGACGCCTTATAGGCGAAGCAGACCAATGGAGACCTCTGCAGAGTCCACTTTGCTTCACAGGGAGCCAGGCCATGAGGTGATGGCAAATCTCAGTGATGGGGCTAGCTTAGGGAGCTGGTGGCTACCAGAGGGTCACCTTGCTGGTTTGCCTTTCCTCCCACCCTGAAGACCTCCCATGGTTCTGTTGAACCCCAAGGGCTGATCCAGTCTTGAGCCACCCAAGGTGTTTCTCCCCCTTCCAGCCTGCACTCCCCCCGTCCCCTCGGCAGCGCATACCCACCCATCGGCACCGCCAAGGGTTTGGTGCTGCTCCAGTAGGGCCCGGCCACACAGCTCAAGGAGACAGAGTAATTCCTCCCTGGGACCAGCCCCTGGAGGAGGTGCTGGACCTGCCCTCGGCCAAGGGGGTGCCGCCAGGGCAGCGTGCTGTTCCTGGGGTCCCGCAGCCACAGCTGGCAGTCGTCCTGCTGTCCAGAGACACTGCGCCAGGAGATGAGCATTGTGTTGTTCCCTTCAGCCACCGCAGAGAGATTTTTGGGAACTGAGGGGGCTACAATGAAAACCAGACCAGGGGAGAGTTACTGGCATGCATGTACGCTCCTCCAGCCTGCAGAGACACGAGCAGAAGATAGGTAACATGCAGGGACAATTCATGTGTTCAGTGACAATATTTCTGCAGGTGCTGGCTGCCACTGCCAGAAATGACCTTTAAATGGCAATCGGAGGACATGCAGAGAGAGCAGCACAAGGAAGTGGGTTCTTCCTCCTGCTAATTAGCATTTTTCATTAGAGACCTGCCTGAGGGCTCTGCACATGACTCCCAGCACTCTGCCAGGGGCTGGCTGAGCATGGGAGCAGAGACCTCTGGATTCCCCAAAACAAAGTGCAGGGACTGTGGGGACAAGCACATGAAAAGGCTTATTGTGCTTATCTGCAATTTCCACATTCCTAAAAAAAAAAAAAAGCCCAGCCTCCCTTTATCCCCCATGCCAGGAATTTTCTGAGTGCCTGGGAGAAAGGCACAGTGGGGTGTCCCCCCCGGATCTAAGGACTCGTGGTCTCCCAGGCTGTGGGTGTCCTCCACCAGAGCAGCTCTCCGCGATCCCTTGCTCTTGTTCAGTTGCCCGTGCCTGGAGGAGCCAGCCCGTGTGAGCAGCGGGGCCATGAGTGGGACCTCTGCCCCCCGAAACAGCAACCACCGCCGCCCGACTGCTGTGGGCAGCAGCGCTGCCCTGCTCGCCCCTCCGCCGGCAGCTCGCAGAGCCCACGGTCCCGTTGCTGCGGTGGCACCCACAGCTTCCAGGCAGCAGCCCCAGCCCCGACCCCCTCCCTTCCCACCGCAGGTGCTGAGCCCGCCCGGCTGGGGAAGGCTGAGCCTCACGCGTGGCGCCAGGACCCCCAGCTCTTGGCACTTACTCGTCCAGTCGCTGATGTTCCCCGCAGAGGCTGCGTAGGGCCCTGCCACGGACACCACTTCCAGCAGGTATTTGTGTCCTGGAGCCAGGCCAGAAAAGGTGAATTTGCTGCTGCCTTTCCCGACAGACACGTTGGCTGCCACAGTACCTGACCCCGAGTGGTAGAGGAGGAGCCTGTAACTGTCTTGTCCCTGGGGTTCAGCTCGCCAGGAGACGCTCAGCCTGTTGGGATACCCCTGGTTCGTCATGTATACATTACGGGGTGCCAGGGGGTCTGCAGAGACAGGACAGGAGATGTCAGTGAAGGCTCTGTGGACATTGCCTGGTATCTGGGCGCTGTCCTCTGAAGGGATGCACCACACGGGACAGGGCACTTTGTCTCGGCTGCATCCACCAGCCTGGAGGCAGCTGAAAGCAGCTTCTGCAAGCTTCAAGCGGTGCTTATCTGAGCAGGGCCAGCCCTGTCCCAGCCGGAGCGAGACACCCAGGGATGGGAGAGGGGGGAGCACCAGGGAGGGGACGGTGCATGGCCCTGGCCCTGGCGGCTGCTCCCCGCTCTGAAGCGGAGCCCCGGGAGCTGCAGCTGATCCAATCCAGGCTGACGGAGCTGATGGTGAGGGTGGGCAGAGCCCCACTCAGTGCCATGGCACTGACGTGCCTTTGGGTTCAGGCAGGACTCGGGGTCTGCCACGAAGGTCGCGGGGCCGTGCCGTTTGCCATGAGCCTTCGTGGGGGCCCGGCGAGGCAGGCATCGCCCTCAAACCAGGGTACTCACACGTCCAGTTGCTGACATTCCCTGCAGGTGTCCGGTAGGGCCCTGCCATGGATGCCACCTCCAGCACATACTTGCTTCCTGGGGCCAGTCCCGTGAAGGTGAAGTTGTGGGTGTCTCCCCTCAGCAAGCGCACCGTGGCCGGGGGCAGCGGGCCTGGGGAGTCACCAGACCTGATGTTAGGGGCTGGAGACTGCGCAGAAGGAAACACGCCTGGCGGGATGCTGTGCAGCAGAACAGATGCTCCCTGAGGGCTGAGGCACGAAAGCCCGCTCTGGCGCACTCCTCCTCACTGTCCTCTTTTCCGTCCCCATCCCACCTCGCCTTTAAGGCTGCTCACCCTTTGTGGTCCCTCTCTGGGGAGTCACCAGACCTGATGTTAGGGGCTGGAGACTGCGCAGAAGGAAACACGCCTGGCGGGATGCTGTGCAGCAGAACAGATGCTCCCTGAGGGCTGAGGCACGAAAGCCCGCTCTGGCGCACTCCTCCTCACTGTCCTCTTTTCCGTCCCCATCCCACCTCGCCTTTAAGGCTGCTCACCCTTTGTGGTCCCTCTCATGCCAACCCTTTTTCATCCAGGCCACCCTCACCCGCATAGCCCAGCTGGAGAGCTCTGCATGCACACACGTCCTCCAGCACCCAGGGGTGCAGCTGCCTGGGCAGAGCTTGGCACAGCCTCTGCACTCTGTCCAGCCCTAAAATCTTTCTGGGTGGGGAGAAGTGCTGGACCCGTTCTCCTGGGAGGACTGCGGATCAGCATCCTCTACTACACTGATTCATGGACCTTTGTGGCAACATCATCCCTACCTGCTGGAGGAGCCTCAGCGAGGGTGTGAGTGCTGCTGTGTACGGGGGGGTGGGGCTGCACGGGCAGAGGGGTGTCCCCACGTGGGGACAGCTGGGGAACCCTGCATGTCACCAGCATGTACTCATGCACGTCTGCAGTTGGACATCCATGTGCCCGTGAGGGTAGCAGTGTGCCCATGCACGAACTTCTGCATGCTGCAGCCATGCACATGTGCATGCACGGGACCCCTGCAACCCCCCCAGCCCTCCTCAGGGCTGCCCAGTGGTGAAAAATCTCCCACCCCCCTGCAGAGGATGCTCCTCCGGGCACTCACGTGTCCAGCCACTGATGTTGGGCGCTGCTGCCTGGTACGGTCCAGCCGTGGCACTGGCCTCCAGGGAGTACTCGTATCCTGGGGCCAGGCCCATGAAGGTGAAGTTGTGGGTGTCTCTCCCAAGTGAGGCCGTAGCTGTCACGGTGCCCAGCCGCCTGTGGTACAGGGTCAGCACATAGCCATCTTGCTCCCCGGCTGCGGCCCCCCAGGACGCGCTCAGCCTGTCGGGGTGCCCCGTGCTCAGCCAGTGCACGGCGGCTGGGGGCAATGGGCCTGGGGAGGAAACAGGAGTCACTGCCAGGGCCACGTTCAGGCTGAGATGCTCCACGTCTGTGCCAAGCCTGTGCTGCAGGAGGTGGGTCAGCCCTGCAAGGTCCGGAGGGCTGGCTTTGCCCTTGACTCCAGGGATTGCCCCCTTCCTGGCACTGTGGATGGCTGTGGACTGCTCCCCAGGACATGGGTGGCCAGGCCATGGGGTCACGCACCGACTCCCCATGCTACATCCAGCAGGGCATGAGCACTAAGTGCTTGCCCGGGTGAGAGAGGAAGGCAGGACCTGGCCGCACCAGGAAGGGGGAGACCTGGTGGAGGACACCAGGCTGCCAGGAGAGCGTCACACTCACGTGTGCAGTGGGTGAGGTTGGGGGTGCTGGTGTGGAAGG
>NW_009258891.1:1332345-1333467 GCF_000687185.1 Egretta garzetta
CACCACAGCCTCCCAGAGAGCAGCATGGGGACAAATGGGCAGACAGTGCATGTGGCTCTGAGTGCAACACCCCCAGGGCTTGCAGCTGGACATGGCGGGGGGGCACCCAGAGCCTGTGGGGTGGGTAAGGGCATTGGCTCTGTGTCGGAGAAGGAGTGAGGACAGTGAGCAGGAAGATGGGGCAGCTATGCAGAAGCAAGGGGCACAGCAGGGATGGTTTGGGATGGGGAAGGTGGGGGTGGGTGCTCTGTGAGGCCCAGATGGAGGCCCTGGGGCACGGGGGAGTGCTGCGTCCAACCCAGCCCATCAGACTCACGTGTCCATTGGGTGACGTTGGTGGAGGAGGCTTCGAAGGAGCCTTTCACAGCAGTGACCTGCACAGCGAACCTGCTGCCTGCCTCCAGGTGAGTCCAGGTGATGTTCTGGGCATCTGGACTCAGGGTCTGGACCCGATCCCTGCCCTGGGGGCTGAGGCTATACAGAACAGCGCGGTAGTGGTCCCGCCTGCCGGGGGGCTTGTTCCAGAATGTGTAAAGCTCTGAGGAGCTTCCTGGGTTGGTAAGGCTCAGGTTTGTTGGTGCAGCAGGAGCTGCGAGGAAGGACAGACACACGCGTCAGAGACAAGAAGACCCAGTTTGGAACATGCAGCCATCTCTGGGGAGGGGTCTCGCTCTCCCCAGGCAGGCAGCAGCAGCCGGCCAGTGAGCGCCCTGCGCCCATGTGGCACAAGAAGGCTGCAAGAGGTGGGAGATGGCTGCAGACCAGCATCACCGGGAACCAGGTGCCCTCCTCTCCCTGGGTGCCAACATCGACCCCCATCCCATTCTGGAGCCCCTGGCAGTGCTCCCACCCAAATCACCTGTGGGTTGTAGGGATGCTGACCTGTGCAGCCAGTGATGTTTGTGGGGAGGGAGCGGTAGGGTCCAGCTATTGCCCAGATCCCAACAAGGTAGCAAGTTCCCGGTGCCAGCTGTGCCAGGGTGACATTGGTGCTGTCCTTCCCTGCTGCCAGGTTCCTTGCTGGTGCAGAAGAGCCCTCCTCGTGCACGCTGAGCAGGTATCCATCCCTCTGCCCAGGAGGGGCCTCCCAGTGCACAGCCAGAGCCCAGGCAGTGCTGACGG
>NW_009258891.1:1333534-1336792 GCF_000687185.1 Egretta garzetta
CAAACCTGGGATGCTCAGGACTGACGCTAGTTTGGGAATGAATCATAGAATCACAGAATCGTTTGCGTTGGAAAAGCCCTTTAAGATCATCAAGTCCAACCGTTCCTCTAACCCTGCCATCCCACCACTAAACCCTGGCCCTAAAAATGAAGGTGGGAGCTGCAGGACTGGGAGCATCTCGCATGCTGTCTAAAGGCTGCTGAGAGCAGTGGGTTGCTCCCAGAGCAAAGCTGCTCCCTGTGTCCCAGGTGACAATGGTGGATCACCGCCACAGCCTGAGACTGCCTTGTCCCAAAGTGCTGGGGCAGGCTCACAGAACACCCCATTCAGCTGCTGGGCTCTGGATGAGCGAGGGTCCCAACAAGAGAGACAGCATCTTGAGCAGGATACAGGCACCCGTGGTGTTGCAAGGACGTGGCCTCAGTGCCCTCCTGCAGAACAGCCCTGGGACCCCCTGCTTGGTTGCCAGTCCCTGGCCAGGTCAGAGCTGGGACGGGTGCCTGGGATGGGTGCAGGAGAGCAGCGTTCCTACCAGTGTAGCCGATGGCAGTCTGAGAGGAGATGCGATGAGGGCCAGCCTGAGAAATTATCTCCACACGGTATCGGGACCCTGGCACCAGACCCTCCAGGTCAAGCTGGCTGACTCCACGGGGGACGGACACATTCCTGATGACGGACAGGGACTCAGCCACCGAGAGCTGTACCCAGTGGTCTCTGCCACCGCCTGACTCCACCCAGCTCACATGTAGCTCCTGGGGTCTCTGGCCAGGCTGTACACTCACATTAGCCAGAGACAGTGGATCTAGGGGGAAACACAGCACAGAGATCCATGAGATCAAGGAAGAAAGCAACTGAAGAAGCCAGGACACAGCCTGCACGTCTACACAGGGCTAAAGAAGAAGTGGTGGCAGCTGATTGCCAGCAGTCCTGTTGTCCTGGGGGACATGCAAGTTGCCTGTGCATGTCCCCAGGTTGCTGCTAGCAGGCAGGTGCTGTACCAAGAAGAGAGCACTCAGCTCCCCAGGGGGCTGCTCTGCTCCACAGACAGGGAGCAGCAAGCCCAGACGGGTCTCTGTGATTCCCCTCTTGCATCCCTTCCCACCAGTCCCAGGCTCTCCTTGAGACCATGAGTAGTCTAGGCAGAAGGTTCAGCTTGACTGGGGAAGGCCTGAGCTGGGGAAAAGGGTCTTTTGGGGCCCAGAAGCTGGCACACAGCACCTAACCAGCGGAAGGGAGCGTGCAGGTCCCACAGGAGCCCTCCCTCCGCCCGGACACGTCCATGTCACTGCCAGTCTTGCAGGCCCCACCAGGATGCCCTGTCCCTGCAGGAGGCTGGGGACACTTCTCACTCACATGTCCACTCGGTGGCAAAGTGTGATGAGGATCTGTATGGGCCAGCGACAACAGTCACCTTCAGGAAGTACTGAATGCCAGGGGACAGCCCCAGGAAGGTGAAGTTGTGAGTGTTTGGCCCCACTGAGATGTTCCTCTGCATTGGATGGCTCTTGCTGTAGAGCTGGAGGTGGAACTGGTCCACATCGCCAGCAGCCTTGTCCCAGAAGGCAGAGAGTCCCAGCGGGCGTCGGGTGTTGGTCAGCATCACGCCAGCCGGAGCAAGGGGGTCTGAGAGAGAAGAGACATGGGGGCAGTGAGAGGCAGTTGTGGTGGAGCTGCCGCGGTGCGGAGCGGGGGCCTGCGTGCACTTGTCCTGGGCACCCTCCACCACTTGTCCTGGGCACCCTCCACCACTTGTCCCTCATGTGCTCAGGTATCAGCCTGAGCTTATCAAACCCCAGAAGAGCCTGACCTTCTGCTCCACAGCAAACCTGGGAGCAGGTCCCAACCTTTCCTGCTGGGTGGCAGTTGGACATGTTTTCCATTCAGCGATGGGTTTCTCCTGCACTGAAGACCCTTTTACTTCCAACCCGTCTGAATGTGGTTCTGGTTGTCCTTCCACTCTTTGCCTGCCTATGCACCCCTGTCCCTGGTTCCCACCCTGTCCCAGTCATGGTCCGCACTCTGCCTTGCTTCCACACCGTGAGCTTTCTGCTCTCATTGGCCAGGTCATGGTTGTGATTCGCAGTATGGGTGGGGTAGGGGTTACACACTCACATGTCCAGTCTGTGGCTGATCGCACGGGGGATCTGTAAGGTCCAGCCATAGCAGCCACCTCCAGTGTATACTGTCGCCCGGGGACCAGGTCCTCAAAGGTGATATTTGTCCAGTTGTTCCCCACAGTCATGTTCCCGACCTGCTCCCGGGACTTGGTTTCCCGGAGGGTGCCTGTGTAGCCCGTGCTGCCAGCAGGATCTGCTCTCCAGGAGGCTTGCAGAGAGGTGCTGTGGCCCTGATTGCTGAGGGTCAGCTGCTCTGGGGGCAAAGGACCTAGGGAAGGTAAGGTCTAGAGTCACAACTGCGCCCGGGTGGAGGTCACCGGGCAGAAGTGCAGCCCCAAACGTGCTGGGGCTGGAGCCCCTTCCCTAAGAAAACCCACACTCAGGCGCTCTGGCCACCCGCGGGCTCTGAGCAGGCCACTGTCACCCCTGCTGACACCCACACACCAGTTTGGCAGGGACTGGGCCAGCAGAAAGTTCAAACTGGCATGGTAAGAGAGGACCGCTCTGGTGCTGGAGGAGGTGGTGGGTGGGATGGTCTGGACTGGGGCAGTGCAGAGGTGGTTCGGGGCAGATGCAGCCTGAGCAGCGCCATGGGAGGGCATGGGCAATGCTGACCTTGTGCTGGGCGACTGGCGTACAGACCAGGGCTGGGCACACCCAGCAGCACCGCTGCCTTCCCCCTGAGCCTTCGGCCTCCTGTTGCATGAAGCTGCAGGAGACCCATGCTACCAGGCGCCCTGAGGCACGACATGGCCAGGAACGGCAGGGCCCAGTGGGGACCCCAGGGCTGGGTGCAGCGAGGGCTGTGGCACTCACATGTCCAGTTGCTGATGCGCCGGGGTGTGGATGTGTAGGGGCCAGCCACGGTGCTGACCTCAAGGGGGTAGAGGGTCCCAGGACGGAGGCCCTCATAGGTGACGTTGGTGACGCCTCTGAGCAGAGAGCTGTTCTTCACTGGGTGCTCCACGGGGCTGAAGGCCAGCAGGTAGCCCTCTCCCGTTGCCTCCTCCCAGCTGGCTAGTAGGCTGTAGGGGCTGCCCTGGCTGGCCAGACTCACACCAGATGGTGCTAGCGGCTCTGCAGGGGACAAGGATGGGAGCATGCAGGTCACTGCGTGGGGCAGGGCATCCGGCAGCCCGGC
>NW_009258891.1:1338266-1341609 GCF_000687185.1 Egretta garzetta
AGCTGCAGGAGACCCATGCTACCAGGCGCCCTGAGGCACGACATGGCCAGGAACGGCAGGGCCCAGTGGGGACCCCAGGGCTGGGTGCAGCGAGGGCTGTGGCACTCACATGTCCAGTTGCTGATGCGCCGGGGTGTGGATGTGTAGGGGCCAGCCACGGTGCTGACCTCAAGGGTGTAGAGGGTCCCAGGACGGAGGCCCTCATAGGTGACGTTGGTGACGCCTCTGAGCAGAGAGCTGTTCTTCACTGGGTGCTCCACGGGGCTGAAGGCCAGCAGGTAGCCCTCTCCCGTTGCCTCCTCCCAGCTGGCTAGTAGGCTGTAGGGGCTGCCCTGGCTGGCCAGACTCACACCAGATGGTGCTAGCGGCTCTGCAGGGGACAAGGATGGGAGCATGCAGGTCACTGCGTGGGGCAGGGCATCCGGCAGCCCGGCTGCTCTCACGGCACGCTGCAGCAGCCCCCACCAAATAGGGTGGTCAGGGCTGCAGGGAGAGGCTTTTACTGTGCCCAGTGCCTCCCCATGCTGCTTAAGGCTCCATCCTTCCTCCCCAGGGTGGCAGCTCTAGGACAGCACCACCCATGGCTCCACGAGTCACCCAGGAGGGACTGGGCACAGGGAGATGCTGCTCTGGGGGCACACCCCCTGTCACTACCCACCAACCCAGCTGCTGCGAGCGGAGGGAGGGGAAGGTGTCCCAAAGCCTGCCGAACACCGAGCCCAAAGGTAACTGAGTAGGGTCTGGTCTTGATTCACGCCTGAGGGTGCCTGGCATGAGCCTGCCAGGGACCTCTGAGACCACCCCCACGAGGAGCTGCGTGTGGGGCAGCAGACCTTGCTGCTCTCACCCTCAGCCTGCTCTTGGGACCGCTGCGCTGCACAGCCCCAACTCTGCCCTCGCCGCCGTCCCCCTCCCCGTCCCACCAGCCTCCCTCCAGGCATCAGCCCCTCCATCAGGCAGCAGAAATGGCCTTGAAAGGACACGCTCGGGCTTTCTGCTTTCTTGTCCAGGCTGCTGTGCTGCGGGCTGACGCCCGGTAAGGCCCGGCCACCGCCGTCACCTGGGCAGAGTATCGCTTCCCAGGGCTCAGCCCGTGGAAGGTGACATGACTGTTGTCTCCGCCGACGGAGATGTTCCTGGTCAGAGCACCCTCCTCCCCCTCCTGCAGCATCACCAGGTAGAAGTCCCTCTCTCCTGCAGGGGTGCTCCAGGAAGCCTGCAAGGAGCTCTGCTCCTCTGCGCTGCTCAGGGTCACATTGCCAGGGCTCAGGGGGTCTGGAAGGGAAGGGAACAGGGTTGTGTGCGTCAGGATTATGAGGTGCTCTGGACCCCATACACCCCTCAGCCTCGCTCCCTGCTTCCTTATCTGCAGGGTTACATCCAGCCTTAGACATCCTTTTGGACCGTGCTCTCTCCATTCACCAGCACAACCATTCCTGGTCTAGCAGAGCCCAGACAGAGCTGGCAGCCCTGCTGGGAAATTCCTAAAAGTCCCTCTCCTCTCCATTTGTGTCCCATCACGAGCTTGCTGATATTCCCAGGAACTGGCCTGGGCCGAACTCCTGGCCGGACGCCTCTGGCACGGGGGACGTTTGTTCAGCCGGGTAGGTCAGAGCCGCAGACTGGCAACGGCAGGGATCAAGCCAGGCTCACTCCATAGCAGAAACAAAGCAGCTGGGGGTGTGGAGGTCTTCCAAAATCCCAGCTGCAGAGTCAGCAGCGAGCAGGCTCCGGCTTCCTGTGCTGGCAGGGGGGGGGGGGAAAAACTGGAGACTTGTCACCTGGTGGCAACCAGGTCCTGCCAGCATCCGCCTGACCAGTGCCTCTGCCCAGGGCCAGGAGGAGTCACTGGCCACAACAGCCCTGAGCTTGCAGCTTGGCACCTCCATAATTTGTTGCTCCTCACTATAGAGGGCCAACGCTTTGTTAGCACTCGGCATGAGCCTTGCTCTGACCAGGAGGCAACGTCTGCCCCCTCCCTTTTCCCCCTGGTTTCCCTGGGAACATCTGGGAGAGTAATTCCAGGGCCAAAGCTGCTCTCAGTGCAGGGTTGGCGGCAAACCAGGACCGTAGAGGTGGAAGTCACCTGCTCTCGGGGCCCTTGCCAGCCTGGGGCCAGAAGGTGGAGGGAGCTGGGTTGCATGGTGCACCTAGCTGGGGTCTGGGAGGGCTGCCCTCAGTTTTGTGACCTGCCAGAGGCTGGCGTCCTTGGCTGTGTTTGCACAGCACCCGGCACATTAGGGACATCCACCAGGATGAGGTTACTGGGTGCTACCAAAATATACGCTTGACAGCAATCAGAGGGGACTGAAGATCCATCACCCTCCAGGAACCTCCAGCTCAGGCTGCTGCCCTCTTGCCCCCTGTTTTCTCTGCTGCCCTCGGACAGTTGGGAGGCGTGTGAGAGCCCGGCCCCGGCTGCGCCACACGGCAGAGGGATCTGCTGCCCTTCCATCCTCCTCCTCAGGGAGAGGCAACAGGCTGATCCCAGAGCAACCCAGGGCAAAGCAGGCCAGCCCTGGGAATGCACTGGGGGGGGACTCACTGGCCCCACTATCGCAGCACCCCAGAGACGGCTCCTGGAGCGGCTTTCGGCCAGGTCTGAGCAGAAGCATTGCCCTCTGCACCTGGGGGTCTGGCAGAAGTCCTTTGGATTCAGAGGCTGGAGCAGAGGCAGGGAGAAAGCCAGGGCCACCGAGGTCCTCCCCCGTCCCTGGCCATCATACTCACACGTCCAGGCGGTGGCATTGGGCCCCTCCGCAGTGTAGGGCCCTGCCGTGGCGCTCAGCCCCAGCCAGTACCGGGTGCCAGGCTGGAGATGCTGGAAGGTGTAGGTGGTGAGGCCCCTCCTGGCCGACAGCGTGGTGGTCACGGTCTGGGTGAGGAGGTTGCGGAGCACGAGGTGCAGCCAGGCGGCCCCCCCAGCGCCCACCCAGGAGGCAACAAGGCTGGTGCTGGAGCCCGGGCTGAGCCTCAGCTGGGTGGGGATGGAGGGAGCTGAGGGGAAGAGCAGGAGGCAGCGAGGGTCAGCACTGGGGCTGGGGCTCCCTGGACCCTTCTCCCCACCCAGGGTCCCCCACTGCTCTCTGTGCTGCCATGGGGGCTGAAGGTCCGGCAGGGGTCTGTGGGGGGATGCCTGCCCCACATCTCCCGGGTGAGCTGAGGGGCTCCTGAGGTCCCTCCATACTGTCACACTCCTTCAGGCTGCAGGGCAGAGGGGGTGGCAGCCTGGGTCACGCCACACCTCTGCAGCTCCCACCAGCCGAGGCCTTTTGCCAGGATCCCCAGGCCGCCCTCCTCCCGTGGGGACGCGGAGCACACGAGCCCCCGGGCTGCGGGTCCT
>NW_009258891.1:1341891-1344052 GCF_000687185.1 Egretta garzetta
GTGGTAGCCGTCTCGCTGCCCGCGGGCGGGCGCCCAGGAGGCGTGCAGGGCGGCAGAGCGCCCGACGCTGCTCAGGCTCAGGTTGCGGACGGGTGAAGGACCTGCGCCAGAGTGACATGGACGAGGGCTGGCTGGCTGCTTCGCAGGCTGCTCGAGGGCCAGTGGGACAGTGCCTTCCCCAGTGCGGTCCAGCCAGCCAGCTCCACAGGACCCAACCCCCAAGCACAGCCCCATCACCTCCCTGCCAGACCCTCAGTCTCACACAGGTTCTGTGGGCTGCACCATCCCCTTTGGATCAGTCTGCACTGTCACGCTGAACTGGGCAGGGAGGCTTGGTCAGGGACAGCACACCAGGTACGCACTGAGAAAGCCGAAGCCATCAGTGCTTACCTGGGACCTGAGCCAACAAGCTCCATAGGAGCGAGCAGGGTGCTGCTGCGGCCAAGGTGGCCAACAGGGTGCTGGGGGGCATCACCAAGGGCATCACCAGCAGAGATAAAGGAGCCATCACCCCACTCTGCTCAGCGCTGGTCAGGCCACACCTGGAATCCTGCGTGCAGTTCTGATCCCCACTGTACAAAAAAGATGTGGAGAGGCGGGAGGGGGTCCAGAACAGGGCCACCAAGGTGATCCTATGGCTGGGAAGCCTCTCTTAGCCATATGAGGACAGGCTGAGAGAGCTGGGGTTGTTCCGCCCTGAGAGGCTCAGGGGGGATCTCATCACCACGTCCCAGTACCTAAGGGGGAGCTACAGGGAAGATGGAGACTCCCTTTTCACAAGGAGTCCCATGGAGAGGACAAGGGGGAATGGACACAGGTTGCTCTTGGGGAGATTCCGACTGGACACAAGAGGGAAATTTTTCCCCATGAGAACAGTCACCCATTGGAATAATCTCCCCAGGGGAGGTGTTGACTCCAGCACATTGGACACTTTGAAGCCAACAGGGTGCTGGACCATCTTGTCTAGGCTGGTCTCTTGCCCAGAAAGGTTGGGCCAGATGATCCTGGAGGTCCCTTGCAACCTGGGATTCTATGATACCTGTGAGGTCACCTGCTGCCAGGTCCTCTGCTCCTCCTGGCCCTGGGGGTCCTGCCACCCGCCTTCCCACGAGCACCAGCCCCTACCCCCTGCAGCCACCGCTGCTGGCTGACACCGTCCCTTCTGATGGGCAGCTCCCTCCCTCCAGCTCTACTCTCCTTTTCTAGGCTTCCCACCTTTGCCTGCACTGATTTACCCAAGGATCTTCTGGGGAGGTGCAGGCAAGGGCTGCTATCCTCACCTGAGCTGTGGGCTCACCAGCCCTGCCCCCTTTCCCCCGTCCTTGACATCAGTCAGGGAGGGCATAGAGCAAGGCTTGGTGGGTGAGCCAGCGACTGACAGAGATGTGCCAAAATGATGGAGCAGATGCTACTCCCTTGTAGTTCTTTCTAGACCTGTGGGCACAACTTTTTCCACCCCTCGGCTCTCTGAAGTCCACATCATAGATTGGTCCATCATTAGCTATAAGATTCCAGGAGAAGACATAGCCTGAACCCTACCTATGCAAGGTGCAGGGGAGGACCCTCTCCTTCCACATGGATGAGGGAATGACCCCAGGGGGCTCTGGGGACCAGGGAAGGACCCTAATACTTGTGGAAGTGAGCCGCAACCTCCCGTCCCTCAGGCCGAGGCAGCAGACAGAGGCTCCACGGGAAGCAGAGGATCCCCTGCCCTCTTGCCAGCGGACAGAGGTTAGGGACCCAAAGGATGGTGGGGAATGGAAGAAGGTCTCTGCTCGGGGCAGGAGGAGAATCCCCTCCCGGCCTCCCTCACCGTCCCAGCTGCCCTTGCACAACAGATATGGGACTCTGGAAGTCGAGGGCCAGGCAATGGAGGATGGGGATGAAGGCCCGTCCGGGGGATTGGCTAGGGAGAAAAGGTCACCCCTACCTATCAAAACTGATAGTACAAAGAAAAAAAGAAGGGTAATTGTCGTGGGTGATTCCCTTCTGAAGGGAACTGAGGGCCCAATATGCCGCCCGGACCCATCCCACAGGGAAGTCTGCTGCCTCCCTGGGGCCCGGGTCAGGGACATTGCAAAGAGACTCCCTGGTCTGGTACGGCCCTCAGACTACTATCCGCTGTTGATTGTACAGGCAGGCAGCGATGAGATAGCAGAGA
>NW_009258891.1:1346272-1351666 GCF_000687185.1 Egretta garzetta
GTCGTTGCAGCAGTCAACCCCAGAATGAGCAAAACTACTGTCCATACTAAAAGAAAAGAAGTCGCATTTTCTGTTTTATGGAGTATTTATTCCCTTTTCATGCACGTGTCAAAACGATTGTTAGTGTTGTGTTGTGTTATAAATCTGTATGCTGTTAAGTTTAAAATAATCTATAAGAAATCTGTCATGCTCATTAATATAATACTGTGTCACCTCGAATACTGTGTTCAGTTTTGGGCCCCTCACTACAAGAAGGATGTTGCATTGCTGGAGCATGTCCAGAAGAGAGCAACCAAGCTGGTGAGGGGTCTGGAGCACAAGTCATACGAGGAACGGCTGAGGGGACTGGGGGTGTTCAGTCTGGAGAAGAGGAGGCTGAGGGGAGACCTGATCGCCCTCTACAGCTACCTGAAAGGAGGCTGTAGGGAGGTGGGGGTCGGCCTCTTCTCCCTGGTAACAGATGATAGGACGAGGGGGAATGGTTTGAAGCTGCGCCAGGGCAGGTTTAGGTTAGATATTAGGAAAAACTTCTTCACTGAAAGGGTTGTCAGGCTCTGGAATGGGCTGCCCAGGGAGGTGGTAGAGTCCCCATCCTTGGAGGTATTTAAAAGAAGGATAGATGAGGTGCTTAGGGATATGGTTTAGTGGTGGGATGGCAGGGTTAGGTTAACGGTTGGACTCGATGATCTTAAAGGTCTTTTCCAACCAAAGCGATTCTATGATTCTATGAAAGACCCAGCCTCCCTCTGGACTCACAGGACTCTGCGCAGGCCTGTGCTTTGCACCCTCCAAAGCAGAGTGATGATCAGTGGTGGGAGCACTCAGACCCTTTGACTCTGCAGTCCCCAGGGAACCCCTTACTTGTCTGTGCTGTGACCGTCTGGCTGGTGGTCTCCATGCAGGCAAGCGTGGCTGTCACCTCAATCTTGTAGCGCATGCCAGGGGTCAGCCCGTGGAACCAGAAGCTGGTGATGTTGGGTCCAGCAGATCCATTCTGCAGTGGCGTGCCCGACTCCAGGGAGGAGAGGGCGAGTGAATATCCCTCGGCACCCCCCTCCAGCTCATCCCAGGACAGGAGGAGGGAGTCCGACCGGCCGTGGTCACTCACGCTGAGGTTCAGGAGGGTCCCTGCAGAGACAAAGCCAAAACCCTCAACAGGGAGCTGTGGTGCTGATGGGCGCCCAGCCTGCAGGGCTCCCCAGCCCACCCACCCTCACTGCACACCTCGGCCCGGGCCATCACCATGGGCACTGCCGCGATCAGGCCCCCTGGCCCCATAGGCTCTGAACAGCCTTTGGAAAACAGAAGAAGGTTGAGAGACCCCCGCGGACTGGGGTCAAAGGCACCATGTGAAAGAGACGCTCCTATGCACAGAGCATCCTAAACAACCAAAAAAACACTTGACCCAGTTGAAAATAAGAGCGTCAATGAAGGCAGTTAGTGCAGAGGGAAAGGAGCAGGGGGGAGGTGAAGCTCGACGGCTCCTAAGCATGGAGCATCTCTTCTGCTGGAGAAAGACCAGAAGGCTTCAGACCATTGCATGCTTTGTCCAGACAGCCCTGGTTTATGGCAGAAAAGTTGCCCTGGCTGAACGTGATCCATTGCCCACCAGCTTGCCTGGTTTGAGCCTCCAGAAAGATGTTGAAGGGCTCTGGGTCCACCTTGCAGAAGCAAGGGCTGTCAGGCGCTGGAAGGGGCTGCCCAGGGAAGGGGTCGAGTCCCCAGCCCTGGGGGGATTTAACAGCCGGGCAGAGGCGGTGCTGAGGGCCAGGGTTTGGGGGTGGGATGGCAGGGGTAGGGGAGCGGTTGGGCTGGGGGAGCTTAAAGGGCTTTTGCAACCCAAACCATTCTGTGATTCCATTCTATGATTCCTAAGACAACGGCCAGCGAGGGCGCGGGTCGGATATGGCCACGGGGCCGTTATGCTCCCTGCCATAGTCCCTGTCTGTGTGGGTTCTGCCAGGGGCGGGGGCAAAGGCTGCTTTGGAGGGGTCCGGGCACTGACTCCCCGTGTCCTGCCCAGTGCAGAGGTGACATGGGCAGAGCAGGACGCTGTGTATGTGGAGGAACAGCGGGGCCAGACGTGCGCAGCCCCTGCTGAGGTGTGTCCTGCCTTGGCCTTGCTGAGCAGCACGGTCGGTGCGCTGAGCTGCAGGGCCGGTGCTGCAGCATCCAGGCGGAGAGCAGCTGGGGACAAGGAGGTGGCACACGGGGCTTTGCCTAATTGGTGGGTCAGTGGCCAAGACTGCTATTGAATCCCTGCCTTTGGAGTTGCTCAGGAACCACCTACACAAACAGGGGCCAGACAGAGCCTGTCTGTTGGGACCAGGCTGGCAACGTGACCCTTGCAGGCTCCATCTCTGCCTCCCCGTGCCTCCGCTAGCAGATCGCCATGCACTCCTCGTCCCCAGCCTCGCGGCGAACCATGAGCCCTCTATTCCTCTCAGCCTTTGGGAAACACCAGAACAGCTGTAGTGCTAGTAAGACATTTGTGTAATAATTAGCACTCAACATTTATGATGTGCAACACGTTGTAACAGGCTTACGTGTGATCTGGCACGGCAAGAAAGCTTTAAACAAGCACAGCTATTGCCCCGGGGGTCTGCCCGCGGGCTGCCTTTGCACAGCAGAAGAGGAGCAGTGTATGGTGAGCCCCAGGGGCAGGGGGCTGCTCTGGTGCCATCTGTGGCCTTGCCACAAAGCTGGACAGTTGCAGGACTCCATGCAAGTTCTGCTTCATGCAATGCCATCGTGTGGAGCCTGCTGCCATGGTGAGGGCTCCACTCAGCAGATGGGTGCAAAGGCAATTGAGAAGTTAGCTGGACACAGAAGAGGAGCACCTAGTCCCCCTGGGGAGGTCTTCTCAGTGCCATCCCTGAGCAGGTCAAGTGCAGATTTAGGAACAGCTCGGGAAGGGTTGTCTGGATGTAGCTGGGTGCCCACGGGTCAGGTGCCTACGCCTGGGCAGCTGCCCTGGGCTCCCTTGCTGGCAGCAGAGACCACAGCAGCCTGCGGAGCACAGGGCATGGTTCACCTCCTCCCGAGGACAGCTGGCAGGATCGTGCCCTGCACGGAGTTCAAGCGGGGATGGTTTTTCACTGCGGACTCTTTCTATCTCAGGAAGGTACGAGATCTCTACCCATGTTTGTCTGCTTTTCTCCAGTACCCAACTGCATCGCCTGTCTCCACCTGCCCTTCAGCCATCACCTTCTTCACCTCTGCAGCACAAATGTACAAACAGAGGCAGCCTGTAGCCCTGGGGCCCACGATCACGCCACCGCTCACACCCCCACAGATAAGCTCCACTAACCACATCACAGGCAGCTACATCCAGGTACACCCCATGCCCTGGTGCCTGCAGATCATCTGGGAGGGTTTTCACCGGCACAGGCCAGCGGCGTGCGGGCACCGCGCTGGCTCCGAGCACACGGCAGTGCTTGCTGGCTGCAGGGTGAGCAGGGCTGAGCTGCTCCCTGGCCGGCTCGGCACCGCTGTGGGGCTGCCCCACGGAGCAGGAGCCTGCCCAGCCAACTGCAGGCACCTACGGCCCTGCTGCTGCGGAGCCTGCTTGGTGCTCCGTGGGAAGGAGGGAGCTTGGAGCCTTGTCCATCTCTCACACTGCTCCCCATCAGGCTGGTTGCTGGAGGAGGCTGGGCCTGACGCCCTCCCCTTCCCTGGCTGTGACCAGCAGCCTGCAGTAAGTCTAAAGCAGAGTATTTACAAAGCTACACTTAACTCCCAGCTCAGCTCACAGCTCCCAGGCACCCAGACCACCCTGCGCAGCCTGGGGACCTCTTTGCTTTGACTTACCTCCATCACCGGGTGCATCCTGTCCCTCCAGCCCTGACTCTGCTGTCCGGTTGCATCCCTTGCCCTGGGGATTGAAAGCATCAAGTGAGAGTGGGGCAAGGCGAGGTGACCTGAGCTGAGACCAACCTGACCAGGGGTCAGGCTGCCCAGGCACAGCTCCCGCCCAGCCGTGGCATCGGGGGGCTGCAACCCTCTGGGGACTGTGACCCTTCTTCAGAGGAGACCCCGGGTCACTGCTCACATCGCCCTCCCCTATCCCAGGCAGGGAGACAGACTCAGCAGATGTACCTTGGAGGCTGCCCTGGCCTTTGGCACAGGTCCTGGAAGGACAGACGATGTGGGGCCGTGCCCACAGGGGAACACCACCCCCCCCCCCCCAAAACAGCCAGAGCACAAGGGGAACATTTGGGGAGGGAGGGAGCTCTGCACAGGCCCTGGCAATCTCATTCCCTCTACAGGCACTACCCCTTTCCCACAGTCATGGGGGCAAGGATGGGGGGACCCCAGGCCCCTGCCTAGCTGCCATCCCCCCCAGGCTGCAAAGTGAGGGCTTGGCCCGAGAGCTCCAGAGCACCCAGCACCCTCCATGCTGCAGCGGGTGCTGAGCAGGCTCGTGGGACACCCGTCTCCCCACAGTCTGCTGGCGAGCAGGGTGTGCCCTGCGTCGGCTGAGGCTAGTTCCCTCCACATTAAAGGAAATATCTCTGCCCACTCCCTCTCCTGCAACAAGCCACGGAGGAGCAATCATCTCTCTTTAGTCGTTTCCCCCTTGGCTCTGCTGGCTGACTCATTTCTGGCTCCCCCACCAACTGCAGTGCTTTTGGGAGCGTGTGCGTGGAGGGGAGCGGAGGGGCTCCGGACCCCTGGGAA
Organism: Egretta garzetta; assembly: GCF_000687185.1. Lineage (NCBI taxonomy): Eukaryota > Metazoa > Chordata > Aves > Pelecaniformes > Ardeidae > Egretta > Egretta garzetta. The sequence goes on from NW_009258891.1 coordinate 1,350,953, forward strand.
CGGCAGCCAGGCAATGCCTGGGGCGAGGAGCCGTGAAGCCATGGCAGCAGGAACACGCTCCGATCCCAGGCGCTGGTGCGAGAGGGCATGGTGAGGGGGGAGGAAAGCGGAGGGAAGAGCCAGCTCGTAATTGCAAACGTCGCTAATTTGGTGCAGCTGCACGGCTGGAGACGCAGCCCAGAAATATGCCGTCATTCCTCAGCGGGGTAGGACTATGCGGAGCCCCTTGCCGCCAGAGAGCTTGGAGCCAAGCGCCTGCATGGACAAACGGGGGGGTGAAGGGACAAGCGCTTACCTCTGCAGGGCTTCCCAGGAGCCACGGCACCCACAGGACAGGCAGCGGCAGCAGCGGTGGCCTCATCAGGACCAGGGTGGCTGCAGATTAGAGGGATGACAAGTTGGGGGGTGGAGGGGTGGCTTCTTAGCAGTGGCTGTCCCCAGCCAGCCCCTTCTCCCATGGCAGCAAGGGGCTGCGTCCCCACATGCTTTCCGAGTGCGGGTGACAGGATGACATCAGCGGGGACAGGCGTTGCACGCCAGCGCGTTGCACGCCAGCGCGTTGCACACCAGCCCTGCCAGCTGTGCCTGGGCAGGAGCAGAGCTCGCCGCCGGGCTGGGAGAAGTCCAGCGTGCGTTTGTGCCTCTCGCTGGGGGCATTTGCTATTGTTCCCGCGGCTCCGTGTCCCTCTGCGGTGGCTCTGCTGCTGCGGTCCT
>NW_009258891.1:1351810-1355596 GCF_000687185.1 Egretta garzetta
TCTGCGCCGTGCGGCTGCCCCTGTGCCCGGCACGTTCATGGACCCTGAGCTCTGCGTGCACGAAGCCCTGCCCAGGGCGCTGGTGGGGAACGGGCGGTTTGGTGACACGGGGTGAGGTGGGAGATGTCGCCCCTGTGTGATGCTCGTGGCACGGGGGCAGGCAGGTCGCAGCTGGGGGGTACATGCTGTGAGAGGTTCCTCTGCGCTGCACCCCATGGGTGCCAAAATACCTGGGCTCTGCCCGTTTGCTTGGTCTGAGCCGTGCCCTGCCCGCTCGTAGGAGTTGTACGCGGTGCTGCCATTGGGACCACACTGTGCCCCCCCACCCGTGCCGGGCCGTGCGCTGCGTGGTGCTGTGTCTGTGCAGCGCGTGGCAGCACGCCAGCTCTGATTCAGTGCGGAGATGCCATTGGCTTCACATCAGCGCCGGAGATCTGGGACAGTGCTGGAAGAGGTTCAGTGATGCATCTATCCTGGAAGCCCGGGCAGCCTGTGTGGCCGTGGGAGTCTGTCCCAGTAGCCTGCAGGGCCACCAACGGGGGCTATTCATGCTCTGTTTATTGCTCTGAGTGCTGTCAGGGCGGGGGACATCCCCCACCTGGCCCCAGAACAGCCGATTCCCTCCCCCAGAAGCTCAGAGGTTTGTCCCTGTGAGAGGCAGATCAGCCCCCGGTGCTTGGGCAGACACGGGAGAGCCCCAGCCCCTGCACATAACTGAGAAGGGAGGGGGACACAAGGACCCCCTGTCAAGGACCCATCTCCAATCCCAGGTCCATCCTCCAAACCTCCTGACAGCCCCCAGGCTGATGGGGCCAGCTGGGAAAGGGGACAGAGCACATGAGTCCCCGTCCCTTCGCGTGGGGGACAGTGAATTCCCCAGGGACTGGTGCCAGGAGCCCTGGTCCGTGGTCACAGTCACGTCCCTGCAGAGGTCCAGTCCCCTGCCTGGAGCACGCTGAGGGTGAAGGAGCCCTGGGCCCGCTGCTCAGCCCAGCAGCGAGGGCTCATTTGTCACCTTCGTCTCCTCTGTTAACGACTCAGATGCCCCCCAGCAGAGAGGCACAGGTGACAACCAGCGTCCCTCTGTCCCGAGACCTGCCCTCCCTCTGCACCCTGGGCACAAAGATCGGGGTGGGAGCAGAAGGCGATGCCTTGGCTCCAGTGCAGGCAAGCTTTTTAATCCTTAATACTGGAAGCTCTGGGGAGAGCTGAGTGTCAAAAATGCACGCAGTGCATCTCCTCAAGTGATGGAGGCCTGGGGTAAAAGCTCTGGCTCTTAGGGATCCCCTGATAAGCATTTGGGACTGAGGGCCACCAGTGGATGGGGATGACCCATCAACCAGTGCCACAGACAGCCTGGGGACACCCATCCCGGCTGCCGGTTGTCGGCGTGACCGGGGGCTGGCCATCCCCCCCAGGAGCTGAGCACGGGCGGGTGCTGATGGATACTGGAGGCCATGTCCTCCAGCCACTCGAATGGGGAGGGTGTCCTCCTCCACGAGCCGAGGCAGAGGGAGGTTTGGGGCTGGCTGCCGCCGTCTCCAGTGGGCTGGGGACTGTTTTAAAAGGCCCCTTTCCAGGGCTGGGCGGCTGCAGCCAGCTGGGAGGAGGCTGCAGCTCCCCGCTGCAGCGAGGGCTTTGCCAGGTTTGCCTGGGGGCCCGGGGTGGGATCTGGGAGGTTGCGGGTGGCCAGTCCCCAAATGCCTTTGCAAAGAGGTTTTGGTGGGTGTCCCCATGCCGTGTGGCACAGGCTGTCAGGCAAGGTGCCCTGCTGCTGCGGCACGGGGAGAGGTGACCCCGCGTCAGATGGGGAGCGTGGGGCTGTGCTGCCGGGAGCAGCCTGGAGGGTCAGGACGGCTGGGGCAGAGGCAGAGCAGGCAGAGGAGGCTGGGGGCAGATGGGACCAAATGGTGACCCCAAGGGTGGCAGGCGATGGCAGAGCTGAACTGGAGGAGCCCCAGCTGATGAAGCAGGGGTTGGAGGTTAGGGCAGAGCGTCCTTGGTGGGCTGTGATCCAGGGGAGTGGGGCAGGAGGGACCCTTGATTATCAAGGAAAAACCTGGGAAGAGATTTTTGCATCCCCCAGTGTCCAAGGCGGGTGACAAAGGCAGTGTCCCCTGCAGTGGCACAGACAGGAAACCTTCCCAGCCTACAGAGTCGAGGTGGGGCTCCTCTAGCTCCAAAGCATACCAAGGAGCAGCTCCAGGGCAGCGAGAGGACAAACCCACTCTCTGGAGTCCTGGGAAACTCCAGCGGGGCTGAGTCTGCCCTGCCCAGCTGGGGAGCAAGCTGAGCCTGCACGCCCTCGCTACACCCGCCTGCCGCAGCCCCGACGCTCCTGCCGCCAGCGTCCCCATAAAGCTGGTCACCTCCACCCCCAGTCGCCCCAGCTCAGCTGGATGGGATTGCAAGGGAGGTAGATGGGATGTGGCATCTCAGGAGCTTGTTGGAAACCAACTTCTGCTGCCACAGCCCTGCCTGCGGGTACAACTCCACCACCAGGGTCATTTCTCCAGGCATTGGCCAACAGGTCTGTCCTGCCTTCCTGGGTCTCTGGGCTGGGGAGCAGAGCAAGGACTCTGGAGCGTGGTGTCTCCATCCCCCTGGAGCCCATTGCCCTACCATGCCACTGCCCCACAGCTCCCCATCCAGGAGGAGAGGTGACCTCCCACCCCCACGTGCTGGGGGGTGACAGCACCGTGCCTTGCTGCCCACCAGGCTGGGACCAACCTCTGGGCATGGTTCCAGTGGTGTCCCAGCAGCTTTTCCAGCCTCCGCATGCTGCTGGTGGCTCGTCCCGGGGCACACAGACCTGGCACCCCACTGGCCGTGGGGACACGTCCATACCAGCCCCACTGATTTAAACCTGGGACCTGGTGGTTGTGATCCCTGAGCTCAGAGACTTTGAGCTGGTGCCTGCGGTGGAAACAGCCCAAAGCGCTGGTGGGAGCCAAACCCAGGCCCCGTCCCTGGCGCCGCAGGGCTCAGCAGCCTCCCATACTGGACAGAAGAAGCTGCTTATTACGTTTCGGCGCTGCCCTCCCCGCGGCCACCCCAGTGCCACCGTGCCACCGCAGGCAAGGACAGGGAGGGAGCCCGCCTTCAGCTGGAGATGCCAGATCTCCCCTCTGGTCCCCCCGACAGCAAAGCCTTCGGCTGTGCCAGACCCAAAAACAACTGCAGAAGGTTTCTCCACCCAGCAGCTGGAACCCGGCCTGGAAACTCAGGGGCTGCCGAGTCATCACATTTTCCGTGAAGCAGCAAAGGCTACCGCAAGGAGCAGGGGGATGGGGGAGGCCCCACCAGCCGTGAGCGCTCGAAAGCTGTGGGTGGCACCACGGGGGCTCTGCAGCCCAGCCCGCGCCTCCCGCAAGGGTGACAGCCTCAGGCTGGGACATTGTCCGAGCCCCGAGCCCCGGTGGGATCATCCAGCCTGGAGCAGAGGCAAGAGAAGGGACCTCTGAGAGCATGCCCATCATCCTGGTCTCAGGTCTCGCTTACGCTGAGGGACAGTGGCCACAGTGCAGTGGCAAAGGCTGCGGGCAGTCCTGGGCAGTGCCAGCCTCAGAGCAGAGCAGACTCCGCTCCCCATTCGCCTTAGCACTCCATGCACTGGCCTTTACTCCAGGCACCCTGGGCACGGAGCCAGTGGCACAGGGCCTGTCCCCGCTGAGGCATCTCCCAGACCGGAGCATGGCCCCTGGGGGAAGAAGGGGACTGCCCTGGGAAGCACCGGCGGGGGTGGCGACGAGCAGGGTGGGCAGCAGGGCACGGGCACCCAGGCGT
>NW_009258891.1:1355624-1355915 GCF_000687185.1 Egretta garzetta
CAGGCGTCGCCGGTGTCACAGGCTGTGCGGTGACAGCCCGCAGGCAGCGCTCCCGAGGCCGGGCGCAGGCAGAGCCCGGGAAGGTCCCTGCACGCCACTGCCAGGGGACAGAATGCGGGCGAGGATGTTGCCCCTCCCCGAGGGACCCAGCCTGCCATGTGCCGTGTCACGAGCGATGCTGTGACTGCATGGAGGAGCCCGTGCCCATCTCTGGATGTGCAGCCCTGCTGTCCCCATGGGAGCTCTGCCAACCTGGGCAGGACCCCTTGCATCCAACCTGGCACCCTGCAT
>NW_009258891.1:1356039-1356417 GCF_000687185.1 Egretta garzetta
CAGCCCCTCTCCCCCAGTCCCTGTCTCTCCTGGTGCCCACCAGCGCTGTGAACAGCCCCAGGCCACAATTTCTCCGCGCTGCCACCCCTAAGGTGCTGAGCACTGCCCGGGGCTGTGGGGAGGAACAGGCTGTTCCCAGGGCAGAGCCTGCCGAGGGTGCAGGTGCCGCTGGGACCTCGCTCTTCGCAAGGTTCACACGCTACCGTTCTCCAGCCCTAAGCCCCAGAGCACTGGGATGCTCTTCCTTCAACCCCTTGCAAGTGTTTAATCATTTCCCTGTGGAGCCCTGCCAGCGCCGCTGCCTGCCTCCTGCCCTGCGCGTACGAGCCTTGGAGCTCTTCCCATCTTGCAGGGAGGGGAGGGCAGGCAGGCGGCGGG
>NW_009258891.1:1356673-1358254 GCF_000687185.1 Egretta garzetta
CAGAGCCGGGCAGCCCTGCTCTGCCCCCCCGGGGTGTGGGTGCCGTCCTGGGGGCTGAGCAGGCTCAGGAGTCCCCTTCCCCTGGCCAGGGCAAGAGGCACCGGGTGGGGAGGGCTGAAAGCAGCCTGGAGACGCCCTGCCCCACGCCTACTGCAAGCAGCGCTAGGGCAGCACCTGGATGGCCCCCAAACCCCCCCATGCCATCGCCAACAGCCTGCAGAGCTCCTCAGGTCTCTGCTCCCTCCCTGGGTGCAGTGCCAGCACAGCAAAGGGGCTCCGTGCCATCAGGACGCCGCTCTCACGGAGCCAGAAGTAGCCACCCAGCAGCTCCCCGTGCCCACCCGCACCTCGCCATGCTGGGGAGCCCGGGCACAAGATCCCCCCTGGGCAGGCACAGCCACCTAATGCCAGGCTCTGCTCCTGGCACAGCCGTGCAGGGAAGCTGCCCATCCCCAGCCGCCCGCCCCGGGGCCGTGGGATGGGGTTTGCTCCCGCCGTGGCAGGGCACAGGAGGGTCCTTGCTCCTTTCCCCACCCCATGCATCCCGGCTTCAGCCACGCAGCTGGGAAAAGGGAGAGGGGTGCAAGGTGTGGGAGCGGTACCTCTCCTGGTGGGCATCCCTGGCGTGGTCCGCAGCCCGTCCCTGCGAGCCTGGCGCGCGCGGTGTTGGCTTGGCGCGCTCATGCTTGCCGTTTACGCCTGCTTGTGCACGGCACCGACGCTCAAGTCTGGGCTGGTCCTGGGGGAAGGCCCGCCTGGGCTCGCCCAGCGTCTCCGCTGCGGGATGCCAGGGAGGAGGGATCAGCTGTTTGGAGGTGTCGTCTGTGTCCCGTGACAGCAGGGGTCTGCGCCCCGGGGAGGGCGGGCGACGCGTGCCACGCTGCAGGCTGGGCAGGGCTCAGGTCTCCCTGCACCTCGCCTGGGTGTGCACCGTGCACCGCAGGGCCAGCCCGGGCGCGGGGGGCACCCTGCGAGGGGACCCTTGGGAAGGGCGAGCATCCCTTCACGCTGCCGTGGCAAAGGGAGGGAGGGCCCTGAGGCTGTGAGGGAGCCAGCGCAGATGCCCAGACCCTGGCTCCAGCCCTGCCTGTGGGCTGTGAGTGCTACGGGCTTTGCTGCCCTGAGCCCCAAAAGTGAGAGCACCCCGGCCCATCTCAGCCCCACATCAAGGGGGAGGTGGCGAGGAGCCGGTGAGTTGGCATCCCAAGAGCATCCCAAGAGCTTGCCCAGGACAGCGCTTACCCTCACGCTGGTGAGGGGGTGGCCAGCTGGTCCCTGGGGGTAAGCAGAGGGGTCTTGCCAGTGGGTTCAGAGGAAAGCTGGGGCCATGGAGCAGGTCCCAAGGCACCCTGTCTCCCATCTTGCTGGATGCGGCAGGAGGAGGTGCGATAGCCATGGCAGTGAGCGTGAGGACTCCTGTCTCCTGCACCCCCCGCTAAAAACAAGGCCTGGAGCTCAGGTTTCTGGGGTCCCCGCAAGCGGCTGGCAGGATTAGCCCGGCTTAGCCCCACGAGGTTGCCGCATCCGCTGTGCAGCACGTGGAGGAGGACTCCTGCACCTGAGCCTTTCCAGTCCCACAGG
>NW_009258891.1:1358344-1358792 GCF_000687185.1 Egretta garzetta
TCTGGGCAAAGCCCCCTGCAGAGAAAAGGGCGAGGAAAGACGATGCTGGCTCAGTCCGAACCGGGGAGAGGAGGAAGCCCGGGACGCTGCTGCCATGCTCAGCAGCTATGTGAAAACACAGCCTCCAAATTTGGAAAGCATCTCAGTTTCCAAACACCATCGTGAACTGAAAAACTCACCTCAAAATGAAACCAGCCCTGGCCCGCTGGTTCAAAGTTTCCTGTACAAAAACAAACCTGCAAGACGGCTGCATTTGCACACAAAAGGTTTTGTTTTCGGGAGGAAGGTCTCTCTTTTGGAGGAGTAAACACAAGGCCTGCCCATCCTCCACGCCCCGGGCGGGCGGCCTGCCTGGCAGCTCCGGGCCAGGGCAGGCATCGTCCCATCTTGCTGCCTGGCTGCTCCCCCCCAGGTCCCTTCGAGCAGCCCCCTGCCTGCAGCAGCACCA
>NW_009258891.1:1359399-1360254 GCF_000687185.1 Egretta garzetta
TCCCAAGCCGCCCTGTCTCCCATCTTGCTGGATGCGGCAGGAGGAGGTGCGATAGCCATGGCAGTGAGCGTGAGGACTCCTGTCTCCTGCACCCCCCGCTAAAAACAAGGCCTGGAGCTCAGGTTTCTGGGGTCCCCGCAAGCGGCTGGCAGGATTAGCCCGGCTTAGCCCCACGAGGTTGCCGCATCCGCTGTGCAGCACGTGGAGGAGGACTCCTGCACCTGAGCCTTTCCAGTCCCACAGGGGCCCCCCGTGTTTCAGCTGCCGCTCAGGGGGCTCAGCCTTCCTACCAGGGGCACCCGTCCCTGCCGGCGGCTCCCACCCCCGCATCCCCCCCCCCCGGGCAAAGCCCCCTGCAGAGAAACTCCCGGGGGCCCCCGCCCCTGCCGGCGGCTCCCACCCACGCATCCCCCCCCGCTGGGCAAAGCCCCCTGCAGAGAAAAGGGCGAGGGAAGGTGATGCTGGCTCAGTCCAAACCGGGGAGGGGAGGAACCCCTGGCCGCTGCTGCCATGCTCAGCAGCTATGTGAAAACACAGCCTCCAAATTTGGAAAGCATCTCAGTTTCCAAACACCATCGTGAACTGAAAAACTCACCTCAAAATGAAACCAGCCCTGGCCCGCTGGTTCAAAGTTTCCTGTACAAAAACAAACCTGCAAGACGGCTGCATTTGCACACAAAAGGTTTTGTTTTCGGGAGGAAGGTCTCTCTTTTGGAGGAGTAAACACAAGGCCTGCCCATCCTCCACGCCCCGGGCGGGCGGCCTGCCTGGCAGCTCCGGGCCAGGGCAGGCATCGTCCCATCTTGCTGCCTGGCTGCTCCCCCCCAGGTCCCTTCGAGCAGCCCCCTGCCTGCA
>NW_009258891.1:1360650-1361994 GCF_000687185.1 Egretta garzetta
GGCGGGTGCATGTTTGGGACTGGCCCAGCTGCAGCCTGGCTGCTCCCCAGGCGCTGCATTCACCCAGCGCAGCGGAAGCTGCTTCTCGGGGCTCGTCTTTTGGCCACGGGCAAGCCTTGCGGCTGGCGATTGCTAAAGGCTTTGCTGGCACGAGCTTGGCCTCGCCAGGCGGGAGCTGCAATTCTGGAGCAGGGGTGAGCGGTCGCAGAGGGATGTGGGATCAGCGCCCTCCACCAGTGCCTGCTGAGAGTTTTGTTCCAGATCCCCGTGTCTGTCGCTTCAGCCGCGGCCTCTGCTGCTTGACTTGGGACGGTGGCCCCGTTCATTGGGTCCTGCAGAGTGCCCTGGAGCTCAGCCTGCCTGGCCGGGGGTCCCTGGCAGTGTGTCCATGGAGTTGAACATTCTGTCTGGAGGGTTTGGGGCCATGGCGGGGCTGTGGGGCTCGGAGACCTTCCCAGATGCCAGACTTGGAGAGCTGGTCCCTACCCAAAGCACTGGCAGAAGCTGTTTTCACCTCTGAGCTGGGACACTCCTGCCCTGCCTCAGTTTACCATCCCTGTGCCGGGAAGTGCTCTGCTGCTGGAGGGGAGGGAGGGAGCGCGGGCGGCAGGCGGGTAACGGGGACGCATCAGGCTTTTCTGAGCCTCCTCATCCCTGCCTGGGCTGTCATTAGCAGCGAGTTTGGCATCTGGGCTGCAAAGCCACGCTGCCCTGCTTCTCCCGTGGGTGGTGCAGCTGGGCTGGGCTGGCTGTGGGGTCCGGGAGGGACTGCCCGAGGCTCGGGGGGATCAGCAGGGCTGCCATTTGGCCTGAGCCACTTGGCTGGGAGAGCCTAAAACAACAAACATTGCAGAACAAGGGCACATTTCGCTGCTTTTTCCTGGTCAAGCGGTTTCCTGTTTGCTAAGCAGCTCTTCCAGCACCACTGGGACAGAGGACTTGTCCACGCAGAGCCTGGTCCCAGAGCAGACCCTCACCGGGGGGGCAAGTTCCTGCTGCTTGACATCCAGCAGAGCAAGAGGTCACGGACGATCGGCTCCAGGATCAGCCGCTGCCTTTACCGGAGACCTGCAGCAGCTGACAGCATCGTTCCTCCCGAAAACTAAACCTTCCCCTCTGGGCTGAAAGCATCCACGAGCGCATGGTCTTACCGAGGTCAAACCGGGCTGGACACCGCCTGGTTACACAGCTCTTTCTTACGGGCAGCTTCCCATGGCCTGACAAACTCACCACATGCATGGCCCCCCCCGCTCAACACCCTCAGCCCTGCGCGGGGAGCGCGGGAGCTCCTGGGCTCAGCGCTGCGCCGACGGGCTCTGCTGCGGGCAGGAACGGCTCGGTGCT
>NW_009258891.1:1362689-1363214 GCF_000687185.1 Egretta garzetta
CTGCTGCTCCCGCGGGATGCGGCTGCAGGCAGCGGACAAGGGCAGGACGCCTCGTGGCTCGCTGCTGCTCCATTTCCCAGGAGCGTGGAGCGAGCGCCTCCATCTCCACCACCCCTGCCCCTCCCAGGCCAGGCCCCGCACCCCAAACGTGTGCTGGGGTCCTGAGCAGAGCCCTGTATGATTTCGGTGCCCTTCCAGCCTTGGCCCCATCCATTCTCCCGCAGAGCCTGCCCGCAGCCGTGCACACAGGGAGGGTGACCCTGCCTGGTGCTGCCGCCCGCCCAGCGCCCGTCGCTGCTCCCCTGCCCCTGCCCAGCTCCTCCTGCTTCTTCCCCTGCCTGTCGCTGCCCTCCCCTCCGTCCTGGACGCTCCCAGGAGCCGGGGCGGTGGGACTGTGCCATCAGGTCTCCAGGGAAACACACAGATATTTTCTCAGTGGGCAAACATCATCTTTCCCCTCTTTGCTGAGCGTTATTAAAAGCGGTGGTTGGCAGAGAGGCTGCCCTGAAAACCGCCGGGGTGTCC
>NW_009258891.1:1363242-1364552 GCF_000687185.1 Egretta garzetta
GGGGGGGACGCCGACACGCAGGGCGGCGGTCGCTGCTCGAGTCAGTCCTGGCTCCTCGTGGGAGACAGGATCCATCTGGACCTCCTCAGGGTCCATCCTGGATCCTTACCCGCGCAGCCGCCCCTGACTGTCACAGAAACACAAACCAGGCCCTCGCAGGAATGGAGAAACAGGCGGACACGGGGGTTCCCGTCAGCACCCATGGGCCTGGGCGCAGCCGGTGCTGCTGGATGCGTCCCAACATGCAGCATCTCCTCCTGCCTGGCGCGGGGACCCTGCCCAGGCTGCTGCATCGGAGCCCTGCAGGGTCCCCCTGGCTGGGCTCAGCTCCCCAAAGCAGAGCAGAAACCCCAAAGCCCAGCTGGGGTGGCCTCGCCGGTGACTCTCATGTCCCCTGGAGGAGGGGGAGGCAGAGCTGCCTGGGGGCTGGCGATGGCCCTGCCAGGGGCGATGCCTGCAAGCGGGACGTGACCTGCTGCAGCATCGCCGTGCCAGGCTGGCTGGTGGCACGGCTGTGACTGGTGACCAGTGACCGGTGACTGGTGACCGGTGACCTGCCCCAGCTGAGGGCAGATCTCGCTGGCCTCGCACCCCTCCCCACAGCCCCGTGGGGGCTCAGGCAGTGCTTCCCCATCCTCTCTCCCACTTGCCCGCAGGACGGATCCCTCCTGCCCCATCCTGGTGCCACAGACCTGGGCCCCAGCACCACACACAGGCTCCGCATTACAGAGGGGCCCACCCTTTCCCAAAATGCACACGCAGTCTGGCAGCCCTTTGTTAATAGGGCGCAGTCGGCCTCGTTAACCAGAGGTGAGGTGTGGGTGAGAAGGATGGGCTGGTGGACCAGACGCTGTCGCCCTGCGCAGTGACACCGTGGCCGTGACCTGCTGTTCTCCCAGGGTGGCAGACCCAGCGCCTTACTTGGGGCTGCTGCAAACACTGTCCTGATGCCAGCCCCGTGGCTTGACCCCGTGCCCACGCCGGGCGGGAGCAGGGGATGGGTGCTCGGCAGCCCTGGGTGGCAGCAAGCTCTGCTGCCTGCCCCTGCAGCTCATCCAGCGCTGGCGAGGCCAGGGCGTTCATGGGCAAACAGCCTGGGCTGCGTCGGGGGCTCCGGTGCCACCAGCTGCTGCCCGACTGATCCTCCAGTGCTGAAAGCTCCGTGGCTCCGTCCTCCGCTGCCTGCCCTTGCTGGCAGGAGAGGTGTCCCCTGCCCCAAAGCATCTGGGGGACCTGCCTTGGCCCCAACAGCAGAAATAAAAAAGCCTAAAAAACTTGCTGTTTCTTAGCTTTCCCTCCAGACCTGGGAC
>NW_009258891.1:1364753-1365355 GCF_000687185.1 Egretta garzetta
GGCTGGCTGCGTGCTGGAGGCGCCGCGCTGTGCAGCTCCTCGCCGTCTCTGCGTTGCTGCCCTCTGGCTGCCTCGGCACGTCCCTGGCGAGTGTCACCTCCGCTGGCGAGATGGGCCCGGCCGCGGCCATCACGGGGCTCTGGCTCTTGCAAGATTCACCACAACTCAAGCACCTTCCTGTGGGAGAGCAGATCAGCGCCGCTCTCTGCACCATCAGCCATGAGTGGGGGCTGGCAGCCTCGGGCCGAACTACAGCATCGAGGACTTGAATTTAGGGAATTTGTCCCATTTGCATGCACAATGTATCCCGCATGATCCGGGCTGCCCAAGTGCAGGTCCCGCCTGTAGGCCATGCCCTGCTGTCCTGAGACAGGATTGCCTCGATGGGATCCAGGGCGAGGAGGCTGAAACTCTGGGGTCCTGCAGGGTGCTGTAGAATTGAGATATGGCAGTGGATTCACACGTGCGGGGGGTGGCAGATCTTTTCTGTGGGCTCTCCCACCTTAAAAAGATACTTTAAAGTGCAGGAAAACAGCAGGGAAAGCTCAGGGAAACATGGCTTTCATTGAAAGATCCGGGCTCGGCTCTACAGTTTGCCCAAG
>NW_009258891.1:1365588-1366174 GCF_000687185.1 Egretta garzetta
GGCCCCTTTTAGCCGCTCCGCGGGCCCATCCTGTGCTGGGGGCAGATGGTGCAGCCAGCGTCACATGCCCGGGCTGTTTTTAGCGAGGTTAAGAAACTTAACCCCAGGGAGTGACAAACTCAGCATCTGTTTGACTTGCTGCACCTATTTCTGCACCGGACGTTGGCGGGGAGTGGGCTATTTTTAACCATCCCTGGTTTATTATCTCCTTTCTAGCTGTTATCACGGGCTGGGAGAGGATCTGTGCGCTTTTCGTGAAAAACTCACTGCCGATCCCAGACCAGATAAGCCTGCGGGAAGCCAGCACCGCTTCCCCCGAGCCCAGCGGCGTGTGGGCGCAGGCTCTCTCGCAGCAGAAATGGAAGTGACTACTTTCTAACCGCTTCCTTTCTTTCTGGGTCTCTCTCTCCCTCCTGCCCCTCCTGACAAGTTCGTTTCCTGTTATTGATAACGGCCCCTGCACCCGGCGAGAGGTCACCACGCTCGGTGCCCCCATGAGAAAACAGCCCGGGGGCTGGAGGCAGCGGGGCTGGGCAAAGCAAACCCAGCCCAGCTCTGCTGGGGCAGGCAGGCACGGGCCCGCCGG
>NW_009258891.1:1366210-1366770 GCF_000687185.1 Egretta garzetta
TGCCCAGGCCCCTGCTGCTGCAGGCTGCCGCGTGCCGCGGGACCCGGGATATGGGTGACACCAAGGGTCTTCGGGATTTTCAGGCCTTTTTGTGCCTTTTTCATGGGGAGCTGCTGTGTCCTGCGTGGTCCGGGGATGGAGAGCAGCTTCTTGCTCCTGGGAGCCGCCTTCCCACCCACGCACCTCGCGGTGCTTTGCAAGCAGGCGCCGTGGTCTAGAGCCTCCCCGGGAGACACGTGTGTGTCGCTCAGCCTGGGGCAAGCCACCCTCTGCTGCCACCCGTGCGAGGCAGGCAGCTAGCTCCCCGGGGGAAACTGAGGCACACAAAGGTTTCCAGGCAGCCTTTCCAAAAGCACAGAGCTCTCCGAGACAGCCAGGGAAGCGCGGGGCAACCCCAAGTGTCATGTGGATGCGCAAGATTCTGCCACCGGTGCTGGGGCTGCGTCCCCTCGCAGTGCAGTGTCCCCTCACAGTGCAGTGTCCCCTCATGGTGCAGTGTCCCCTCACAGCGCAGTGTCCCCTCATGGTGCAGTGTCCCCTCACAGCGCAGTGTCCCCTCA
>NW_009258891.1:1366876-1372970 GCF_000687185.1 Egretta garzetta
TGCCCAGGCCCCTGCTGCTGCAGGCTGCCGCGTGCCGCGGGACCCGGGATATGGGTGACACCAAGGGTCTTCGGGATTTTCAGGCCTTTTTGTGCCTTTTTCATGGGGAGCTGCTGTGTCCTGCGTGGTCCGGGGATGGAGAGCAGCTTCTTGCTCCTGGGAGCCGCCTTCCCACCCACGCACCTCGCGGTGCTTTGCAAGCAGGCGCCGTGGTCTAGAGCCTCCCCGGGAGACACGTGTGTGTCGCTCAGCCTGGGGCAAGCCACCCTCTGCTGCCACCCGTGCGAGGCAGGCAGCTAGCTCCCCGGGGGAAACTGAGGCACACAAAGGTTTCCAGGCAGCCTTTCCAAAAGCACAGAGCTCTCCGAGACAGCCAGGGAAGCGCGGGGCAACCCCAAGTGTCATGTGGATGCGCAAGATTCTGCCACCGGTGCTGGGGCTGCGTCCCCTCGCAGTGCAGTGTCCCCTTGCAGCGCAGTGTCCCCTCATGGTGCAGTGTCCCCTCGCGGCGCAGCAGTGTGTCCTGGGTGACCACGTAGCCCCATGGCTCTTGCTGTGCCTCTGTGGCTTCTCCTCTGGCATTTGTTGGACAGAGCATCAAAGCCTCAGCACCTTGGAGATCTGGCCCCACACGCTGGCTTAGATGCCCTCCACCCTCACCACTCGACTGAGCAGCAAGCCTCCGTGCATGAAGCTGAAAGGAATGGGGAGAGCTTGCTCCCACATGGGAAGAGGAATAAACGATACTGATCTAAAGCACCTTCACACTAGAACACCTTCCCCGGGGGGCCGTGCCCATGCCCATGCACCCATCGCTGCTGGCCCCACACAGACGGGGCTGGGGCTTCACCTTCTGCCCCCTGCCTTTCTGTTTGTGAAGTTGGAGGGAAGCTCAGCTTGTTTGCAGGAGACGTGGGAGAATATCGAATTCCAGAAACTGAAAGTGGTTCTGCCCAGCAGCCATGCAAAGAAGAAAAAACTCAAACAGTTAAGCACGAAATTCAGGTGATAAACCACCCTTTTGGTTCTCCTTGAGGGGAAGGGCAGGAGCGCAGGGGCTGGCAGGAGCAGTGGCAGATGCCGTGAAAAAATGAAACAGCAATTGCTTAATTGCTTCCAGGCAGAGCCGGGCAGCGGCAGGAGCAAACTCTGCGCAGACCGACACTGGCAGCGGGGAGGAAGGTGACACCTCCGCTCCCTCCGGCCCCCCCTCCTCGGGATCAGCTCCATCCCCGCGGGATGCCCGAGGGCCCAGGCTCGTGTGCTGCACCCCCCGAGGGCTCTGTGCCCCCCGCAGCCCCGCTGACACAGCCCGCGCGTGGCAAACGCTTGCACGCCGTGGCACCGAGTGCCGGGGCCGTCCTTGGGAATGCGCTCATGCGGAGGAAGCTGGAGGAGCGAGACGTTGCTCTCCGGGAAAAGCGATCTGCAGAGGTGCTTCCCTCGCTCCCAGGTCCCCGCTGTCCCCAGGCCAGCGGGCGTGTGGCGCGGAGCCCCCCGATGCCGTGCTGTAACTGGGCTGCTCGCCCCCCCCGCGGGCGGCTCTGCGGGATGCTCCGGCTAATTGCAGAGTCCTCCTGCCGGGAGCTGATCTGCTGGTTTTTACAGAGTCTGCTGAATCCCGAGGCAGCCGCTTCACCTTCAAGCCCGTGAGCGATGCTTAGGCAGCGAAGGGGACGGACGAATTTCCAAAGCCCTGCAGGATGTCCTGAGCTCCCAGTCGTGTCAGCTGGAGCAAGAGTCGCCCTGTCCGAGCGCTAGACCCAAAGGTGAAGGAGGCCCGGCGAGATGAGGCCGTGGTGCGGTAGGCAATGCCGGGGCAGTGACACCGTGGGGCACCATCGGTGTTTTGGGTGCTCATTCGGTGCCCGCATGAGTTTGGGTGACTTCGGGGCTCCGCTGCTGTTCGGGGAGGGTGAGGAGAGGCGCTGGGGTGTGTGGGTCAGGGCAGGGCAGCTGGGAGAGCCGGATCCCCATCGGGAGGTGGGAGGGCAGACGTGGGAGTTGGGACAGGCTGGGCTTTAGGGGGGAGAACAACTCCCAGTCTGAAGCTGGGAGCTGCTCTTTGCACAAAGGGAACTGACCATGAGGATATGGCCCGAGGATGCTCAGGGTGCAAGATGACCCCATGGAAGTGGAGATGTAAAAAGCAAGTGACCCACAAGTACCTGTCAGGGGTAAGTCCAGATCTCCCTGCCCAAAGCACCAGCTCTGTAGGGTCCCCATGTCCTGCTGGGTTTGCTGAAATCAAAACCACAGCCATACAGCCCCTTGAAGACCCCTCAGGCCCTGCCACAAACCTCTCCAGTCCCTCTAGCCCAGCTCCTGACCCTAATGCAGAGGTGTCCATGGACGGGGACACGGGCGATGCCATGCCTGGCACATCTCCAGGCACCTCACGCTGGGCCAGGGGCGATGGCTGATGTGGGAGCAGCTGGGACCCTTCCTGCTGCATCCGTGACCAGTCCTCTGCTGTCCCAGCACCACTCTGGGCATCACCATCACCTCCCGACACACAGGGGCCACTGCTCGCCCATCCTGCTCTCCACGTTGGGCATCGGGGACGCTGTGCTCTAGGGACGGGGCAAGGCCGGTGCTTCTGCAGCGAGGCAGGGGGTCCAGGCTACGCTCCCTGCAGCAGCCCTGCTCTGCACACGGGCTGTGAGAGCACGGGGGTGAGGGCCACCCTGGAGGGATCCAGACACTGACATCCCACTGCCACCGAGGTCCCCACTGCTGGGGACAAGGGACACGCCTGTTCTGGGCAGGACACCTCCTGCCCCACAGGGGAGGGAGGGAAGGTGGCGAGGGGCAGAGCTGTGGGACCCACCCAGAGCCAATTCCCTCACTGCTGTGTCCCCCCGTCCCCTTCTGGGCTTTGCCCTCCGGGGCTGCCTGGTTCCTCTTCGCCTGCATGGCAGCCCACCATGGCGGCTCCTGCCCTGGAGTCCCGGTCCTGCCCTGACAGCAACCACCCCCAGGTGGGGGTCTGCCCCCAGCCTGGACACCCTCTTCCCTCGAAGCCAGACCTTACCGCAGGTCCTCTGCAGCCCAAACAGCCCGTTCTTGTAGGACCCGGCGGCTGCCCCGTGCTCTGCTCCCCGAGCCATCCTGACGCAGCCAGTGCAGAGCTGGTGGTGCAACACGGGACGAACCCGGCTGAAGAGCGATGCAGCCCCTCGCCTTGCACTGCTGGCCAGAGCAGCTTCTGGGTTTCTGCTCCCCGTTGCACCCCTCTGCAGACCCAGCCGGTGTCCCTCAGGAGAAGCGGCATCGTCTCCCCGGCTGGGGCGCAGAGGCGGCCAGAAGCAGCGTGCACAACCGCGCGTGTGCGCCTCTGGGGCTTCACTGCTCTGCAGAGGCCAGCGAGGTACTTGCATGCCCTTCGCTTGCACGGGTGGGCACCAGTGTGTGAACAGGGACGTTCACTCCGCACGGGTGGGTGTGCATCCCGCCATCAGCTCCGGCACGTGCCGTTCCCAGGTGGGCAGCACCGCATGGGGGGTGCAAGGAGGCATGGGGGGGAAGATTGCTGCAGGAGCGGCACCGAGAGCTGAGAAGTGTCCTGGGACGAGCGGTGCGTTCCTGCTCCGTCTGCTCCTGGTCTCACTCACATCCAGTCTACCTCCACCAGCTCCTGCCTCACTTGCACCAGCACCTTGTCTTCCACGCTCTGGGTCTCCACCGGGCTGTGGCCTCCCATGCTCTGTGCCCCCCCCAAATGCAACCCCATTTCCATGTCTCACCCAGCAGGTACTTCAGCTGGGGGCGGGCAGGGGCCACGCTGGCCAGGTACAAGTACGCTGAGGCCCATTTGTGCTCCATCAGATGCGTGTAGGGGTCAGGAGGTCTCAGCAGCGCAGATTTTTCTGCCTCTGGGAGCCTGAGCTGTGGCACATCCCTGCACCATGTCTCTGCTTCGCTCCGATGCTCCCTCCGTCCTGGATGAGTCCCCATGGCCAGGACAGGCCCTTCAGGCTCTCTCATGCTCTCTGGATAAGGAAAAGCCAAAGGTGGTCTTCCCAGGGCTCTGTCCCGGGTCTCCTTCTTGGCCCCAGCCAGCACAGGGACACACGTGGCTGGTAGAGCCAAGCCAGTGGCACGGGGAGGTCCATGAGCTGCAGGGGGAAAATATGCAGGGTTTCCCAGGTAATTCCCTGAGGATGAGCACCTCGGTGTTGTCTGGCTTCAGAGGCAGAGGATGCGTGGTCTCTCAGGATCTGTTTCCCCCTGTTTCCCCTGTGCGTGGTCTCACCAAGGCACGGGGGCGACCCAGGTCCCAGGGCAACCTAACAAGGTTGTTTGGCAAAGGGCATCCATCCGCATCCTTCGCCGCAGCTTTCAGGAGGGTTTCATGACCAAGGCAGAACCTGGCAGGAGGCAGAAGAGTCTTACTGCTGAGAGGATCCCAAATCCTTTGAAATGGCCACCAAATCTCTTAAACTGCACTGGGCCACAGATCACTAAAATTGCAGCACACGGAGCTCTTGGACTCCATAAAAGTTTTTTTCCACACCACTTTGGCAGCTTGACCTCACTTTGCTGAAAGGTTCACATTCCTTTTGGGGAAAAGGGGCCCAAATCCAACTGCCAAAGGCTGGTGCTGCCCTCTGGTCTCCTGCTCTCCGTGCAGAGGAGCTGGCCGTGCCCGTGGTGCCTCGGTACAGTGAGGGCCTCTGGGCAGCCCAGCTCCGGGGGTCGGAGCCCCATTTCTCTGCACCTTTGGGTGCTGCCTGGCTTTGTGGCTGTTCCCTGGGCCCTACAAGGTCTGCAGGGTCCAGCCAACCCCGTCCTGCCCATGACAGGCCGTTGGGCAGGTTGGAGGTGAGCACGGGCACGGGGCCGTCACCATCGCATGCCCCGTGACTCGCTGGTGCTGGCAGCTCTGTGGTGTCTGCCCCAGTGCCAGGCTGAGCTTGTCCCTAGCTTGGCCCAGTGCTGGAGGAGCAGGGCTGGGCCAGCAACAGGCAGGAAGGGTGGCCCCAGGGGTTTGCGTCTTGGCTGCATCCTCAGGGACGCCTTCAGCTCAAAGCCACCCCGATGGGAAGGGTGCCCACTACACTAGGAGGGCAGACACAGTCCCAGCCTCAGCCTTGCTGAGGAAGGAAGCTGCTGCATCGTCTGACAGGCTGGCCCTTCAGGAAATAACCCTCTTTGTTTACTCTGGTCCCTACTGAGGGCATGTTTATGCAGCCACCTTGTTACGTACCGCACTGCTGGTCATCTTAGGAAGACTTCTCAGTCAGAAGACGGAGGGTGGCAGGGAAGGGCAGTGCTGGGCCCTTGTCTGTCTGTGGTGGGGCTGCCCCTATGCCCCTACAGCCAAGTTCTTTCATCCCACCCACGACAGGGAGCAATGCCTCAGGCCATCCCCAGGCTGACATAGAGTCCAGTCCAGGTCTGCAGAGGCTGCTGGCACCCTGGGATCTGCTCATGACACAGATGCTGGTGGCCCTTGTCTCCGGGATAAGGTTGCTTTGTTGCTGGCCAAGCTCGGTGCTTTGCTCTGGAGCTCAGTCCCTCTGATCTCCCAGCTCTTGGGTGGCCCTGACAGGGTCTCCCATGGGCCACCAGTGTGGATGTTGCTGTCAGGGTGAAACTGTGGCCCCCCCGTGCACACGCGTTCCTGCAAACACACAGGCATGCACAGACACACGCCTCTCCAGCGCAGTGGCAGGCAGTGCCAGCACCGCACGCCCCAGGGTCAGCCTGGTCCCCTCAAGGAGCCCGGCTGGAGGTGGCGGGGCAGAAGAGGAAGGAAGCGCGCGGTGTCTCTGCTCGAGCCCGGGCAATAACAAACAGGAAGAGCAGCAGGGCTGCAGCCGCGGGCATGGGCAGGAAGGATGTGCCCCAAGGGCAGACCTGTCCTTCTTGATCCAGACCCTCCAGGGACCTTCCTCCCCCTGTACACCTCCTTTCCTGCCCTGGGGAGGGGGAGCCTGCATGCCCAGGGATGGTCCAGGGTGCAGAGGGGCGGCGGGCGGCACCCACAGCGAGATGGGCTAGGGGGACAGTAGGGTGGCAGGAGGACCACTCTGTCCACAGCCGGGCAGGGAGGGCAGGAGGTGCCGAGCCCTGGCTCGCGCACCCGCGG
>NW_009258891.1:1373876-1375227 GCF_000687185.1 Egretta garzetta
CACGGATCCCCCCGGGGCTGTGGCTCCTGGGGAGCTGCCACCCTTGCCCTGGCTGGCAAGGGGACGCAGGGATGGTGTGTGTGGCAGCGGTGGCATTGCTACCCCCAGAAATGCCACCAGGCAGCAGGGAGTCATGGGGAGCAGCTCCTGCCCCAGCCGCATTCCCAAACAGCATGGCCACGGCATGGACCTGCTTCTCTGCAGGACCTCCCTGAGCCGATGAGGTCCGGGGATCTTTGCACACTGAGAGCTCCGACTCCACAGCATTCCCTGTCCCTTTGGGTCCATCTCCTCCTCATGAAGGGACCTGGGGACAAGAAGGAGCCTCATGATCCCAGGGTGCTGCCGGCCCCATGAGGAGCTCTGCCCAGAGGTGAATCAGCATCACCTGCATCTCTCCATCCCTGCCAGGGGCTGTCCCAGGGCTGGTGGCCGTGGAGCCCTAGCACCCTCCTCCAGCTGGGCTGCTCCATCGCCTCTTGCTCAACCACCCAGATAAAGCAGTTTCCTCTTGATGGTTGCTGAGACCTGTGGGATGGAGGAGGCTCTCCCAGGGTCTTCCTTGCCAGAGCTGCGAGGCTGTTGAGGGTGCCTGGCCCCCTGTCTCCCAACAGCAGGAGCTGACAGGCTCCTTGGGGTGTCTACAGCCCACCCCGTCTCATCTGCCAAATGCTGCTGTGCTCATGTGGGTCCCAGCTCTCCCTCCTCCCCATCACATCCCCAGGCCGAAGCAGGCATGCTGGGGAAGGGTGGGAGCCACACGGCAGCATGTGCTTCCCATGGAGCTGGAGAGCATCTTGGCCTCCTCCAAAACCAGACCCTGCTCCGCCATCATGGGGTAGTGGGTGCCTGCGTGGGCTGCAGTGCTGTGGGTGTCCCGGGCGGTGAACATGCTGGGAGCTCTCCCCATGCCACCCACCTGGATGCAGAGGCCAGGGGCCCCAGTTCCAGGGCAGCTGAGGACCCAAAACCTGTCCCTTGCTTAGGGACTACCTGTCGGGGGTCCACCCAGCCTGCTGGTATCTCTCAGATGTGCCTTTTCTTTTCCAGCCACTTCTGCTCCGATGGCTCCTTGATTCTGCGGGAGCTGAGGGCCCCCCGTGTCTACTCCCTGTGCTCCAGGACGAGGGCTTTGCCGCTGCCGCAGCATGGTACAAGCCTGCTTGGTGTGCTCCAGAGCTCATAAGGCGGCGGGGCCAGCCATGGACAAGACGGACAAGCCCAGTCCCTCTGCCAAGAAGCACGTGCGTCTTCAGGAGAGGTGAGCGTGGCTGGACGGTGCCTGCAGCCCCAACCCTGCGCCGCCCATCTCGTCCCCAGGGCTTGGGGTCCCCCCAAACCCCCTCCCCCA
>NW_009258891.1:1376243-1379119 GCF_000687185.1 Egretta garzetta
CACGGATCCCCCCGGGGCTGTGGCTCCTGGGGAGCTGCCACCCTTGCCCTGGCTGGCAAGGGGACGCAGGGATGGTGTGTGTGGCAGCGGTGGCATTGCTACCCCCAGAAATGCCACCAGGCAGCAGGGAGTCATGGGGAGCAGCTCCTGCCCCAGCCGCATTCCCAAACAGCATGGCCACGGCATGGACCTGCTTCTCTGCAGGACCTCCCTGAGCCGATGAGGTCCGGGGATCTTTGCACACTGAGAGCTCCGACTCCACAGCATTCCCTGTCCCTTTGGGTCCATCTCCTCCTCATGAAGGGACCTGGGGACAAGAAGGAGCCTCATGATCCCAGGGTGCTGCCGGCCCCATGAGGAGCTCTGCCCAGAGGTGAATCAGCATCACCTGCATCTCTCCATCCCTGCCAGGGGCTGTCCCAGGGCTGGTGGCCGTGGAGCCCTAGCACCCTCCTCCAGCTGGGCTGCTCCATCGCCTCTTGCTCAACCACCCAGATAAAGCAGTTTCCTCTTGATGGTTGCTGAGACCTGTGGGATGGAGGAGGCTCTCCCAGGGTCTTCCTTGCCAGAGCTGCGAGGCTGTTGAGGGTGCCTGGCCCCCTGTCTCCCAACAGCAGGAGCTGACAGGCTCCTTGGGGTGTCTACAGCCCACCCCGTCTCATCTGCCAAATGCTGCTGTGCTCATGTGGGTCCCAGCTCTCCCTCCTCCCCATCACATCCCCAGGCCGAAGCAGGCATGCTGGGGAAGGGTGGGAGCCACACGGCAGCATGTGCTTCCCATGGAGCTGGAGAGCATCTTGGCCTCCTCCAAAACCAGACCCTGCTCCGCCATCACGGGGTAGTGGGTGCCTGCGTGGGCTGCAGTGCTGTGGGTGTCCCGGGCGGTGAACATGCTGGGAGCTCTCCCCATGCCACCCACCTGGATGCAGAGGCCAGGGGCCCCAGTTCCAGGGCAGCTGAGGACCCAAAACCTGTCCCTTGCTTAGGGACTACCTGTCGGGGGTCCACCCAGCCTGCTGGTATCTCTCAGATGTGCCTTTTCTTTTCCAGCCACTTCTGCTCCGATGGCTCCTTGATTCTGCGGGAGCTGAGGGCCCCCCGTGTCTACTCCCTGTGCTCCAGGACGAGGGCTTTGCCGCTGCCGCAGCATGGTACAAGCCTGCTTGGTGTGCTCCAGAGCTCGTAACGGCAGCCTGACAGCCCGGGCAGCCGGGGCAGCCATGGACAAGACGGACAAGCCCAGTCCCTCTGCCAAGAAGCACGTGTCTTCAGGAGAGGTGAGCGTGGCTGGACGGTGCCTGCAGCCCCAACCCTGGGCCCCCCACCTCGTCCCCAGGGCGTGGGCTCACCCAAACCTCCTTCCCCCAGCCCTGCCAGCCCCCTGACTTGTGCAGAGCATGGAGACAGCCCTGACCCCCCCACACCCCCCAGCCAAACCTAGACAAAGTGCTCTGAAGGTTTTCCAGCAAAATGGTGAAATGAGCAGCTAGTTCCTTGTTGTTGTCATCCCCCCTCCTTCCCCCCCCCATCTTCTGGTAGAGACCTGGCCCCTTTCTTCATCCTCTGCTATTTTCTGCCTGACTTGTGCTTGCTGTGGGGTGGTTTTAACTGGTGATGCAGCGGGATGGGCCACCCTCCTGTCCCAGGGCCACAGAGGGTCAGGCAGGGACCCCTTTGCCTCCCAGGAGGGGCTCCAATGTCTCACTGATGCTGGACATGAGCTCGCTGGGGAGCGTGGAGCCCATCCAGCCCGTCTGCACGCCACGGGACATCACGCTGAAGTTCCTGAGGACATCAAGCCATGTGCTGAGGAGAGAGGAGCTCCAGCAACGCGCCCAGAGCCTGACACAGCTCCAGGAGGAGTTCTCGGTACGCTGCTCCTCTGCTCTCTCCCTCCTCACACTGGGGGTGGCAGGGGCTGGCGGCGGGGGGACCGGCAGGGCTGGACACCTCCCAGGGAGGCTGCGAGCCCAGCTCTGACCCGCAGCACAGCGGGGTGGGCGATGTGGGCAAAGAGGGGTGAAGGGTGCCCTGGGAATGCCCCGGCTGCCCGCTCCCTGGTGCACACAAGTCCCCACTGTGTCCCTGTCCTGCCCTCCCACGCCGAGCTCTTCTCCCAGGGGCGCCTCTCTGGAAGGTGTCCCACCGCTTCAGGACTGAGGACGGGGCTCATCCCAGGAGCTGACATCCCTGGTGATGCTGCCGGGTCCCCGGGTCAGCCTCTCATTGCCTGGGGGAGCGGCTCTGCCACGATGAGGGGACGTGAGCAGCAGCGACGGAGTCTTCCTCACAGTTGTTCTCTCCTCCTGCAGAAAATCCCACCCAACTTTGTCAGTCCGGAGGAGCTGGAGATCCCTGGACGTGCCTCCAAGGACAGATACAAAACCATCCTCCCCAGTATGTGCCGCTGCATTCCTCTGCCTCCCTTTTGCCTGGGGGCCATGTGCAGCAAGGGCGGGGGGGTGTGCTTGTGTGCGTGTGTGGGCGTGTGTGGGTGCTTGTGCATGGGAGGCGGGTGACGCAGAGCACCCCGGCACGGGGTGGGCACTCCTGGGTGCTCCTGGTGTTCCTGCTGTGCTCGTTCCTGCTCTCCCTGTTGCAGGCGCTGGGTGCTGTGTTGCAGGGGGTGCACACTATGGGGGGGTACGTGGGGAGCTACTCCTTGGGGTGTGCAGCCCACAACAGCCCAGCCTGGGTTGCCCCCAGCCACTGTGGGGGCCTCACATGTCGCCGGGGCATGGCGCTGGGGGTACAGAGGCTGAGAACATTACAGGAGGACTCGTTTGGGTCAGGCACAGTGGCAGGGCCCGGGGGGGTCACTGCCTGGTGGGTGTTGCCCCACGTGCTCGCCGTGGCACAGGCATGGCTGGCTGCAC
>NW_009258891.1:1379382-1383411 GCF_000687185.1 Egretta garzetta
GGCTGTCACCCGCTGTCCCGTGGCCGCCCCGGGGTAGCAGCCTGAGCTTGCCACCCCTTCCTGAGCTGGGGGGATGTGGCTCCATCCGCACAGGGCAGACACGCCGTCCCCTCTGCGGGGAAACCCTCAGGGGGCTCCCGCTGCTTGGGGGGGTTGAGCACCCATACGGGCTCCCCCGCGGGGGCTTCTCCATCTCTTCCTCAAGCACTGGAAAGGCGACAGCAGGCAGAGCACCACAGCCCGGTGCTGTCCAGCCCTTACACATCCAGGAATTTCCTCGCTGCGCAGGGGGGTTCTTGCAATTTCCCAAAAAGAAAGCTGGCAAAGGGAAGGGCATGGGCTGTTCAGGGCTTAAAGGGCGGCCATAGGAAAGGTGGGGACAAGCTTTTTAGCAGGGCCAGCTGGGACAGGACAAGGGGGGATGGCTTTAAACTAAACCAGGGGAGGTTTAGACTGGATCTAAGGAAGAAATTCTTTACAGTGAGGGTGGTGAAACCCTGGCAGGGGTTGCCCAGAGAGGGGGTGGAGGCCCCATCCCTGGGAACATTCCAGGCCAGGTTGGCCGGGGCTGTGAGCAACCTGATGTGGTTCAAGGTGTCCCTGCTCCTGCAGGGGGGTTGGGCTGGGTGACCTCTAGGGGTCCCTTCCCACCCAGACCACTCTATGATTCTATGGTTCATCTTTGACACCCATGGGGTCCCTTTCCAGAGACTGAGAAATCCCCAGCCCCCAGGGTGTTACTTCAGGCAGCCTGGTTTACGATAATCCCGTGCAGATGACCCCTCCCAGGCGGCCGTCTCCCTTGTGCTGCACCATACGGCACCCCAGACCAGGCCCTCGTCTCAGCCAGGTACCAGCTTTGCCCAGTTGCTGGGCTTCTTCCTGAGCAATTAATCTCCTTGCAGCATCCTTCCCTTGGGACAGGCCAGGGACACTGGGAAGCAGAGGTGGGGCCACAGCCGCCCTGGGTAAATGTCAGCCAGGAGAGCGTGGGGATGTGGGACTCGGAAAGGTAGCCCACAGAGGTGCCCTCTGGCATGGCAGACCCCCGGGAGGTGGCCTGGGGGGGCCAGCTGGAGGGCATTGAGCAGCATTCCTTTCCTGACGGTGCTCATGGCTGCGCTCCAGCAGCGGTGTGAGCTGCCAGCGCCCGGCGGTGAGGGTCAAAGTCTGGCTCGGGACACAGGAGCACCATGCGGCTTCATGTCGCATGACACCGTCACCCTGTCCCCGTGCATCAGGGTGTACGTGAGCATGGGGCATCCCCTCCATCTCACACGAGTGCTAACGAAAATGCACCCAAACTGCAGGTATGTGCACACCTGAGCACAGCCGTGCCCACACATCCCCGCGTGGAGCTGGTGTTTTCTGCCCCCTTCCTTCCACTTACCCAAGGGTGTCACGGCGCAGGAATTTGAGGGCACATCAGCAAATTAACAACCGCCCCGCTCCTGGCGTGCTTGGGTGGCACAACGCGCCTGGGAGCTCTGCAGGAGTTTGATCCCATCAGCCTCCACCTGGGACTGGGCGTTTTCCCTGGTGACCAGCTCCCATGAAATGCTTTTGAGGATGAGGAGCAGGTGGGGGGAAATTCCCAGTGCTGACACCTCCAGGTCTTACCACAGGTCTCCTCCTGAATGGGAAATCGTGTTCCCTGGGGAAAAGAAATTATCTTGAGGCATGAGAAAAGGGCTATACAAAATGTTCCTGTCCCCTGGCTGGGCCGGTGCGATTTACTGTGGGACCAAACGGTTAACGGGATTGCTGGAAAGACCTGGATTAAATCACAGGGGTTTAGGTGCATTTTTAACCGAGATCCCTTTTGAGAAACCATAAAGCTCTGCCCAGAGCGCTGCACTCGCTTTGCCAAAGGCTGTGGGTGCCTCCCCCAGCATCCCCAGGGCGTCCTCAGCCGGGTCCCTGGCTCCTCGCTGTGTTGCCAAACCCCACCTCCAGCCGGGCGCTGCAGTAACTCGCTGTCACCCTGCTCCTTCCCACCCCTCCGCCCGCGGCCGCTGCACGCTCCAGCTCTGCTGGGCCCAGCGCTGCCCACGAAGGCACGATGCGAAGCAGGAGCTGAGCAGGACCCAGAGCCCCTCCAAGCTTTTCCGCTTCTTTGGCAATTTTACACAGGGGGAGGAAGCGCCCATGGAGGCAGAGCTTGGAGCTGTGAAATGGAGCCTGGGGCAGAGGCAGGGCAGGGGCCTGTGCCCACCACCCCTCCCCGTGTCCCCAGACCCAGCCTTCCCGCTGCTGGGCACTGCCACGTCCCCCCTGAGCCTGGCGGGGAGGCAGCACTGGTGGGACACAGCTGGGACGGTCCCAGATCCCAGCCAGAGCGGAGCTTGATGACTTCTGCTTGTCCTTGGGGAAATGCTCTGGGGAGAAACACCCTCCCCGTGTGAGCTCTGCCTCGCCAAGGCCTCCCGCATGCCGGCTTTCGTCACACCAGTGACCGGGGACGCTTGCAAGCGGCTTGGGTGCATGTGGCTTGCTCCTGGATTGTGGGACTGGGAGGGTGGAGAGGATGTCTGGTGGTGCCTGATCAGGTCTATAAAAGCATTTCAAGGACAGGTTTAGTGGGAAATATCCCATGTGGCTCAGCCTCTCACCTGTAGAGGAAGACAAGCACCACGAGAGCTGGGGTGGCCTGGAGATAGGCGCCCCTTGCACGCCAGGGTCCCCCCCAGCGTCACTGATGGAGCTTGTGCTCGACAGGGCTACGCGGGGCGGCCCCGGGAGTACATTGCCACCCAGGGACCCATGCTGAACACCGTGACCGACTTCTGGGAGATGGTGTGGCAGGAGGAGGCACCCCTCATCGTCATGATAACCAAGCTGCAGGAGCGCAAAGAGGTACCGTTGTCCCTCCCCAGGCACAGCGCCCCAGCCAGGAGCAAAGGGGCGGGGGGCAGAGGGGTAATAACAACTGTAAAGGGTTATGTGAGGCCAAGTGTGGGGCCTGAGCACCCGCTGGCTTTCTCTGCTTTGCTCTCAGAGGGTACCCTGATGGTTGCACACGCAGGAGAAGAGCCCCGGGGCTGCAGCCTTGGCCCCATCCAGCAAAGCCTCTCCTCCTCACGTGGCCTCCTGTGCTCTGGGCATGCCCCGCCAGCTGGATAATAGGATAAAGAGATTAGGGCAACCCCTGGGAGAGGGAAGAGAGGCAGCGGTCAGCAGTGCCCCTCCAGCCCTCAGCAGCTCTCCTCCTAGGCTGGGAGCTCTCCTCCGGTAGATCCAGGCTGGGATGGGAGCCGGCAGCACCGTGCCCTGTGTGGGGGCTGCCCTGTGCCTTGGCCGGGACCCCCGGCTCCCTGTCGGGGCCGAACCTGCGCGGGGGCGCCCCCCCTCCCCTCCCCAGCCACATCCTTCCTCCCTGCTCCCCCTGGCCGGCGCAGCGTCCTTGTGCCCTCGCTGGGCAGGATGGGCCCTCCGGGGTCTGGCAGGACATGGACTGGCCCAGGCACAGCTCCCGTGGGGCTGGGGAGAGCCGGGCAGCCCTGGGGTCTCCATCCCTGTGGCAGGGCATGGGAAAGGTGAGGGGGAGCAGATGTGGGGAGGGGGATCTACCCCGTCCTCAGCTTCCCCTCTCTGCCACTCCATGTCCGCTTCCCTGCTCCCCCGCACCTCCCCAAGTGCTGCCCCTTCCCGAGAGCACGGAGCAAAGCAAAGCTCAAACATCCAGTGGGTGCCTGGAGCATCTCCACAGCTGTGAACCCTGCCTTGCTCTTTCAGAAATGTGTCCACTACT
This sequence comes from Egretta garzetta, assembly GCF_000687185.1. Taxonomy (NCBI): domain Eukaryota; kingdom Metazoa; phylum Chordata; class Aves; order Pelecaniformes; family Ardeidae; genus Egretta; species Egretta garzetta. The sequence continues at coordinate 1,383,134 of NW_009258891.1, forward strand.
GGCCAGAGAAGGAGGGCACCTACGGCCCCTTCACCATCCACGTGCAGGGCGTGAGCGAGTGCGTGGAGTACGTGCTCCGGGACCTCTCCATCCAGGTGGGTTGGAGCTCCATCCCGGGGTCAGAGGGGGAGCCGGCAGGGGCCAGCAGTGCCCCCACACCCCCCAGGTTCCTGAGCGGGTGGCAACGCTGTGTGATGGGAGAGCAGAGGGTGGGGGGCTGGGGGAGCTGGGGCTGTGAGCCCCCCGCCAGAGGCAGGCTCTGCAGGGCTCCCTCCTGC
>NW_009258891.1:1383837-1391239 GCF_000687185.1 Egretta garzetta
CCCAGGTGCCTGGGGGGGGGGCAACGCTGTGTGATGGGAGAGCAGAGGGTCGGCGGCTGGGAGAGCTGGGTCTGTGAGCCCCCAGCCAGAGGACGGCTCTGCAGAGCTCCTGCCTGCCGGAGGGGGCCCAGAGGGAGAAGGACTCTGCCCTGAGGAGACAGGAGAGGGGGGCAGCCGGGAGACCTTCACACCTTTCGCTGCTTGCACTCTGCCATGGGGCTCTGCCCCTTGGGCTCCCCGTAGTCATCCTGGGCTGACACTAGCCAAAAGGATCTTGCTGGCTCCGCCTGGACCATGGGGACAGTATTGGGACACTCTGCATCTGTTCCCATCTTCTGGGATGGGACACTTCCCAGTGCCCCTGGCCCAGGGGTCTCTCCTGGGTGTCTGGCAGAGGCTCAAATTGGGCAGGGAGCAGATGAGATGGGCACAGGCTGCCTGGCCTCCGCTTGAGCTGGACTCCCTGCCTTCATCTGGCCCAGCCCAGCGAGTCCGTGCTCCCACGTCCTGATTTCTCTTTCTTCTGTGCTGGAAAAGCTTGAAGGTGAATGCCGCCAGGTCAAACACATCCTCTTCCCCTCCTGGCCGGACCAGCAGACACCCGAGTCGGCCAAGCCCCTGCTGCACTTGGTGTCCAAGGTGGAGGAGACTCTGGAGGCTCCAGCCAGCCCAGGGCCCATCGTTGTGCACTGCAGGTAAGAGTTTTCTCCTCAGCCAAGCTCCTGTGTGTCCTTCACCTTGGGGTCAGTCTGCAAATGCCAGAGGGGAAAATCCCACATGTGAATGCTCCTGAGCTGGTCCCACTGTGGTGCAGAAATCCCAGGGCATGGCATCCCCATGGCAGAGTTGTTCAGCCAGCAACTCCTGTCCTAGCATCAGGGTGGTGGCATTGGCACGGTGCATACAGCCCTGTAAAGAAATACGATTTGCACCCGGGTCTGCGGACAGCGAGGTGGGAGCAGGAGAGCTCTGCAGGGTCAGGACCCAGCCACCAGACCCAGGGCAGATCCATGGCTCAGGCTCCTGCTTCCCCTGCCACAGAGCACGGCCTGCGGCTCGGCTGCGAAGCTGTTCTTCAGGGCAGCCCTCCTGGACGAGGTGGCCTCTGTGTTTTCTCTGACTGCTGAGTGAGTTTGGGGACAGTGGAGCAGAGCGCCCGTTGTCCCTGTGACGCTGCAGGCTGGGGTCCCTGGGGCAAACCCCTGGGTGCCCAGGGTTAGAGCAGAGCTGGGAGGGGAGGTGGAGGGGCTGCAGAGACCCCGGCACCGTGTGGGGCTGGGGGGCAGAGACCGGCTTTGTGCTTCCAGAGCGGCCTCAGCTGGGCCCTGCGAGGTGGCAGGACCCCCGTGCCATGGCAGTGACACCAGCTCACGTCTTTTGGTGTCTGGCTAAGGAAGTTGGTCTGGCAGCTGGGACTGGGATGCCAGCATCCCTCTGGGAAGAAATCCTGGCAGCAAACCAATCCAGGAGTATGTCCGGCTCAGGCGGCGTATGTTGCCGGTGCTCAGCAGAGCTGTGTCTGTCCCGCAGCGCAGGCATCGGCCGGACGGGCTGCTTTATCGCTACCAGGATCGGGTGCCAGCAGCTGAAGGAGAAGGGGGAGGTGGACATCCTGGGAATCGTCTGCCACCTCCGCATAGACAGGTGGGTGCTCAGAGCGGGCTGGTCCTGGGAGGGTGCTGCTGGGTGCCAAGCCTGGGAGGAGGGGACGGGAGGGACGTGGGGACGAGCATCGCGAGGGGGCATGGGGACAGGTTTGGATGGAAACCAGAAGGGCTGCTGAAAGATGCAGATGTGGCGACAGCAGAGGATTGCCCAGCGCCAGGCTGACAGGGCTGTTGTGGCTCTGAGGACCCGAGGACGTGAGGGACAGGAGAGCGGCTCTGACCCTGGCAGCCGGTCTGGCCCTTCCAGCTCAGCCACAAAATTCAGAAATACTTGATTTTGCCACTTTTTGAGAAGTACCAGTAAAAATTAAAGCTGAATCAGTTGCTAGTCTGCATTTTGAACAGCTTGGCAATGGTTCTGAGCCCAAACACTCTTTGGGCAGCTCTGGTACCTGTCTCAGGTGTAGCTGGGTGTGGTGGGTGAAGCAGGAGTATTTGTGCCCCGGGAGCAGGGAGCCGGGGCTGTGGGCTGGGGCGAGGTCTCACCCGGAGCTGCCTTTCCCTTGCAGAGGGGGGATGATCCAGACGAGCGAGCAGTACCAGTTCCTCCATCACACACTAGCTCTCTACGCTTCCCAGCTGCCGGAGGCGGGGGGGCGCCCGCGCCGCGCGCCCCCCCCGCCTGTCCCCTCTCCGACCTCTCTTGCACCAGCCTCGGCGACACCTCCACCAAAACCCCCTGCTGCTGCCGCTGGGCCGCAGAGCAGCAGCGTGAGCATCCCGCAGGATGAGCGCAGCTGAGCAAACCCATGGGGATTGTGGCCCTGGGGACCAGCAGGATTTGGCGGGTTCACATGAGGGGCTCAGCGGGTGCTCGAGGCGGCCGTTGCTGCCGGCTTGAGGCTGATTTCACCCCTGGAAAGAAGCTTTGGCTTTCGAAGCGTGCAACGTTTTATCCTCAACCAGAAGAGCAAGGTGTGCAGAGGAGTTGAAGCTGGGTGAGAGCCGGAGCAGGGTTCGCCTTTTAGCTGCATGGAAATGTTTACCCCGTCCGACGCAGAGCTGGTACCATTACCCTGCAAATAAAGAGAGCCGGTCTCCTGTCTGGGGGCAGAGGCTGCAGCGCGCACAGGGCTGGGCTTGCTCCGAACACGCACCATGATGCTCTTCTTGCTAAAGATACGCCTTTGTGAGCCGGTACAAAAGGGGCACAGTTGGTTGCCTTCATTACACGGCTTGCTTTCCTCTCCACCTTCAGCCAACACCTTCGCAACAGCCTTAAAGCAGGGGAGATTCCTAAGTGTGTCTGCAGCTTTGCAAGCAACATGTCCCCAACGGCCTTTTGTTACACGAGGGTAGGGGTTTTGCATTCTTGGTTTTTTTCTGAACTCAGAACAAAATAATATTTAGGGTTTTTTCACTGATAAATTCGGGGGGTGGGGAGGAGGAAGAAGAAGGAGAAACATTTTGGCACAAAGCATGGAGATGGAAATATTCTGTAAAATATTTTAAAGCTATTCAGAACTGGCCTTCAGCTGATGGGCGCTGCGCACCCCGTTGGGCAGTGAGGACTGGGGAGCTGAGGGCCACCGAGCCTGCGCCTGCCCGAGCCCACCAGCCCTGACGTGGCCTGCTCAAGGGGTGAGATCCCAGGCAAAAAGGGTCAACGCTCTTCAAAATCGGCTCCTGGAGCATCCCCCATCAGGGCTGTGTGCATGGACCCCCCCTCTGCCGCCTTGAGGGTCCTCAAAATGCCCTTGAATGGCTGCCCAGTGGGTTTGCCCAAGTGCCCCATGCCCAGGCTCTGTGGCTCTCTTGGGAGGAGAAATGATTGAATAAAAAAAGAAGTTTCATCCTTAACTCTGCAGTTCTCCAGTCTTGTCACCAGTCCAGGAGGGGAGGCGTCCTCAGGCCTGTGCCTCCCCCGCCAGTATCCCATCCTCCCTGCTCCTCTCCTGCCCCTCTCCATTTACTCTCCATAAAAGCAGTAAGTGAGCACGAGAATCAGGACAAGTAGTGAGCCAAAGTTATTTTCTTCTACCCAATCCCACTGGGCATAAGTAGCAAACCCAGTAGCAGACCAGGCGTGCCCCACTGTGCAAAAATACCCAGCATTACAGAAATCATCACCTACTGCCGAGCCCTGGTGGTCCTTATTAGTTGTTCCCATGTGTTTGCAGACTCTCTGGACAAACCACTTGCCAGGGCACTGCTATAGCACGACAAGGCCATGGTGAAGCATCTGCTGACTGCAAGGAGCAAATCCTTTTGGAGAAACCTCTCAGAGAGTGGATGGAAGGGTGTCAGATGGTGAGAGACCCTTTGCTAGCACAGCCCCCTGCCCCCGGCATCAGGAACAAACCCATTCCCTGGCCCCACAGCAGGAAAAAAACCAGATCTAAAGTAATGTCCTTCCAGCTACAGTGTCTGATGGGCCCTGGCAGAGCAATCTCCTCATACCAGCCACCAGGTTAACCCTTCCTTGTGCCACTGAGCCTGCCCAGCCAGGCACTGCTGGGGGAACCTCAGTCTCTGCAGGGCTCCTGCCTGGTGCCTGGGCTCTTGGAGAGACCACAGAGCCTCCACAAGCCCCCTGAAGGTCAACACGTGGCTCAGGACTTTGCCTTCTCAGTTAATTTTATGTCATGCTGTTGCCTTTGATGGTGTCGCTGAAGCCACTGATGGAACTTTTGAGCTCGTCTGAGGCAGGCTTTATTCAGCTGGCCCATGGCATCCTCATTCCTGAGTCTTTCCTCCCCACACGGCTGTTGGGCAGGGGAACTTGAGGAGCCTGCAGGCTGCAGCAAGGCACGGTCTTTCCCCACGCTCCCCGGACAGCCAGACATGCACCATTTTTCTCATGCTTTCAGTGCATTTTCAAAACAAGAGTAATTAGGGCAAGCTTGCAGCGAGAGCTGCATTGAGGGTCTCCCAGGGCACGCAGGAGCGTGTGGGGGGTCATCCCCTCTCATTCCCCATCAGTGCTGGGAGTTTTGCCAGCTATGCCCTCTGATGCAGATTCCGATCGGTTAAGCACTTTTCCTGTCTCTCAATCTCGATTTCTACCAGCTCTATCTGTTCAAGACACTTATCAGGCCGTTACCACTGCACTATCTGAGTATCTCTCCATCCTCCCTGCCTTTGTTTCCCAAGCGCTCCCCGGGGCTATGCTGGGCTGTTGCCTTCGTTATTGCAAAACATCATCCCAGGGCTCACCCCATGTCAGGGGTGAAGTACGGGGTGATCTGCTCTGGCTGTGTCAGGCTTATACCGATGTCCTGAGAAACAGCTTCGCCCTGTCCATAAAGACCATGGGGTGCCCAGCAGGCAAAGGAAAGGAATGACTCCAAAATCTCATGTGTCCCCATGCCCCAGGCTGAGATTAAGCCCCTGAGCTTGGCCAGGGGTTTTGGCAGCGCTGAGGTTGCTCCTGTTCCTCATTCCCCTCCCTTAAAAGCCCGGCATGGACCTGGCTGCCTTTCTCCTCCTCACGGCGTTTCCATGCTTTGCTGGAGGTGCAGCCCAGACGGCGGGGCAGGGAGCGGGTGCTGGGGTCCCTGGGCTGCAGGCTCTTGCAAACGGTGTCCCCAGCAGGCCAGGTCCTGCCCAGGGCTCAGGGAACATCCCTTCTCCTTGTGACTGTAATTTTGGCCTGGGGTTTCCCAGGCTGGGAATCCATTTCCTACACTTGCAACAACTCACTAGCCTGGAGGTTGCCCAGGATGGGAGAAAAACCCACGGTGACCACCAGTTGCCAGTTATGCCCTCTGATGCAGACTACGATGCACGTCCCCGTAGTGGCACATGCAGACATTGCTGGTGGCAAGGAGACCCAAAGTGCTCCAGATTCACTGCAGCTGATGGAGGGTGCCAGTGCACTGCATGATGTCCCCATCGACCACAGCACACCACTGCAGGCTGCAGCAGGGCACCGCTTCAGCCAGCCTCTTGGAAGAGCAGGGCATTGGGGTAGGATGTGCCAAACCCCAGCATTTTGGGTATTCAGTAACAGGTCTCCACTCAGGTGAGCAGCGTGACCACAGATGAGTCTCCAACAGTGTTCTCATGGACCTCAAGTAGTCAATGACCAAGCCATCACCCAGAAAAGAGAAATTTCAAGGCATGCTTTGGCATTTCAGGGGCAGCACTGGTGTCCTAGGAGCTTACAGAAGCCCCATGGGAGCACCAGCAGCAGGTAGGACCCCACAGAGGATGAGGTCCCCCCAGCAGCGCTGCACCAAGAACCAGAGGGATGGGCTGACCTGGTGGCTGGGAACACTGGTGACGCTGTAGGGCACAGGAGTGACATCTGTTCATGCTGGTCTTTGGTAGCCCAGTATTTAAAACACAAGATGGGGGGACACAAGAATAAGCCATCGGTTATCCCACGTTAACATGGAGCACAGCCCTGACAATTCAGTTTCTTTAAGGAACTTGGTTGAGCAACCGCATCAAAACCTTCCGGGAATTGCAAACATGCTCTTGTCTGGAACGGGCCTGGAGGGGTGCTGGCTCTTGCACAAGATGCTCTGCCCAGTCCCATGCTCCTGGCATGGAGACCACGGGGTGACACCACGGGGACAGCACTGCAGAGGTGCAGCCGTGGGGATCGGATCTGGCTCATGCATCCCTGCACGTGCCACCACGGCTCCTCTGCAGGGAGCAGAGAGTGGGACCCCCTGGCTCAAACCAGCTGGAAACAGCCAGAGGCCTGCAGACCCGACCGGGCTGGAGCGAGCCCCTTCCCTTGCTGGGGATAAGGGAAATGGGGATGGGCGGGGGGTCAGCACGTGAAAAGGGTCGTCTTTGCTCATTTGCTGGTGTCTCTCCCAGCGTGGGGAGGGACTCGCCCAGCTCCTCTCTCTGCTATGAGTGGGTGGGCGGTGTGGTTTGTCTGAGCACTGGATGGACACCTTCTCTGGCAGGGACTGCAGTGACACACGTGCTATCAGGAGGCAATCTCTGCTAACAACTCCAGTGCCACAGGAGTTTTGGGTGGGAAGCCCCAAACTGGTGTAGGGACATTCCCTGGGCTCAAATCTGTTTTTAAAGACATCTTCAGGCAGAAATTACACAGAGGAATTGGGGGACAATGAATTCTTCACTGGCTTGAGGAGCTACAATGGAGTAATTAGAGAAAGCAACGATTTTGTGCTTCCTTAGGTCTCCCTTTGAGAGCACGGGGATCTTTAGCAGAATGCAGCATCCCTGAAAACAAAATGGTTTCTGTTTCTGAAAACAAAGGCGGCTTCCCAGTGACTTACAGCACATGATGGAAACTGTTTGTCACCATTCCCACACCCTCAGCAAGTTTGCAGATGACACCAAGCTGAGTGGCGCAGCTGACGCCTGAGGGACGGGATGGCATCCAGAGGGACCTGGCCAAGCTGGAGAGGTGGGGTCATGGGAACTTTGTGAGGTTCAACAAGGCCAAGTGCAAGGTCCTGCACCCAGGTCGGGGCAACCCCCAACATCAATACAGTCTGGGGGATGAAGGGATGGAGAGCAGCCCTGCCGAGAGGGACCTGGGGGATGAAAGGCTGGACATGAGCCAGCAATGTGCGCTGGCAGCCCAGAAGGCCAACCCTACCCTGGGCTGCATCCCCAGCAGTGTGGCCAGCGTCGAGGGTGGGGATTCTGCTCTCTACTCTCGTGAGGCCCCCCTGGAGCCCTGCGTCCAGCTCTGGAGCCCTCGGCACAAGAAGGACATGGAGCTGTTGGAGCGGGGCCAGAGGAGGGCTACTAAAATGCTCCGAGGGCTGGAGCCCCTCTGCTATGGGGCCAGGCTGGGAGAG
>NW_009258891.1:1391337-1392953 GCF_000687185.1 Egretta garzetta
TGAGGGTGGTGAAACCCTGGCAGGGGTTGCCCAGAGAGGGGGTGGAGGCCCCATCCCTGGGACCATTCCAGGCCAGGTTGGACGGGGCTGTGAGCAACCTGATGTGGTTCAAGGTGTCCCTGCTCCTGCAGGGGGGTTGGGCTGGGTGACCTCTAGGGGTCCCTTCCCACCCAAATCATTCTATGATTCTATGATTAATTGCCTTGGGCTCTGAGATACCCACTGTGAGGCAGATCCCACCAGAGCTCAGCTTCTCTCTGTTCTGCGAGCACACGTTTGTCCCAGGCAGCCCCAGCAGCGAGCCCAGCACCCTCCCCTCTCGTGGGAGCGTGAGCACCCTCCTCTGCGCGTGGGCTCTCCCCAACAACTGCTCTAATAAAGGCCCTGCCTCTTCACCCCGGTGTAAGGGAATTGCAAATGCCCCCATGGGTCAGCCCTTGCTTTAGGACTGGCTCAAAGCCAGCCTGGATGTCACCAAGCCTTGTTGGCATCGCGCAGCCAGCGCGGCCAGCAGCCGACTGCCCTGAGCGCTCGGCATTGACGTGGAAGGGCAAAGCAGAGCGAAAGCACGGCCAGCGCAAGTACCGAGAGCACAGGAGCAGCTTAGCATCCCCTTGCAACCCAGTAGAGCTCAGATGGGTGAAAATGAGGGGGTTTTGAGACCGCAGGGCCCCCGCTGGTGTCACAGCAAGTTGTATAAACATCTTATAGAAATGACCCTTGAGAAAGTTGTGCCTTCAGATTGTGTCTCGTTCTGCATGTGGAAAATTGCTCATCAGCTCTTGTAACATTGCTCTGGGCTCCCCGCTCTGCAGAGGACATTTCTTGGGAAATCAAAGCACTGGGTCAAAGTACGGAAGCACCTGCAGCCTGTTACCTGGGGAAACTGAGGCCCAAGGGCAAAGTGCCAGGGCAAAGCCCAGCCTCCAAATCCACAAAACCAGCCACTGAAAAGAAAACAGCAAGTGCACGAGGTCCCCTTCGTGCCCGCGAGGTCCCCTCGCACCATGGTGCACCTCCCGTGGGGCTGGACTTCCAGGTCACCCCCATCTCACCCATTAAGTCTCAGAAGCTGGGGTCCCTGCTGGTCCCTGCCACCCTACCCTCGCCACCACTGGTGTCACGCTGTCCTTCGGGAGTGTTCAGCACTTCTGCACGGCCGCTTTCACCAGCCCCGAGGAAGGGGCACCCGTGGCAGAGGAGCAGCTCGGGCTGTGCCACCCAACCTGCCTTGGCCCTGGCCAGGCGCTTTTTTTCCTGCCGTGGCCGTGTCTCAGGCAGGTGATGACAGGGGGACGGTGGCGTGGGCTGCAGCGGGGCTGGAGGGCGGGGGAGCAGCCCCATGGGCTGGCCCAGCCCTGCTGCGGGTGCCGGGGAGCCCTGTGGGACCCCCGGGTGCATGGGGGTGCTGGGGTCCAGGGAGCGAGACACGTAAGGGTGCAGGATTAGGGGTCTGCCCAGCTGGCATGGTTGGAGGGGGCCGGTGCCAGCTGCTGCAGAGGGTCTATGCCAGGGTGCAGGATACGTGCCGGCCAGCGCAGGGTGCCAGACATGGGCTGCCGGGGGCAGGCTGCCCAGTGCAGGGGTCACTGGGTGCACAGGGGGTGCTGGGGAGT
>NW_009258891.1:1393080-1393427 GCF_000687185.1 Egretta garzetta
GATGGCTGGGTGCAGGCTGCAGGGGTACCGGGGGTGCAGGCATGCCAGGGATGCAGGGGGTGTTGGGTGGGGAGGCTGCAGGGCAGAGGGGTCCAGGGTGCAAGGTGTAGGGGTCCAGGGTGCAGTGTTGCAGGGGTTGCAAAAGTCCTGGGGAACTGAGGGAGCAGGGGTGTAGGGGCTGACCAGTGCAGGGGAACTGGGGGTGCAGGGGCACTGGGTGCAGGTTGTATAGGGGTGCTGGGTGTTAGCATGCAGGGTGAGGGGTGCAGGGGTGCAGGGGGTGCTGGGGGTGCAGCATGCATGTGTGCCGGGGGTGCAGGGGGCGCAGGGGTGAAGGCTGTAGGGGT
>NW_009258891.1:1395257-1403140 GCF_000687185.1 Egretta garzetta
TGCCCCAGTTCCCCCGTGGCCCCCCCCGTCCGCGCACGTTGCTTCTCTCGGTGCCTCGGCTCCAAAGCCAAGCGAGTTGTTTCTGCTCGCTCGGGGCACTGGGAGCCCCGCGGCTGGCCAAAGGGGCTTTTTCGAGCTAGTTTGGAGGCTTCATTGCGCTGCAGTTGTGCTCCCTGGGAAGGTTTCCCTTGGTGCCAGGCACTGCAGGGACGTCAGTGCCCTTCCTGACGTGCCCGGGGGGCAGAGGGAGGACACCCGACCGGCTCCTGCTCGAGCGTTTAGCTGGCAGTCGCCGCTCGGTGCTCAGGTCTCACGCTGGTTCTCCCACCAGACCCACGCCAGCCCTGGGGGACCTTTGTAGCTCTGGAACAGTGACCATGAGCACCGGTCCTTTTTGGGGTGACTTCGTCCCCGCTGTTTGCATGTTTAAGGGTCCTTTTTTGCAGTCCTGTCTCGGGGTGGGACGCAGCGGTGCTACACGTGGGCTAGTCCTGCTCTGGACCCGCCACGCACTGCTGGCCTGTCAGTGACAACACCGGCTGCATGCAAAATGCAAAAGTCATTTAGCGCTTTTTTTAAACAACCAAGTAAGCTTTAAAGGGTGACGGAGCTTTATCCCAAACCTGCTGGGCTGTTTTGCCAGCTCGGGGCTGGAAATTGCTGGGGATGCCCTCATCCTCTTGCAACGGCCTTTGTGCCCCCCCTTTCCCCACGTGCCGCCTCCTCTCCCAGCCGTGCCTGCAGCAGACGGGGCTCAGCGTGGCCTTTGGTGGGGTTCCTGCTCCGGCAGGTAAACGCTTCGTACCTGGTAATTTCGCGGTGTGCCAGACCCGTGCGCCGAGACTTTTCCCCCTCACCCGGTATGGCTGGCATAGGGAAAAGTGACACCCAGGAATTACAGCCGCTCTCGAGGGAAGCGCTCTGTGCGTGGGCTGAAGCTGGCTTCGTGGTCTGCTGGTGCATCGGGAGGAGGTGCCTCGGTGGTGGGGTGCTCAACACGCCGGCAGGGCGGTCAGCCTCGGGGTGCTGAGCCAGGAGCTCAGTCTCTGCTGCAGTTTCGCCTCTGTCTGTGAAGTTACTTGGAAAGTTCAGATTTTGTGGCAGATGCACACAAAAAAGAGGTGCTGACCTTCAAGAAAACATCCTGTATGTGAAGACGTGTCGGGGACAGCTAAATAACGACACACAGAAAATCCCGAGTCAACAGGAACTGCATGAGAAGCGTTGGAGCCGTCTGGCTCTAAGGTGACGTAACGGGAGCGCTGGAAGGGGAAATAGCTGTGATTTGGGCTTTGGGGAGGCAAAAAACCTGACCTGAAAAGTATTGGTTTTCGGTGGTGTTGGAGAGATCTCCCAGGAAATCTCTGCGGGTGCAGGTGATGCTCCCCCAGCCTGCAGAGCGATGCGGGCGCTGGGGCTGGCGCTGCGCTGGGGGGCTTGGCGCTGTCCTTGTCTGCCAGGATTTTTAGCTTCACCTGGCTGAAAAATGGAATCCAGTTGCCTGGAAGACTGGGTGGTTTCCGACAGCAGCCCGGAGCCGTGGCTGTGCCAGGCGAAGGCTTTGCTGAAGGCAGCTGTGATGAGGGGGATGACTCCTCCTGGGCCACCTGGCTGGGGTTTTTGTTTTTCAGGGCTCATTTTTTCTTTCCCTGGCTGTCGGGAGCTGAGGCTTGAAGTCCTGCGTGCAAGGAGGGGTGAAAGGCTGTAAAACACATCTGGTCTTGGGTTCACCTGGTCTTGGGTTTAGCCTGAAGCCGGTGGGCTTTCAGCTGCCTTTTCCCCAGTCTGGGGGTGACGAGGGTAGGACTTGAGGGTGTCGGGAGCCTCTTAGCAGGTGCTGGGGCCCAAAACCCATCAGTGCAGGATGTGTTTAGAAAAAGAGGGTGTTTCGCTGCTTTGGATGCAACATCAGACATCTTCCACCTCTGCTAGAGAGCCCTCCAAGGGAGCGGAGCCGCAGAGAGTGGGTTCTGGAGTGTCGGACCCGGGGCAGCATCCCACACACTCAGAAAGTGACTCCAGTCGATGCTGTGAGGGGAAACCACGTCAGCCCTGTACGTGGCATCAGGTGGGGTGATGGGTGCCGTGGCAGCCGGACAGCTCTCCGACAGCGCTGCTGGTGGAGGTGCATCCCGACCACGGCTCAAGGACCCGCAGAGCTCAGCGCTGCTCCTGCCCATCCCCAGGGAGCTCCGTCCCCCTCCGCCGGCCAGCTGGCCCATCCCTGCAGGATGCGCTTGGGTGCTGGAACCTGGGAGCGGAATCAGCATCTCCAAGGATTGCTGGGGAGGCAGAGAAGAGAAATGCTGGTGGAGGTGCTGAGAGAGAAGCAGGAAGATCTTGTTCTGATGCATTTTTGCCGCTCTGCCTGGCACCTGCCTCTCCCAGTAGCTCTGGATGCGCCGCTTGCGTGGGCCAGAATGGGGTGGGAGAGGGATGTGGGTCCTTGCACTGGGTGGTTGCTCTGCCTCCAGATGCAGAATCTGGGCCCTCAATAGCTGCTTCCATTGCATCTGAGCTTCATAATGTGAAGGTGGTGGTTTTTAGGGGGAGGATGGTGTTCTCCATGTTTCTGGAAGAGAAGGAGCTGGTGGAGCACAGTCTTGCCTTGGTGCTGCAAACTCCTGGCATGAGCCAAGAAAAAATGGAGAGTGGGTTTCTTCCGGGATCATAGAATCATAGGGTGGTTTGGGTTGGAAGAGACCTTTAGAGGCCATCCAGTCCCACCCGCCAGCAGGGAGCAGGGACACCTTTAACCAGTTGCTCACAGCCCTGTCCAACCTGACCTGGAATGTTCCCAGGGATGGGGGATCCACCACTTCCCTGGCCAACCCCTGCCAGGGTTTCACCACCCTCACTGCAAAAAATTTCTTCTTTATATCTAGCCTGAATCTGCCCTCTTTTAGTTTAAAACCATCACCGCTTGTCCTGTCGCTACAGACCCTACTCAAAAGTCTGTCCCCATCTTTCTTAAAAGCTCTTTTTAGGCACTGAACGGCCGCAATCAGGTCTCCCTAGAGCCTTCTCTTCTCCAGGCTGAACAACCCCAACTCTCTCAGCCTTTCCTCATAGCAGAGCTGTTCCATCCCTCTGACCATTTTTGTGGCCTCCTCTGGCCCCACTCCAACACGTCCAGCCCTTCCCCGTGCTGAGGACCCCAGAACTGGACACAGGACTCCAGGTGGGGTCTCACCAAGGTGGAGCAGAGGGGCAGGATCAGTTCCCCCAACGTACTGGCCACACTTCTTTTTATGTAGCCCAGGATAGGGTTGGCCTTCTGGGCTGCAAGTGCACATTGCTGCCTCATGTCCATTTTTTCACGCATCGGTACTCCCAAGTCCTTCTCCACAGGGCTGCTCTCCATCCCTTCATCCCTCAGCCTGTATGGATACTGGGGGTTGCCTCAACCCAGGTGCAGGACCTTGCACTTGGCCTTGTTGAACCTCATGAGGTTCACATGGGTACACCTCTCCAGCTTGGCCAGGTCACTCTGGATGGCATCCCATCCTTCTGGTGTGTCAACCTCAAACTTGCTGAGGGTGCACTTGATCCCAACTGTCTGTGTCATTGATGAAGATACTAAACAATACTGGTCCCAGTGCAGATGCTGGTCCCAATACAGACAAGCAATGCCTGAGTGTGAGTTGCATTGTCCAGAGCAGAAACATAAGCAGGTCTCAGGGGCTTGACCGGGGTCATCCAGGCGGGCAGTGGCACCATCTCCCTCCTGCTTGGCAAGAAACCCCAAACAAGCCCATCTGCTTGCCCTGAAGAGCAGTGTGGTGCTCCATGAGCTGGCCCCATTGGGTGCCCCAGGATCTGGCCCATGGCTGGATGCATGCACCGGGGTGGACGTACCCAGCCCAGCATCCTTGGCACCAGTCCCCGGCTTGCTGCGGTGCCGTTCAGTCCAGAGGTGTCCTGTGCAGCCCACGTGGGTAAAGCCCCTCGGCTTGCTCCGTCCCTTTGTACTGGGGGCAGCAGGGTTTTGCCAGAAGAGCCGTGGCTGCATTGCTGCCCAGCTCGGGGCAAGGGTTTGTGGGACCTTTTGTGCACCATGAGGGGCTCTGGGAAAGGGACCGAGCCTGGTGGGATACTCTGTGCCATGCTCAGGCTGCCTTAAAAGAAACCCCCACCGTCGTGGTGTGTCTCTGAGCAGTTCCTGCCCCGGCTTGGAGGCACGGTGGGGAACCCAAAGTACAGCAGGGGAGAAGCACCTTGGCATTGCACAAGACTTCTGGGATGTTTACATGGGAGAATAGAGGGATAAGGGAATGAAAAGGGTCCGTTGATGTCAACAGGTTGCTGGTCAGTATGTCTGGCCGTGCCCTGTGCTCAACCAACGCTGTCTGTCCTGTCGTCTTACCGTGCTGCATTTCTACTTCCCTGGGTAAGGGGCTCTGCCTTCTGTGTCCATGTGTGTGTCTGGGGGTCTGGGCACCCGCAACTGGTCTCCAAACCAGGGTTCAGAGGCCACTTCTTCCTGGTGCAGAGGACACCCCTGCTGATGGCTCACTGGAGTGTCCTTGCCAGGGCCGTTGCTGGCATGGCTGAGAAGAGCGCCTGTCCCATGCCGGGGCTGACGCACACCGGCGTCGCGCTGCACCCAGGTGATGGGGTTTGGGGCTGCCATGCCCCCAGCCGGGCTTCCCTGGGCACAGGCCTGTGCGGGTGCTGGGGTTGAGCTGGGCGTGGAAGCCCCTGCCCGGCCACGTGTGTCCTGGAGCGTGGGTGCTGTCTGCCGGGCGAGAGCACAGGAGCAGCCTGAAAAACCCAAGCGTAGTCCTTGAATCCCCCCTCAGCATAACCCGAGGTCCGGACGTAGCATAGACTTGCTAATTAAAGAGTGTTGTAATTATTATTATTTTTTTAATTAAAGAGTGCAAAGTTAAAAGGCAGCCCTGGAAGAATGTAAACATCAGTAAGATTGCGAAGTTAAAGGGTAGTAGGAGCCTTGAGCAGCCTGGGTTGGAGATCTCTGGTCTTTCAAAGCAGGGAAGCCTTGGAGATTGATCCAGCTTTGAAGAGCCAAGGACTACGAGGCTGTAGTGAGCTCAGTGGGGGCTTTATTTCTCTGTCTCGTCCTTTCAGCAACTGCTGGTCTGGTGCCTCTCGCCTGAGAGGTTCCATATGGGTGTATCACCACGTCATTAACTCTTCAGTGATCAGCCTCTACCCCTGCAGCGAAGCCAGGTGCTGCTTGAGAAGATGTGGTGGGACTCTGTGTCCTCATGCGCTTCGTGGAGGTCTGAGGGAGGAGCTGGTGCCCAAGGACCTGGTGGGAACGGGCAGAGTCAGGCCAGGTATGAGCTCAGAACTTGGTGCCGGTGCCTGATAGATCCGGTGGTGGGTGCTCGCTGCTGTAGAGGGACAAACACCACATGCATTGGAAACCGATGGCCATGCAGGCTCGGAGCTGTGGCTGCGGTGGCCAAGGAGCAACCTCCTGTATTTTCTCTGGGCTGGTAGCAAAAGTCCGCCTCCTCAGGAGAGGTTTGTCTTTGTCCCCAGCTTTCTCTTTTGTTTCCACAGCCTGTACCCACTCTTTGGTTCTCTGTTTTTCTTGTTCTGTTTTTTTTTTTATTCCAATGAAAAACACACAGAGTCCTCATTTCCTCTAAAAGCAGAGAATGTATCAACACTGGTGTAGCTCCGGGCTTCGTTACCCCTGCTTTTTAATTATTGCCATTATGCAGATTTTCTCTCCTAGTTAACTCTACTTCTTGGGAGCAGCAGCTCCAGCAGGTGGAAGAGTTGGTTTCTATGGGCACTGCTTAAATATTTACTTTGGTCTCATCTTTGCAGCCTTGGAGAAATTAAAGCTTTCACTTAAATTCAGTTTTACCAGTGCCCACCAGCTCTGCCTGCCGTGGCCGTGGCATCCCCCAGCCAACACACACACACAGATTGCTCAGTCCACCCTCAGACCCCACGGTTGTGCTGCCAGTCATCCTGGACCTCCTGGTCCCTTCAAGCAGCCACCTTCTCCCGTGGCCTCGCCCCCAGAGCTGCCCACCCTCTGGCTCTGTGGCCACCCCACCTGCGCAGCGGTGGCCGCAGGTTCACCCACACTCACTCCTCTTGCTACACCAAGGACAAGTGGCCCCTGAACCTCGGTTTGGAGACCAGTTGCGGGTGCTCAGACCCCCCCAAACACACACATGGACACAGAAGGTAGAGACCCTTACCCAGGGAAATAGAAATGCAGCGTGGTAAGAAGACAGGACAGACGGCGTTGGTTGAGCACAGGGCACGGCCAGACATACTGACCAGCAACCCGTTGGCTCTTTTTGTCTCTTACCCCTCTGTTTTCCCATGTTTGCTCCCATAGGCATCCCAGAAGTCTTGTGCAATGCCAAGGTGCTTCTCCCCCACTGTACTTTGGGTTCCCCAGCTGCTGTTGTGTCCATGGGTGGAGGAACCTGCTCTGGCTCTCCTGCCCTGGGAGTAGCTGGACCAGGGGCTTTTTGGGTTTGTCCACCTGTCCGTGCCTCTCTGTGCTCCTTTGTGCATGTGCAGATGAAGTTTTTTATCACAGAACTTAATTATTACCTCTGCCGGGCTCATCTAGGAGATGCCCTGCAGCTTCCCCTTGATTGAATCCACCCCAGGAAGGAGAGCGCAAGGCTTTGTCTTCATGAGGTGCCAACTGTGTCCTGGCCAGGCTGCGGACCTGCAGCACGACTACCAGCAGTGCTGTGCCTTCAGGGACCACAAGTGTCCTGCAAGGGGCAAGCCCCTGCCTTGGCTGGGTCATCGTGGCTGGTTTGGGACACCGTGCTTGAGGGAGGAAGGGATGGGAAGGGAGAAGATCCAGCTGAGAGCAGGGCAGTCGTGGAGGTCTCTGAGAATCCCCAGCAATGACTGAAGAGGGGACAATCCATTCAGCAGAAGACCAAGGGAGACGGAGCAACCTCAGAAACAAGGGTTGGGCCAAGCTGCTCCAGGGCTGAGTTTGTATGAGCTGGGTTGGACCATGGGGAGGAGGTAGATGGATGCTGGCAGTGACGGAGCAGGGGCATGGAGAAGTTACGGGTTGGATTAAACACCATGTCTTCAAGGTTCCATTGCTGGGCCCATCCATGGGGCTGGGTAGCCAGAACCAAACGTGCAAGAACCACGTAGGCAGCTCGCATGGGTCCGTCGTCTTTGGAGATGTGCACTGAATAGCAGAGAGGCCACTTCTGTTTCCTTCAGGAGGGCGATGCTAAGGGCAGAGCTGCTAAGCTGCGACCTTCGCCTTGTCCCAGAGGATCTGGAGTCCTCGGAGCATGTTGCCTGCTGTCCCTGCGTTGCAGCGTTGGCTTGGGATATGCAGTGCAGGGCGACTCTGCTTCAGTCTTGTCCACATCGTTCCCCACGCTCGCAGGAGGGGACCTTCCCAGTGCCTCGCTTGGATCCAGAGGCTTTTGCTTTTCTCCAGAGTTTCTACAACAGACTCTGTGCTGCCGTCGAGTAGCGCTGGCGCTGGTGGGGGCTGTGCACATCCAGCGCCCCAAAGCCTGGGCCAGCAGCAGCAAGCGGTCACTCTACAGCCACCAGCGCTTCATGTGGTCACCACCTCCGTCCCTCCGGCCGGATGCTGCCCCGTTACAGACACGTCCCAGGAGCATCTCATGGGTGTCTGGGCGTGTCTGCCTCCAACAGGGTGCTGAGTCAGCCCAGCCTCGGCACCACCGACCAGCGTGTTTCAGGCTGTGGTGCAGTGCTGAAGAGGCAAAAGCAGCCCAAGGATTTTCCCTTTCATCTGAAAAACCTCATTTTTATGAAAGGAGCCGAGCTTCAGTGAGAACATGCTCAAAAAAAAAAAAAAAATAAAAGCCATTAGCTGCATTGCAGGGTGGGATGAACCCGCCCCCGCTCCCGTGCCCTGACTGGCAGGG
>NW_009258891.1:1403160-1406404 GCF_000687185.1 Egretta garzetta
AGCGCGGCCGGGAGGGGCCCGGGGGTTTTCCCCCGCGCTGAAAGCCTGCGATGTTGAATTTCCAAGCCGAGGGGCACTGCAGAGCCAGGCCCTGCCTGCTCATTGCAGGTGTTGGTGGTGAGACCATCTGCTTTGGGGTGAGGGGCCTGGGGTGCCCGTCCCTGTCCCGCAGCACCGTGATGCCCAGCTCGGGCTGCTGGCCTGCCTGTGGCGGTGGGCTCTGGCTGACACAGGTCCCTTTGGCGTGATCCCTCTGCACGGAGGTTTTGAAACCAAAGCATGCTGAGGATTTGGGGAAAATGGCGGGATTGTCTTGTTCTCGGACCCGTGTGGCTCTTCCTCCTTGCTGCCAGCCCTGGGGTAGCTCCATCCTGCCTGGCTCCAGGTGGCAGCCCCGTTCCCAGGGCTCTGGGTTCCCTGGGAAGGGTGTGCTGTGCTCGGGGACAGCGCTGTCCCCTCTGGTGCCTTCTGCAGGAGCCACAGGGCTCCATGCTGTAGGTGCCCTGCAATGCTCGGAGCCCCAGAGAGCTCTAACACCCGCTGTCGAAGGGAAGCGTTGTAAAGGCTTGGCTTGAATTTGGCTTTTTCCCATCTGAATGGGGTGCTCAGTCAAGCATCCGTCTGCGAGACACGCGGGGGGGATGGAGCATTTCGGAGAAGAGCTCCTGGAAGAGCAGCGGCTTTGCAGGCGAAGCTCCCGGCTGCCAGGCTCTCCCGCCTGTGCACAAAGCCGGTCGGGGAGGCTGGACGGGGAGGTTGCAGGTGAGAAATTAAACCCCCGGTGTTTCCCTCTGGGTTGGAGCTTGGACAGGGGTCAGCACTCAGCACTCATCACTCGCTGTGCCGAGTGCTGGTGGGGATGGTCTAGGCACTGGTGGGAGCCATCCAGCCAAGGACACTTTGGGCATCTGCCCCACAGAGGGCCATGTTCTGGTGGAGATGTGACTTTAGATCACCAGGAGCGGGGCTGTCAGTGCTGCCATCTCCAGTCCCCGGGGAATGGCTGCTTTGTGAGCACCGAGGGGTATGGGGTTGCAAAAGGGCCATCAGCCATTTAGCGAGAGCAGGTCGCATCAAAGCGGTGCCATCCTGTCCTAGGACAGGGTGACAGCCGCCTGGCCACACCAAGGAGCAGGGCCCGGCCACCCCAGCTCTGCTGCTCGCCACAGCTGGTAGATGCGGCGTGGAGGCCGAGGCTGTTTCTTTGTGCGTGCCAGCAAGGCGAGGTCCCGGGTGCTGGCCGAGCAGGGGACGATGGCTGAAGCGGCCGTGAGGGGGTGCCCATGTGCATGTGGATGGGGGTCAGAGTGAGCTGGGGGCACCGCTCGCCCCCGCAAAAGCTGGGTCCTGGCTTCCTCTCCCAGTAACCCAACTGGAAGGTGGTGGGGCTGGGCAGAAAGGTCATTTGTCTTCCAGCCAGGGCACCGAGGCAGGGTGCTGAGGGGACCCTGGCAAAACCAGTGATGAATTAGAGCCTGCAAAGACCTCATCCACCTGCTGGAGCCACAAAATCCATCTTGCCTGCAAGGATTTTTGTGCCACCTGGAGGAATCCCATTCCCAAGTGATCAGTGTGGCTGGGCATGACCTCTGGGGTCAGCATGGATGCTGTGTCCATTGCATCACCAAAATTTGGGGCAAAGATGTGTCTGGCGAAGCTTTTGCATACCTGTGGCTGGGCTGGGCCAGGCTCTCTGGCGGTGGAGCTGCGGGTGGCTGGACCCTGCAGGCAGTTGAAGACGTGCCAGGGGTGTCAGCATTTGGGCCAGTTGGAGAGGGAAGAGGGGACATCAAGTCTCTACCATTCAAAGTTGCTTTCGGAGAGCAGCGGATGCAGGAGGAGCTGAGCGTGTTGCAGCACATTGAAGACGCTGCCGCGGGTGCCAGCACAGCAGGGACCACATGCAAGCCATCCTGGACCATGTGTCACATTCCCAGCCCAGCCTTTTTCTGGACAACTCGTGTGGTTTTGTGTTGGCCCCTCGGTCGTGGGCAGCCCGGAGGCAGGTGCCATGGTGGGGCAAGGATTTGGAGCAGGGAGCAAAGCCCTGCTCTGCTCACAGAGACGTGCTCGCTCCCAGCTCGCGCCAGGGAAAGCAGAGGTGACTCCTGGCTCCTGCAGCCCACCCCTTCCTGGAGGAAGAGCTGCCATCACACGCGAACCGTGTTTCAGGTGGCTTTTGCACAGCCAGCAGTTCCCGTCATTTGGTCCAGGATCCCCAGTGGAGGTGCCTGCAGCTTCCGAGAGCTCCTCAGCAATTGCTTTCCATGTCTTCTGATCAAAGCCTGGTAATTCCTTAAAACCTGGTCTGTGAAGCGAAATTTTGTATTGAACCTCAGTCTGCAGGAGACATCCCCCCCGTGGGCCCGTGGCAGAGGGATTCCTGCCTGATT
The DNA here is from genome assembly GCF_000687185.1 of Egretta garzetta. Taxonomy (NCBI): domain Eukaryota; kingdom Metazoa; phylum Chordata; class Aves; order Pelecaniformes; family Ardeidae; genus Egretta; species Egretta garzetta. Next base: position 1,405,554 of record NW_009258891.1, read on the forward strand.
CCCCTCCTCGCCCCCGGCGCCCTTCCCCGCCAGTCCCCGCCGTGGTTTCTGGGTGCGCTGTGGCTCCGAGCCCCCTTGGCTGCCGGGCTTTGCTGATGAACGCAAAAGGGAAATGAAAAAGGGAAGCGGTGCGTATTGCAGAATCGTTGGAAGAGGTCAGGAAAACCCTGGGGACTTGCTGACGTGGTGGGTCTGGAGAAGCCGTTGGCTCAACCAGGCACAAAATGCTGCTTATCAGAAAACGGCATAAATTGCCTTCCCTTTTTGAGGTTTTGTGTTAACTGAAAGAAAACCCAGAAAAGTCCTAGAGAAACCAAGATTTTAAGCCAGTAAAGGCCTTCTGGGATGAGTTCGGCCGTGGTTGGTGGTTCCTGCAGGTTTCTGGCACTGATGGCCCTGGTTATCAAACCCTCTTCCCCGTCGGCTTCCCTGGTGTCCTGCAGCAGGGCCTTCCACAAGGATGCATTTAAAAAGTGAAGATAAACCTGTTCTGAGTCCCGGGGGGGCTGCCTGCGGGGTGGGGGGCTGCAAGAGGCAGGGGGTGCAGGGCTGTGGCAGCTCCTGCCCCAGGGGTGCTGCCGGGGCTGCCCAGAGCATCCCACCGAGCTGTGCAGCCCAGGACCATCTGGGATTTGAGCGGCAAACTGGAAGGTGGGGTGGGCTTTCACAGACCGGTGCCATCCTGTCCTTCTGGTGCGGTGCTGGGCACGTGGGCTGGTGAGCTGGCGTCTCTGTGGCGGCAGAGGGACTGTTCCTGCTCGCTGCTCCGACAAGACTGAGCTGGTTTTGCAGCGGCACTGGGATGCTGCAAATCTGCGGCGATTTCGTGCTCCCCCCGCCTGACGCGGCTC
>NW_009258891.1:1406575-1406962 GCF_000687185.1 Egretta garzetta
CGCCTGCCTGCACCCTGGGTCCTTGTGGGGCTGCCAGCGGGTTCTGCAGGGGGGGCTTGGGCCCAGCAGGGCTGACCTGGGGTCACTGCAGCGGGCAAAGGTCTCTGCCTCCTCCGACGAAGGCCTTGGGAATCCCTTAAGGAATGGTCTGGGTTGGGTGAGCCTCCGCCACCCCACCGAGACAGCAGCAGCGCTGGGGGCAGCAGCTCGCTGGGGGGCTGGGGGCTTCAGCGGGGTACCCAGGGCGTCCGGCGCCCCATGCAGCGGCAGCAGCAGCAGCGTTTCCCTCCTGCAGGCTTTTTATCTCCTTGGCTCTAATTCTGCTCCTGGTGCGGAGCAGGGGGAGGGTCGTGCTGTACCCGTGCTGCCGGCGGGGCGGACGGTCGG